>NC_066369.1:15244166-15593333 GCF_013377495.2 Cygnus atratus | reverse complement strand
TGGTGTCCGCTCCTCAGTGACCAAAGAGCAGCTGCGAGCAGAGTGGAATCTGTCCCTGTGCTGGTGCGGGACGTTACGCTCTTCCCACCTGGTACCAGCAGCTCCTTGTGCTGTGGCTGCCACGTGGCCCACTGCGCCCTGCTCTGCCCGGGTCTGCTTCTTGAATCTCCTCAGGAAAGAACAGAGATGGTCTTTTCTAGAGCAGTGAGTGCTCTCGGAAATGCCCAAGCTGTTTTGGTTGAGCAGCGACAAAATTAAGCTCAAAGTGGATGTTTTATATGGAAAGTTTTGGACCAGGCCATTCGTTGAACAAAAATGTGGAGGCCCGGAAACAGGGTTGTAATGGAAACTGCCAAGTAACTTGATGATAAACGATGAATTATCTCTGCCACTTTTGTGTAACAACTCTATTGTATAAGGGGAAGCTTTTTTATCCCCTTTTCTATGAAAGGCTTTTTATTCTTATTGTGGATAAAATTCTTATATGTCATCTCCGAAATGATCTGCCTGACAGAAGTCTCCCATTTCTCAGTAGAAGGAGCACCAGACTATAAGGAGAGAAGTGCTGTGAAAAACATTCCAAATGTTAAGAATATCTCCGTTACGCCAATAATGTGTGACTGTGGAGAATATAGTCCATCTTGGTAGTAAAACTAGCTCTCTGGCTATTTAGAGGTTTTGGAAAGTTATATTTGGTAACTATTGGTGAGGTGCTAACTTATAGTCTGGCAGGATTTTAAAGGGCACATTGGTCTTTATGGGCTTAAATGTAAAGTCTGAAACTACAGACTAAAAAAACACTAAAAAATGATGAACTTATAAACTGGGTGAACCTGGTTTCTTCAAATGCCAGGAAAACACACTTCACATGCCTGATGTTAGTTAGTGCTGTCTTGGTGGAGAAATTTAAAGCAGGATATTTAATAATGTGAGAAATACTTAAATCAGCCAAGTCTATACAAAAATAAAATAAATTGAGATCGGAACTGTGAGCTAATTCTTGTAACGCTTTCATGGGGATGAGGATAGGTGGTGGGAGAAATGCCACACAGCTTTCATCATAGGCTTATCCTGCATAGACAGATGCAGGAAACTTGGACTTTTTTTCTAAGCAAAATACATTCTTGATAAGCTTAAGTGGAGCAAAGTATATACTTCGCAGTCAGGTAAAGCCCTTGGTGTCTGGAAAAAAGGAAACATCACTTCTATTTTTAAAATTGTAGAAAGGAAGACCTGGGGAACTACAGACCAGCGAGCCTTACCTCTGTGCCTGGAAAGATCATGGAACAGGTCCTCCTGGAAGCAATGTCAAAGCTCATGCAGAATGAGGAGGTGATCTGAGACAGCCAGCATGGAGCAGCCCTCCTAGGAAGAAAGGCTGAGAGAGCTGGGGATGTTCACTCAGGAGAAGAGGAGGCTTTGTGGTGACCTCATTGCAGCTTTTCAGTACTTAAAGGGGGCTTATAAAAAAGATGGAGAGCGACTTTCAGCTTGGGCAGATGATGATAGGACAAGGGGGATAGGCTTTAAACTAAAAGAAGGGAGATTTAGATTAGAGGTTAGGAGGAAATTCTTCACTCAGAGGGTGGTGAGGCACTGGCACAGGCTGCCCAGAGAGGCTGTGGATGCCCCATCCCTGGAGGTGTTCAAGGCCACATTGGATGAGGCCTTGGGCAGCCTGATCCAGTGGGTGGCGTCCCTGCCTATGGCAGAGGGATTGGAACAAGATTGTCTTTAACATCTCTTCCAACCCAAACCGTTCTATGGTATGATAATGATTCTATAAACTCTGGAGAACTAAACATTTATTTTCTTGTTGTCTTTGTTAAGCAAATGACATGAATTCCCAAACTCATTTGTTGTTTAAGGGAGTAGTTTTATTTCATAATTTATGCTCAAGGAACACTGTCTCTCTTTCAGTACAGCTTTGTTAGAATACACCTACAGGGCAGCTCTGTGAACTGGGAGGCCTTTCTGCCAGCAAGTGTTAATATGATGCTGTATGCTAATTAGCTCCTCTTAGAAATTAAGAATAGAAGACCATTCAGAGGCACGAGGTGCAGTAATTAAGCTCATGGGCTGCAAGACTGCAAACTACATTCCATAGGATAGCTCCTGGTATGAGAGGAATAGGATGTTTTTTGATGTTATCCGTTATTTAACTATCTATCAGTGACTCCAAAATGGTCCATAGACCAAAGTGGCCATGCAGCTGCCCTTTGTAACACGGGATGATGATACCTGAAATAATTTCCTCTTCTTTCAGGAGCTTATTTTAGTTGTCAACCAGGATGTATTGCTGCTTGTCTGACAGATAAGAGATTGCAGAGCTATATTGCCACATTGCATAAAGTATTAGGACTGCATAAAATACCTCATCTAAGATATTATTTTTCAATGTGTATGAATTGCTTATAATATTAAGATAATCAAGAATAGTTCTTCATACTGATAGTCGCTGTTTGCACGCTATAGACTATAGTGTAATGGAAATTTTGTATTTTTTCAGAATTTCAGAAGTCCACTGTAATTAACCCAAAAGTATTAATAAGACAACATAAAACTCATAACTGCTAGATTTGCTCTGGTCAAATTAATTAAATGTATCATTTCTGGTCCAGTTTTGAAAAAGTATGCTCTAAAAAATCTTTTCTTTTTTTTCCTAAAATGTAAAAAGTACACTCTTTGAATTCTCTTATCACTAGAATCAGTCTGTCCAACTAATTCTCTAGAAAACTCTTCCTGTGCAAGAGACCAGCGTAACTGCTATGTACAAAACATTTGTTCCTGTGTGTTTGTGGGAAATTCTGCTTATAATTTAAGGTTGATTTCAACCTTAACTATGAAAAAAATCATATATTATTCTCTATCTTTATTAAAAATAAGAATAAAAGTGTATACTTTTCTGTAATCCAGGTTTGAAACATTTCATTCTGATTTACCAGTAGAGGGAGATGGTGTTCTTGAAGCTCAATCTGAACTTGTTACTGTTATTTTCGTAATACAATGTGTTTGCCTAATTGTTTGTAAACTCTTTTGAAAATCCTGACTTGAAATTCTTGAGGATAAACTAACTTTCAGTGATTTAAAAAACAAAACAAAACAAAAAAAAAAACCAACCTTTATAATAGTACTGTAGAAGTTCTGTGAAAATTCCTGCATCTAGCAGGCAATTACTTGAGTGGTGAAAGCAGTTGAAGTGTTGTAACAAGATCACCTCTAGCTGGTTCCATCGCGTCAGCTTTCTACGCATGTGAGCTAATGGAAGGTTTGTGAGTGTGACTTAATGTACACACATGGGCATTTCCTGGGGGAATGAAATGAGTGACTTGGAAGGTGATTCTTCTCATTGACACAGGCATCTGTACAGAATTATATTGCATACCTCTCATGTGGTGGTCTCTGCTTTCTCTTACAGCTGCAGAGCAACAATCCCGTAGTTCTGTACGGAAACCTAGTGCCTATATTGCTGGAAAGGTTGTTTCAAATAGGACCTTCAGGCAGCAGTTTTGAAATCCTTTCTGAAATCCCAACTCAGAAACTTAGAAGGGAAGAGATCCGCATGTGAAGCAGTGGTCATGCATACAGTTGCGCAGGACTCGCCGTACGGGCAGCAGTCACCAGGCTTAGTGCCAGTACCTGCTGTCTCTGAACCCGTCACCTCCAGCTCCCTTCCTTAGCAGTCAGCTGAGGCCCAGCTGCCACTCATGATACTGATCTGATCTCGAATATAGGAAGTATATTCCCTAGTAGCTCTTCAGACACAGTGTAGATGACTCTATACCTGACAACATTTAGCCTGCAATTATAAAACAGAAGTGGTTGTGAGAACGGGTTCTTTTTAGTCAAGGGAATGCCAACAACATGTCTTGTAAATGACAAGAAAAAGTTTATTATTTGGTGGTAGAAACTAAGCTATAATACTTTTTAAAAGATACTAGCAAAACTGATGCAACTTTGCAATAGGAAAAAAATTACTGAAACACAGAGTATTTGCACTTTCAAGGCTCTCTCTACAGCAAATAACGTGTGTTTTGTATTTGCTGGTGTTTCCCTTCCTGCAAATATTCAGGGGAGAAAGAGATGCATAATTCTCTTTTAGTGCCAAGGAATCTTGGGGAACAGAGGAAGGAGAAAAATGCTCTTATGTGAAATTTAAAGCTCTTTGCTCACTATTTCTGCTACAGATCTCCTGCGTGGCCTTCAGCAAGCCAATTAGTCCTTCTCTGCTTTCGCTCCTCATTTGTAAGATGGGAACTTAACAGTTCAAAGTTACAGATTTTATAAGGACAGGTTGATTAGTTATGCATTTGTACTTTGTGCTCATAAGTGCTTAGGCTGTAGTGCAGGAAGTAAAGATCGATAAGTAGATCAAGACTGCCTTGCCCGCTAGGTACAGGCCCCATATTTGATTAATCTGTTTCTCCATCCTTCATTTTATTTACTCTTTTTTCTTTTCCAAGGAAGTAGCACAGCAGGTCCTAGCTTGGTCCTACTCTTGATACATTTTCATATTAATAAAAGCAGCAAGCCAGAGACAAAACTTTTGGCCCCTCACTTCTATGTCTTGATCACAGGATGACCTGTTTTATAGAACAAATGTTTTATAACCAAAAGGAAAGTGATTTCATTTTGCAGATGAGAGAGAATTCAGTGCTCTAGAAGTGTGAAACGACCCTTTGGCTGAAGCACACGGTTTATTAAACAAACTACTCCAGTTGCTATGGCTACTTACTGCTTGTGTGTAGCTCTTTTTCACTACTATGTGATATTTTGAAATGTGTTGAGTTGTGAATCAAACTGACATTTGAGCAAACTTCTGTGGAGCAGAGAAAGGAGATTGAAAATGGCAAAAGATTATCTCTATGTGGCCTCTAGTTTCTTTACAATATAAAACAGCATCTTAAAAATCTGATTTTTGCTACCGTCTAGAAATGTTTGCAGAATGCATAGGATTGCTAGCATTCACCTGTCTGCTCTGAAGTTGCTTAAAGTGTTAATTGTCCAAGCCATGAAAAATTCCAATGTTGCTGAATACAGGTTCAGTTTTAAAAGGCAGCAGTAACTGTAAGATACCGGATGTAGCCATATGTATGTGTGAACAGTTCAAAATACAGTTCTGGATCAAATTTCTCTTTTTCTGTTGATACCTGCAGGGTAGGAGTAGGGAATACAGCCTGTAGCTTGATTTCACATTCAGACAAACCTTTTGGAAAAGTGGAGGTTAGAAAATTGCAGTTTTTCAAACTCTGGAATTATCTAATAGTCCATTCAAAGGCATCAATTCCTACAGAGAGGTGATCCTTCTAGAATCCCAGGGTTTGTTTTCTTGACAAAAGCAGGTGGTTTCTAGTCACTTTTTTTTTCTTTTTCTTTTTTTTTTTTTTTTTTTTTAAGAAAACCTACAATATATGATCCCTCTGAATATTCAGAAGCCAGAAGTCAAACAAAATTACACAAATGCCATTTTTATATTGTGGCAGGCTTTGTATTGCTGGCGAATGTAATGCATCTTACAGGAAGATGTGAATCTACTGTGACTAAAACAATAAAGCATCAGGGTTGTTGGGTATAAATGCTGTCTTGTTCCGTCTGGAGAAGAGCCTTTAACTGTCAGACAAAATGCCTTGGTCACCCAGAGGAAAGACAACATGAGTGCTAAAAGCATAGTCTTCATATGAGGCCAGCCGTGTGGCTTACAAAATTTGTAAGTATTTATTCAGTGGTCAGTGTTTATTCAGGGTCAGTGTTCATTTAATCACTTCTGAGTTTGAACCCTGATCCTGTAATGGCATTCACACAACAAAATCTCCCCCCAAAAGCAGTGCTAGGTTCTTTGTACATAAATGTGAAGATGTTGCCAAATATAACCACAGGTTCACCTGTCTGTCCTTCCTCTTTTCTGCTCCTTGTTTATCTTTTGTTGCAGAGCTATTAGCAGCAGCTTTACCTGGTTTCAGGCTCCTTGGCATACCTGCTAACTCCTTTTCTTCTTCTAGGATGGCATGTTAACCTTGTCCCTCCCAAATGAAGTACTGCCTACACGCTACTTCAAAGCTCAGAATTTGAGACCTAAAACATTGTTTTCAGTTTTGGAGTAGTGAATGTCTTTGACAAGTACGAAGTTACACTTCTCATGTGCAAGACTGGAGTGTGAATATACATAAAATAGAAAGACAGGACTAAAAACTGGCTGAGAAAACACCGTCTATGAACTGGAGAGCTCTTGCTATACAATACATATACTTCTCACGGAGATAGCCAAAGCGAGATACCCAAAACAAACAGCAAAGATCCCGTCCTTTTCCACAACAATTAGTGAAGTCCAAACAAAGCAAAAATAAAATAAAAAAACGGGGTGGGGGAGCGGGACGACTTGGAGGAGGAGTGGGAGTAAAACTTTTTAATGTGCGTGGAGTTGCAGAGGAACTTTTGTCAAATGTCTGTGACAAAACAGCTCAGAGTATCTGGTCTACGTGCAGAGTCTGCTGACCAGCAAAGAGGTGTCGTGAGAAAGAGCTCCGTAGGCGCAGCCTGCTGAGAGTGGTCCATGGGATCCAAGGAGGAGAATCTGTTTTGGTATCAGCAGTTTGCTCTGTAATTAGAGAGTAGCACCAGCTTTAAAAACAATCATTCTGATATTCTCGTTCAGATGGAAACTTCAGTTTTTGAAGTGGACGGTTGTTTACTGTGAACTGGACTGAAACCAGCAACTCCGTCTTTGTTAGCAGCCATTAGACAGTAACATATTTTAGCTGCATATTACAAAATGGAGCAGATTAAGACAAAGGCCCAAAGGGTGAAATGTACTTTATTTCCTTCCCAGTATATTTTCCCCACAGTGTACAAATGTTATACTTTTTATATTTGAGACAAGCTAGGAAGAAAGGAGTTAAATCGCTTAACTCTTTATTCCACTTCTCCTAACAATTTACAGCCATTCATGGCAATTATATAGCCACCTATCAGTCCAGGTGGGTAACGCTTTGTTCACACTCAGAGTGATGTAAGTGCAGGCGGGAGGAACAGGGCAGTCATGCTCAACAGAGCCAGGCTGCAGCAGGGTCTCGCTGCACCAGGGGCACGGGCCTGGCCCCCGCTCAGCCGTGGCTCTGCCACACTGTCACAGCTCTACAGAGGAGCATGGTGATTTTTTTCAATAGATGATTCTTTGGCAAACTATGAAAATAATTTTGTTGGAGAAGGAAAAAAAAATCATTTCTCTTGCTACAGGGCTTTCTTCCTGCAAATTTCAAAGGTCTGCTGTGAATAATAGTGTTAGAGCTTCCAAGCTACAAGAATATTTTATAGTGGAAAGTGTTAGGCAACCAAAATAAATATCAGTTCCCACTGTTACAAAGTAAGATTTATTATTCTTTATGTTGTACCTTAAAACCTGCATTAAATGACATTTTTTGAGAAGCGGCACAATGTGTCAAAGAGTTGCTTTTTTCATAGGGACACTGCCTTGGTTTGTTCTAGCTTGTTTACATTTAAATGAGAAATAATTTAAGACAGAAAGAACATGAGAGCTTTCTTTGTCAGGAAAAATGTAACAGGAATTCATCTTCACAAAGGACTAAACAAAATCCTTAAATCCAAGTGCTTCCAGTCTCCAGGGTGTTCAAAATACATATTCCTACTTTATGGCTTGAATGTGTCTCTACTTACAAGATTTGTGAATATTTTGACAAACCTGGTCCGAGTTTTCTGGTAGGAAAGTTACAGATGAGGCAAGTTTTCCATGGTTTGGGGTTTTATGGCGAATGCGTTGCACAGCTCTGGTTATGTGCTTCCTTCTCATGACATCAGTGCTGAAGGGGAGAAAGAATGTAAACATCTGTTTTTTATAATTCAATTCCAGACTTATAACTTGATTAGGATAAGCAATGTTTCAACGTGATTAATTTTCCAGTCACAATATGATGGTTTGAGCGCGCAGTTTTAGCACCAATTTCAAGATGCGTAGAAGCAGATTCTGCTAATGAGGCAGATTCTGCTGCATCGCCCAACCTTCCCAGCCGCATCAAACGCAGCTGACAAGAACCCGCTTGCCTCATCCCACCAAAAACCAAGGATGTGATTTTCCTCCCGTTTGGCAACTACAACCAGGTGACGCCGCTCACCTGGGAGCGTGATGGCCTCCACCGGTGGGTGGTAAGGCCGGGACCCCAGCACTGAGCGGGGCTGTGGCCACCTCGCCTCAGCCCCACTCCACTTTCAGGCGGCACTGGGTTGGATCAGATTTTCAAGAGGTATTCAAGGCACTTAGGATCAGATTTTCAAGGGGTATTTATGTGCCTGCTGGGACGCAGCTAAGCATCTCTGAAAAACCTGGCCTTAAATCGAGCATGCTGCCTGTGGGCTGCAGAGCAGGCGGGAAGCACCGCGCCGCCCGCTTGCTTTCCCTTGCTGCCTGCTCTCCGGGCTGCAGGCAAACGGTGCCTGCAGCTTCTCTGTCCCCTTCAGCAGGGACCTCAGCACCGCTTCACAGGAGCAGGGGAAGAGTCGGTCTGGGAGGGACCGGGGCTCCGGCCCGCACCTTTCAGGTAGCGCTTGTAGAAGCGAGAGGTGGCGGCGCAGGAGGAGCGGCCCGAGGTGCCCAGCGCCCCGGTGCTCCCCTCTCCTCCCCTCCCCGGCAGGTGCCGGCGCGGTCCCGGCCCCTCAGCCTCTGCCGCCGGCGGTCGCCCCGCGCGGAGGCCCTGGGCTGAGGGAGGCGGGGCCGGGCGGCGCCGCAGCCGGGGCTCCCTGCGGCGCGGCAGCTCCCGCAGCCCGCGGCATGGCCGGGGCTCTGCCTTCTCCCTCGGGGCGGCGCTGCCCCGGTCCCGGCCCCAGCCCCAGCCCCAGCCCCGGCCCTGCCCGATAAGAAAGGCGGAGCGGGGCCGCGGCGGCGCGCAGACAAAAGCCGCGGCGTTTCCTGCGCTCCGCGCTGAGGGGAGCCGGGCGGGCGGCGGAACATGGCTCTCGGCGGGGCGCGGGCGGCGGGGCCGGGCTCCCTCCTGCTGCTGCCGCTGCTGCTGCTCGCCCTCTGCCCCCGCGCTAAGCCCGAGCCCGGCGCCGAGGCGGTTCCCGAGGGAGCCTCCACCTTGACCTTCGTGTTCGATGTCACCGGCTCCATGTACGACGACTTGGTGCAAGTCATCGAAGGGGCGTCGAAGATCCTGGAGACGTCGCTGAAGCGACCCAAGAGGCCGCTGTACAACTTCGCCCTGGTGCCCTTCCACGACCCAGGTGAGGGCTCGTCCCGGGCCCCGCTGAGGGAGGGACGCGGCGCCCCGGAGCGGGGAGCCGGGAGCGGGGCGGCCGCCGGGGGGCTCCTCTCAGCCGCCCCCGGGACGCGGCCGGGCGCCTCCTGCGGGCCCCCTGCCCCTCGTCCCTCGCACAGCGCCCGCGGGCCCACCTTTGTCTCCCCGCCGCAGCTGTTTCCCGTTGCTCTCCTTCTCCCCGGCCGGCTGCCTCCCTCCTTGTCACAGCCCTGGTGGCGACTGCAAGGGGAAACCAGAACAGGATGCCCCAGCCCGGTGATGCCTGCGCTACCCGGCGCCGCAAACGCCTGCTTTTTCTTACGAAAAGAAATCAGAGGAGGATGGGGCGTAAAGGCCCCTGAAAGTAGCCTTTCTGGTGCTAGTTTCTATGGGATTCTACGGGGTATTCCCGAGGTCGGTGCTTAAGAGTTTGTTTTTTGCAGGAATGTCATCGAACAAAACCAGGCACCCCTCCTGTTTCTCCCCAGCCGTGGACACTTCTGCCTGCAAAGCATTTGCTTGCCATTGTTACCAATATCTTAATCAAATTGCTTGGAAAACTAGGGAAAAACTTTCTTTTTTTTCTGTTTTGTTATCCATGAGCTTGCATAGGTTCTCTCTCTTTTAATGAAGAGCCTGTCTTTGTTGTATCAGAAAAACATCCATTTACGTATCTTACTATTTTCACCTTTGATGTCACATCTTTTTCTTCTACTTCTGTGTTTTTGTTATGAGACAAACCTGTGTGGAACGTAAAGCATGCCATACCAAAGATGCGAGCAAGAGGGGAGAGGATTTGTGGCAGTCGCACCCAGAACTCTTTTCTGCCGTGCTGGAAAGCCAAGCTAGCAGTTCTCCCTGGAGCTCTTTCTCCTTGGGATGGGGCAGAAGACCACCATGGTGGTTGGGGTGGTTTTGTTTTTTCTCTCCATGATTTTACATCTTTATATTTACATTTTCACTTTACATTTACTCTTTACATCTTCTGTTTCTGCTCACTGAAGTGGTTCATTGTGAGGGTTGATAACCCGCTTTTTCAGAGGGCTTGGATATCTGCACCAACTCTGAGAGCCAGAAGATGGCCTTGTGTGATGTGGTTTTAGTTTGTGAGCCTATTTGCATGGTCCTTTCTTCTCAACTCTTGTGCGTTTGTGTAGAAAAAAACTTGCAGCCTTGGTGTCACTGATACTTCCAGTGCTTAGCTCTCATCACAGGTCAGCTTCAAATCCCTTGTTTCAGTCACTGCTTTTTTTTTTCTTTTTTTTTTCTCCTCATCCCACGTGTGTTTGTTTCCTCATTTGGTCTTCCCTTTGGCTGGTTTCTCCATTGTATTCCTTTCTTCCCTGACCCCCTTGCTTCCACTGGCTCTCTGGGTCTTTGTGTCTGTTACAGCCAGAGCCCTGTAACCACACTTTCCTGTGCCACCACGACCTTGCTCCCTGCATCCCTTGCTGCCACTTCCTCTCCTTGCTTCACGTCTCTTCCCCTTGCAGGCTCCTTGTTCTCCTGCCCCGTTTGCTCTCTTTCCCCAGGAGATCCCTTTCCTCGGCAGATTGCATCCAGCAGAGTAGCTGAAACTTTGGTCTGCGTGGAGCTGAGTGAAGAGAAAGACAGTTCTTGTCAGCGATCTGCATTGGTGTCTCCTGTTAGGGAAGTCCAGCTTCCTCATGCAGCTGGGGGGCCATGCTTCTCACTGTCACGGGTGGCTTGTTAGGTCTTAATGTCGTTTGAAAGGTGCTTAAGTTTAAACTTTACTTTGTCTTGACTTCTGAAAATTATTTCTGTATGTCTTTCTTAGAGTTAGTAGGACACAGCACAGGCAGGTGTCTTGAACTTTATGGACGTAGCTGCTGATAATCTGTTATCTTACATCTACTGATGACCAAATCTAGATTCTTCAAAAGAAAATGAAGGAAATAGTGTTGTGACCAGCTCCTTAACTAACACCTTCTATGAACCTAGAGGAAGTAAATTTTCAGAAAAATCTTTTTAAAAAATATAAAATAAAAATTTAAAACTGAAGTTGCTTGGCTTGTATTTCAGTGTCCAATTCACTTACCTAGTGTGGTTCTGTCTGATGACAGCTCAACTAAACTGATGAGCACGAGATTTCTTTTTTTTCCCTCCAAGTTGTCTGCTTATTTGCACAACTGGATGATTTCTTTTTTGCTTCTTCAGAAAAAAGCTTTGTACACAGCTGTCCCGCAGACAAGCTTTCTTGATGTTTCTGTGAGGTAGCGTGGCCCAGAGGCGAATGGGACACTAGGAGGAGCACAACATGCAGCCGAACCTCAGCTCCATGGAGCTTCTGGTTTGTACAAGGCTATCCTGATCCAGACACGCTGTTTGTTGATGGGTAATTACAAATGTAACTCCATTGGTCTCGTCATTGATGTTGCACCCTGTGCCCTGTTCAGGGCCAGGGGCAGTCGCTCTGCAACACTGCTTGGTTGCTGCTGGCTGGTGGCACAGCTCAGGTGCTTTCAGACCAGCCTCAGGACGGACAGATTTCTGTTGAAAAGAGAAGAGTATTCATCAAAACCATGCATTAATCTGTCCTGAAAGAGTATTTGACATTGCACAAGGTACATCCGGATTATAAATAATTTGAGTTATGCAGTAGGATATAGCAGGATTTTCAAATGTGTTGTTACTAAAATGCTGCGTATTGATGCTGCATAGTGATGTGCCAATGCGCTGTGGTGGCCTTTGATGGTAGATTTAAATGTAGTGTCATGACCACTGCTGTGGTACTTTGCTAGCACTGTGGTGTTTTGGTAAAGCAGTAATAACTGACAAGTTTATTTTGTTGAATTGAACCTGAGGTTTTTGGCACAGTGCAGAATTACAGTCTACAGAAAAGACTTGTAATGGGTTTCACGTGCTGATGCCACTGAGCCATCTGGTGGTATGCTGAGATCTCCATTTTGGAAAAGCGTTTTGGTTTTGTCTTGAGTGTGTCAGAATGTGCAATGCCAGCAGATCACAGGAATTTTTCTGTTGTGGTTTTTCAATGCCTAAACACTATCACAGAAGTTTTGTAGCTAGTGAAAAGGGCTCTTGACAAAGAAATCTCTTGCCAGACTTGTATTCAATGGGAAAAAATGAAAAAATATCTCCCAAATCAAGGAGAGTTGGCAAAGGAAAATACTGTATTGGAGCTAAGGCTTAAGATCACTGAATGCTTTTGTAGTTGCGTGTTGTGGGTGCTGATCTCCTACTAACTAACTCCCATTGTATCCTGTGGAAACAGAACTGGGCTTGGAACATCTCTATTTAACATCTGTGGCCAGCTTTTCTGTTTTTTCTTTATGCCATTAAGGAATTTTGGAATGGAAAACAAGCCCAAGAGGACACATTCATCCCTAGCATTTTTCTGTAAAGCTAATGGAATTATCCCAGTAATAACTTTGACTCTGCATGATTCAATCAAGCATTCTTCTAGTGTGAATGACCATCTTAAAGACCAAACTCCAGCAGTTTATTTTAATTACAAGTATAATGAAGAGAATAGGGTTGCTTTACACATTTTTTTATATATGCATTGTTATGTGATATCATTAAGTTTTGAGGAAACCCACTCCTATAAATGTTGTTGTTCTAATGGGTTAGCCAGAATTTACATTCCTTTTTCCTTTCCATGGAACAGAAATATACAGGAAAACTCTGACTCTTCACTCGTCCCCTTCATCTTGAAGAAAGGTCTTGTTTGAGTTGTATTCTGAATATAAGGTTTTTGGAGACCTGGACTAAGCTGCCAGAGTTTGTTGTGCCTGAGCTTGTGCATAGGAGCACGCACACAGCAATATTTAGTAGAATCACAGAACCATTAAGGTTGGAAAAGACCTCCAAGATCATCTGGTCCAACCATCACCCTACCACCAATGTCACCCACTAAACCATGTCCCTAAGCACCACGTCCAACCTTTCCTTGAACACCCCCAGGGACGGTGACTCCAACAGCTCCCTGGGCAACCTGTTCCAATGCCTGACTATTCTTTCTGAGACGAAATTTCTCTTAATTTCCAACCTAAACTTCCCCTGGCACAACTTGAGGCCATTCCCTCTTGTTCTATAGCTATCTGTGAGAAGAGGCTGACCCCCAGCTCCCCACAACTCCCTTTCAGGGAATTTAACTGTTCTCGCAGTAGTGTAGCTATATGGTTATGTAGGCTCTGGGCTTCAAAGTGCACAGGATGATGTTAATGCCATTTAATACTCCTAATGTCTACAGATGTCTGACAGGAGCATCTCTTAGCCCTTCTTACAAATCGGACAGGCAATGTATTGCCTATGTGACAAGCAGGAAAACCTTCAAGCTGCTTTGTTCAGATCGGAACAGAGTATTGAACTTAAATTATCCACTTAGGGCCACACAATAAATGTACAGGAGAGCTAGAAATAACACTTTTTTTTTCTCCTTGGTCCCACTTTGCTTTTCTGAGAACAAAGCTCTGACTAAAATGGAGTAAGGGCTCATAATTGTATTTAACTTCGTAACCTGTAGTCTCCTTTATTTAGCAGACTTGCAGTGCCATAGCTGTAAAAAAGGTTAGGTTGCTGGACCACGTCCTAACTTGGGAGAAGTTCAGAAGGCCATAGGAAGGTCCCGAGAGCTTTGGTTTTTGTACATTTGATGGTTTTTTAGAAGTTATAAAGAAGAAGAAATATCTTTTTTCCCCCCAGAGCAGAAAAAGAAGACATTAAAACCAGCCCATTAGAGGTATTAAAATATTTCATACTTTCTGATACAAAAAGTATGGCTGTTAGATCAGATGGGCAACAGAGGGAGATGAGAGGCTGTGGGTGAAAACAGAGGAGCACAGGCTTTCCTTCACGGCTTCCCTTCTGCCCTGAGGAAGATGCGTGTGAGTGATAGAGAGCAAATTACTCAGGCCGTAGCCTCTGCCCCTGCCCAGCTGGAGCTGCTCCTGTGCCTTCCCTGCGACCTGTCTGGCCTCAGCCAGCACGGCACAGCTCCACGTCTTGGGGCGGGCAGCATCCTCCAGCCCCATGGGCCTCCTGCAGCAAGCTTCTGAGAGTCTCGCCAGCTGCCCAGCCCTCGCCCTTGGGCGCTCTCTGCCCCTTGTGTCAGCCTTGGGGTTGATGGGTGGCCGTTAACATTTTCAAGCAAAGCCCGAATGTATAGAAATCAGTTGTAGAAAACCTTCTCCCATTCAGGAAAAGTTGATTTGTCAATCTGGAACAGCCTGAAGAAGGAAGAGGTCATCTGTGGGGTTCCCTCTGTTTGTGGTGAGTGGAGTACGTGGCAAAACCCCATAGGTTATATAGGACACAAAGACATTGCCTCAGCAGTGTTTGGTAAGAAGAACGTCAGAGACAAAGAAAAGGATTCTCTCCACTCAGTTCCGGTCCTCTTTTTCTTTTGAGAGCTGGGTGGGTTTCATCGTGTTCCTGGAATCCCCGAAGTGGGCCAGTTGGCAGGTCTGGCCTCCCCCTTTGGGCAGGGCAGCTGTCGGCGCTTTGCAGTGCAGCAGGTTGGAGGTGCCAGACTGATCTTTCAGAGCAGTGCTCTTCACTCAAACTTCTGGAAATCCTACCTGAAAAAAAATCAAGTTTGTGTAAATTTTTTGGGAATTTGGTTTATTTTGGACCTGCTTAAATATATAATGACAGAAATAATGCTTGTGCTTCCAAGGTTTGAATTTTTTCTCCTTTGTGTTTTAGGAGACGCAGTGTAAATGTCCAGCTGTTCAGGGCTGTCTTGGCATGTCTGAAAACGAACAACAACCAGACCGGGGCATAATAATTGTTAACCTGTCCTTCTGTGCTGGAACTGCTTCAGAGTTACTATTGCCTCTCATTGCACCGTTGGCAATTCCAGCAGGAAATACTCTGTTTCCCGAAGGCTCTAATGCTGTCTCTTTATTGTTGTTACCGCTCCTGAGTGTTTTGTTGTTGCTGTCATCCCAGGAATGACAGTGGCAGCACCACGTGGCAGCGAACCCCTCCCAGCTGGGAGGGAAGAAGCCGGAGGTACCTCCTGATAGATATTTTTATCTGAGCCTTCTGTGGTAACCGTCCTGAGCATGTGTGAAATGGCTGTTTTGAAACCTGATTGTTGTCCTTGATGGAGTTGCTATGGTATCTATAAAATCATTTGTATGTAACTGTATGGATGTTTTCTTCATCTTCTGCAGGGACTTATCGGGGTCCTTCTAAAAGTAGCTAGTTATGTAGATTGCCAGTGCCAGAAGCTCCCGAATCTGAGACAGCTGAAATACGGTGCCATCATCCAAAGACTGATGAGAACATCACTTTAAATTCTGTTTTTCTACCACCTTAAGTCTGTGTATGCACATCAGCAAGTTTTACCCTCAGTTCTTGAATCTTTTTTTTTGAAGGGAAGGGATTTTTATCTCTATTTTTACCGAAAGATATAAAGGATTTCATTCTCTTCTGCTTTGCATTATGAATTATTTTTCATGTTGCATCTGAAATTGTTGCATACTGAATTGCACAGAAGTTACTTGTTCTGTTTTGCTTTCCTACCCCCAGCTCCAAGTGGTGGCAATAAGTGAAAAGCTCTGTAGCTCATTAGTAACGCATCCCAGTGTTATTCTGTCCCAATAATTATGACTGATGTAGTTGTGCAAATGAGCCTTGCTGTTTAGTAGTGCGTGCCTGTTCTCTGTAGCTTCCTGAATTTATGTAGAGTACGACGCTTACTCCAGACAAATACCTCATATGTCGCTGTTTCTCACGCAGACATCACTGTAAGTGCCATTACAGCTCAACCATTCCGTGTGCAACCAGGTAATTGTGTGGGCTTTAAAATTCACTCCTGAATACAGTGATTTTTGTTGTGAAAGCTTTTTATTGTTTGTCTTAAAATCTTTACCCTCACTACTATCCCCTCATGCGCTTGAAGACTCATTCACTTCCAGCTCCAGTGGGCTTTTCTTTGTGTCACTTACAACTCTGACGCTTGCCAAAGAGCAGCCAATGGCAAAAGAAAGGCTCTTCTGGAGGGTCCTGCGTGTTGGGCGGAGCGGGAGGGTGACGCGTGGCTGCCGACAAGAGTGTCTCGGTCACTCGCAGCAGGCAGAGCCTGTTCAGAAGCCACTTGTTGCTGTTCTCACTAACATCAATGTAGGTGTGTAGGCATGCATCGCAAAACACAAACATAGGGAGCAGCACGTGTCTGTTGAGTGACCCTGTGAAGCTGTGGTCAACATTTAGGCTGCTGCTGTTTGCACAGAAAGACTTACCCCTGCCTTCCTGCTTGAGGCGGCTGCCCTGTGATTCCTCACCCTTTCCTGGTTGATCTTGAGGTAGGCATTACGTAGTACTGACCCAGGCCAGAGAGCAGTTGAGATGGTGGGGGTAAAGAACAGCAAACCCTTGCCCCAGGTAACAAGTGGCTGGCACAGCATTTCACCCTGTCCTGAGCTGTAGCGATAGGACAAGGGGGAATGGCTTTAAACTAAAAGCGGGGAGATTTAGATGAGATGTTAGGAGGAAATTCTTCACTCAGTGTGGTGAGGCACTGTCACAGGCTGCCCACAGAAGCCCCATCCCTGGAGGTGTTTGAGGCCAGGCTGGATGGGGCCCTGGGCAGCCTGATGTAGTGGGCAACCCCCATGGCAGGGGGGTTGGAACCAGGTGATCCTTAAGGTCCCTTCCAACCCAAACTGTTTTGTGATTCTGTGAATGACCCAGGCAGCAACTATGGTACAATTCCTTTAAAAGGCAGGGTGGAAGGAGTGTCTGCTGAAGCAGTCTTCTCTGCCTGCCTGAGGCAGCTGAGGAAGGCACTTGTAAAACAGGGAATGACAGTCCCTGCTGTACAAGAGCTGATTTCATAGCTGTCCAGCTTACCAGTCTGTTCTCCTGCTCCTTCTTCTTCCTCCGCTTTGACTTCAGTTCTCCAGAGTTGCAACACTTTGTGTTCCCACGTGAAGTCTCACATGGAAGCCAAGCCAATCCTGTTTGTGGCAGTGGCTGTCTAGGAGGAGAACAAAGAAGAAAACACCTGAGAGGCCGCTCAGGCACTCCATGCTCTGTGTGCTTCTTTACCATCCAGCAATACAAACTGGATTAGGATCACGTGCCCCTGCCCCCCTGAACGCCCTGCCTGGTGACACAGAGCTGGGCTAGCTGCAGGAGGAGAAGCACGAGGTGATGGGGCTGGATCCAGCCGGCTGGAACAGGCTGTGCCTGAACGTCTCTGAACCAGTTGTGAGCAGAGCAAATTTTCGTTGGGTCGGAGCCGCGTGCTGTGGCTGTGGCTGTCTTTGTCCTGCCGTGCCCGCTCCTTAGCAGCCTCGGAGCTGCTTGTAGGGTGCTGTGTCGGCTTGAGGTGTGAGCTTCTGCAGTGTCCTGGCTCATGCTTGACACTGTGTGCGTGTGTGTTGGAGGCTGCTTGGAATTCTTGCTAGAGTGGATTCAGCTCAGTCTGTGGGGATCTGGATAAGCTGGATTCCTGGAAAAGGAGCAGGTTCTTTATTTAGTTAATGGATTTTGAATGTGGCCTAAGGAATGCCAGGAGGAACCCTTCAGATGGTGAAAGCCCTCAGATGCCAGTTAGTGTATGTTTTCTAATCAGTGCTTTGATTTCTGGCATATTCTGTGGGCTTTGGTTTGAAGGAGATGCATACTGTGGAGAAAAAATTGGGAACATATGTTTTTGAGTTTGCAAATGGCAAAACAATTTCTGTGTTGAAAGAGACTGATGGTGTTACTTGATTGCCTTGCCATGCCTTGATAATCAACAGTTTTGTCAGAAGAAATAGGATGGCTTTAACAAAATGTGCTCTGGGCTGGCTGCTTCGTATGCTTTCTTTACTACTGGCAGGGTGGATGGGTTTTACCCCTCAATTACATTGTAGAACATAATTCAGTTTGTGCAATACAACCAGTGGTTAGGTTTTCCTATGTCAGGTGCATTGCTTTTAAACCTGATTTGTGAGCTCCTTCAGCTCTGCCTACTGCGGATCCACGTTAGGCTGTTGCTGTGGGTCAGACTCGAGGCCCAAGGTTTGCGTGTTGTATAGGGTCAGTTTGCCTCGTTGTATTTTGAAGTGGGGTCAGAGGGGTTTAGATCACGCATATCCCCTTGTGGTCTGTTTTTGAACTTCTCTCGTTGCCTCTCGAAGAACATGTGCAACCTGTTCTTTGGTGACTGCAGATTTGTGCTAAGCTTCCCCGTGTTTTTCCAAAGGAGAGGTGCAGTGACTCCATGCTCCTGAAGCACTCGAATGGGATCGCATTATGTCAGGGTGCACGAAGCCACCCAGTGCACAGGTCTCATTTGCTTTCACTGACTGCAGAGGGTGCAAAAGTTAGTTCAGCTGAAGCCCTGAATTGAGGAGCAATGAAGTCAAGTGAGAGTCTTTCTGCTTGCTGCCTTCCTCCTGCTCTGGGGCTGGCTGTCCAGCTCGTTGTCCCTCGGGCTTGTTCTGTCCTGGCATTGCCCTGCCATAGCATGTGGAATACCCAGGTGAGCCCAGCTCCCATGGGGAATGGGTTACACCCCTCTGCGGCGTCCTCCCTGGTGCTGCTCTGGGGCACCCTCATGCCCATCGGAGCGGGGTGTGGCTGTGGGAAGGTGCTGAAGGACTGCCAGTATCTCGTGACTATTAGTCACTTTTTAAATTATTTTTTTGCTACTGATGGTGTGCTACCACCACCCCATCCCCGTGAAGATCCTCTTCTGGCTGGGCGTTTCGAGCTAAAGCCGAGTGACACTCAGCTCTAGTGAGGGGCCTCCAGCACGAGCCTAGGGGCTCCTGCGAGTCTACTCTACCAAGGGTGGCGGGGACGACTGTTGCCGGAGGATGTAGCTCATCAGTGCGCCTCGTTTGCCCTTCACATGGGTTATCAGCACAGTTTGAACCCTGGGTGTTGACCAGGGCCCCTCTCTGTGCAAGCTGATGGGGTAACTGGCAGCTCTGAGACCGATGCTAGCTGTGGGGATCGGCCACAGATGGGGCCTACGATGCACTTTGGTAATGTGTATTACAAATGTCACCAGGCACTGTGTGGTTCTGAGGAGATGTTAACTTACTGTTCTGTGTCCCATGTACTCTTCCATGTTGGTTTTCTTTGGCATCCTTAGCTCTCCTTTTTGCAGAGACACTGTGTGCAGTTTTCCAGCTCTATGCGAGTTGTAGCCATCTTCCTAAAATATACTGAACCGCAGAGTTCAGTCTGCAACACATTACTGGTAAAATATTTGCATATTTGAATATGACATGTTCCCAGACACCAAGCCAATAAGCTGCATACATCGCACACAATGAAAGAGAATTGAAAGTGCTGAAGTTACTGTCAGTAATGCATTCCCATTAAGCTCTCTTAGCAGCCTGCTGTGAAATGGAGGCTTCCTGTGGCACCATATGCTCCAGTAGTACCGAAGTTCATGCATGATACCAGGTACGATGGATCAAGCACAAATGTGTTCAGGGTGTGGGTGCAATACGGCGGGACTCCCAAAGTAATCATGGGTGTGCCAGCGCTGTGTGGAGAGGATTTAAAGCCATTCCTTAGAGCGTGCGATGGCTCTTGGGGCAGACAGCTGCCCCCTTACGATGCTGGGCCTGCTGCAGGGTTGAAATGGAGAAGGACTGAGCTTTCACTCTGTACTTCTGCACTTCAGTGTTTTCACGGGAGCTGTACCGCTTCCTGCCTCTGGTGTTGCTCCAGCCACAGGAGTGCAAAGTACGAAGCCGGCTTTGAAAGACAACTTCACGCAGCCTGATGCACAGTGGAGCCAAATCCTCAGCATCAGCTTTATAATTAGAGGAGAAATTGCAGTCAGTAGAGCTCTCCCGCAACCTTACTGGTATGCAATTAGGTGTAGCTGAGAGCAGAATGGGACCCCACATTTTCAGCCTGGAAAATCCCTGCTGAAGTGCCGGGAGTGGGGGTGGGTTTGCGTAATTAAGTGAAAATGAAGGAATGTCTTGGGTAGCTGCAGCCTTAGCCAAATGCCTCCTGTGTTTGCTTGGGATAGCAGCTCTAATCTGCAACCACAGGTTACTGCTGGATCCCTGCCATCTTGTTTAAATTACATTCATGGCCTAGGGGGGTGTAAGCAGGAAGCCATTGTAATTTTCATGCTGTGGACACCAGTGTATTTTCATGAGCTGAAGTTAAGTGTCTCTAGGGATGCTGAATATCACTGAAACATTTCCTGAGTTCTCTTAAGCTGCACAATGGTATGTCCGAATCTGTTTTCCAAAGGACAGAGCCTTTTGTTTAGTTAGTGAGGTCTCGGTGTAGTTCACTGAACTAGTAAGCTTTTCCACTTATAATTTATTGAGGAACAGAAAAAGAGGAGAAAGTTGTGCAAGAAAAATAAGGAGCCTTAGAACAGCTTGGAATACTCTGAGTTCTCTTATGTCCCCATACTAACTTACATTGTAACTAAACCCTCAAGGAGGCTGTCACTTTTTAACTCGTGTCCCAGATAGCTCTTTAGGCTGTAAGTAGGTGAGCGGGTTGGGTGTGCGCATGGCTTCAGGCAAGCGTGCGAGGGCTGGTTGGGCAAGTGGCTCTGCGTTTAGTTTCATTCTGTGTGTTACGTGGCCCGTATGGCACCAAGACAGCGGCAGCGTGGTTTACATCGGAGATCTCCAGCATCGCTGTGCTGACGCTTGCCGGAGTTGGAGCCCCAGGAGCGCTGCTCGGCCCCGGGAGGCAGCGGCAGAGGCCGAGGCAGGCGGCTGGGGGAGGTCGCGTGGGGCGAGGTGCCGACAGCGCTGCTGCGGCCTGCAAGAGCGCGGTGCTTGTGCGGGAGCGCTGCCTCCCGGCCTCCCGGCGTGCTGCCCGAGAGCCTGCATCGGGGCGTGGAAAGGGAAGGCGGCCTTGCTGCTGTAACACTTGAGTATTGTTCTGCTACCACGGTGTACGAAGGTGACAACAGCGCGTGCTGGCTCTGTTGCGTTTTAAAGCACTAAGCAATTTTATCGTGGAAGGAGCGACTCCCTGGGAAGAGTGTGGTAGCTGCGTGTGGAGTAAAGCAGCTGCAGGAAGCTGCACCTCCCAGGGAAGGGGGCCGGCAGTAGGGCTGCTCCTCTTTGGCCTCCAGCTCTGCCCTTGTCTTGCGGCGGCGCTTTGAAGTGGGTCGCTCCAGCCCTTTGGGCTTCAGCATAGCCACCGATGTGGGTGCGTGCCCCGGTTTTAACAGGGAGCACAGAAATTCTCGCAGGGTAGATGTGGGAAGGGCACGAGGGAGGCATCTTAGGAGACCCTGTTGCACGCTTACTTCATGGGGATGGGTCTTGTTTTGTGATGGGTATGATTTGAGATGAAACAAAAGATGAAGCCCTAAGTAAGTGAAGTGCATTTTGAGTTAACTCTCTTACCTGTATAAAACTTGTTCAGAGATTGAAAGGTTTTATGCACTTGAAGTCTAACATCACAAATGTCCACAGCCAAAATTTGTGGTCTCTCAAGCGCATCTCACCTTTTGTGCTGTGGCTGCACAGCCTTAAAACAGGCCCTTAGTTACTGGCAATGAAATGTCCCATTGTCTAGATATAAAAGCCAGTTTTTCCACTTTGATCCTCTGTCTCACTGAGCAGGTTTTGATCTCAGTTACCGTGGAGTAAATGCAGAGTAATTCCCTTACAGGAAATGATATTAGTCTGGATTTACACCAATATAACTGAGGTCAGAGTCTGGCTTGGGTTGTCCACTTTCCTATCTTCCTAAATACTGCATATTTCCCAAATAGCCTTTCTAACCTCCTCTTCAGCCCTTGCGGTCTCCTCCTGCTTTCCCAAATTCCAAGAGTAACAACGTAGGTAAAATGTACTTGCTGAAAGATTATTTACCCAGGGTCTGCTTTTTATTAGCTCAGCTGTTTCTTATTTTTTCAGCCCTGTTTGAAGTTTCATTGTACTTGAGATAGGATCTGCATTCATCCTGCTTTTCCTACTTGATTCAATTTTGTCAATTAGAAGTGCGGTGTTTTAAATTATAGGCTGCCCTTCGATGCTATCATTGAGAAAGAACCGTATGCCTCAGTGACATTTCAAAGGCATCGTTAACTCTGAAGTTCCGCAAAAGGTTGTGCCTGAAGGCATTCCTCTTAATCAGCACCATAATGCCTCTGGAAGAGCTTAGCAAATGCTAGATGTGACTTTGGAGAACAGGATGAATTAAATTGTTCCTGTTTTTATTTCCTGACATTACATTAGCTCTGTACAAGGGTACTCTGAGCTCTGCGACAGAGTGTTTTAACTTGGGATGTGTGAGAGACATCTGAGCTTTATCAGGGTTGTTCTGTTGGTTAAGTTGGGTTTGCTGTTAAGATTGGATGTTTGGGTGGTTTTTATCAGTGTGTATGTAGCCTGTCTGGTCCACTGGGATCTTGGTCCATGTGATCATAGCACTGGTACGAATGGCTTTACAGTCGTGCTTCTACTGTAACTAAACTGCTCTATGTTTAGATGTAGAGCTTAGTGATATGGTTTAGTGGAGGACTTGTTTGTGTTAGGTCAGAGGTTGGACTCGGTGATCTTGGAGGTCTTTTCTAACGTAGATGATTCTGTGATTCTGTGATACTGTTACAGTGTCTTGACCTTCATTTGATCATGTATAGTCCTGTCCAGAGTATCCTGCTCTTACTGTGGTGGTAAAGCAAGGACAGGAGAAGAGCAGCACCCCTTCTTTCATGGCTTGGAGACCGTGGGCAGAAAGGAGCTAAGTCTGTGTCAAAACATACAAATGGCTTTGGATATATTCTATTGATTTTGATGCATTTTTTTTCATATGCTTAAGTGTTTTCCTGAATGGGGCCCTAAGGGTTTGCCTCAGGCTACAAAGAGAATCTTTGGCAGAGCTAGCGATTGAACTTGAATGATGCGATCTTAATCATTTGCGTGGCATTTTACACTGCAAAAACCTGAACCTGAGCTTTATGGAAAGCCTGAATCAATATTCATGCCTGTACCTGAATCTCTCCTGCATTCCAGGTAGCTGCAGTCTGTGCCATCAGCATATAGGTGGGCAGTTCGTAGAAACAGACAGCTCCTCGATTCTGTACGTAGGCAGTAACTTAAAGAGAGTTCGTCAGGCACTTTAGCCTGACTGTTAATGTGCGTGGGACCGCTGGGTTGCTTTGGGAGTGCCATTCATAGCTGTGTTTTTTTCTCGTGATTTTGAATTTTCACCTGATTTCAAACCTTCTTTTGGAGGCAAGAGGTAAGGTGTAAGGGAGAAGCCCAGGGCAGCGGTAGCGCAGCCATCAGCTCGGATAGCTGTGCTTTCTCCTTAGAAAGGTCTGCGCTGTGGGCCAGATGTTGGCTTCCATTTCTCAGGCCCTTGGTGGTGGAAGCCTCGTGGCTGGAATGAGAAAATTCCAGAGGGTGACAGAAATCTGAGGCTGCACTGAGAGCACTCTGCTACTTGCCAGCGGCACCCCCAGTCCTGGTACTTGGCAGCTGTGGTTTGGAAGCCAGCACCCGCCTTTCCCTTGGGCTCACTCGAGCATTGGAGCGGATCCTACTTAAAGTATCCTGGCCTGAATTGTCAGAAGGGCTGTATTAGAGCACCGTCCCACTCACAGAGCGAGGCTTTCTCAGCGTTGTGCTGCGTCTGGAAGAGGATCAGCTTTTGTTGCCCTATGCAGGGTGCTTGATGGCATCCCCAAATCTAAATTCTCGCAAAGGAAGAACGCTTTGTGCTCTGTGTCATTTAAACAGTCCAAACAATTTATTGTAAACAATATGTGTGGTAAGTGCTTCCAGTTTTAAAATTCAGTAACTAACTTAGTTACTCTAAGAGTAACTGTTACTTACTGGTGATTTATCATTTTGCTTCCACGCGCAAGTTCTGTGTGTCTCCAGCAGTGTGCTGAATACTTTCCGGTCTTGTTGGGCTGTGTCAGACAGGAGATGAAACTGGCAAATACCAGGATCAAGGCAACTGAGAAGTCTGAGCTGATTTCTGTGTTTTAGCTGATGCCAGCAGCCTGAGCATAAATAGTGGAATTATTTAAAACGAATTATGAAAGATGAGAAAACAGAAAACAATGTTTTTGCATGAAGTATTCCAGTTTAGCTCATTGAAGTAATCCTTATGTGTAGTGGAAAAAGATTATTTTGTTTGGGGTAAAAAAGTTAATGTTCCCATATCCTTCTCCTCCCTCCTTCCCCACATCTGCTTTTTGAATTAGTTTGGAGTGTGCTTGCATTTTTAATGTGGTAAAACTCAGTGGAATTTTATAATCCACAGATAATATTTAATTGAATAAAAATGTTTCCCTCTTGTCCCCAGCTTCCTAAAAACTGGTGAGTACTCAAACCTGCATTGAGAGCAAATGTATTCTCACTATCTTCCTCTTTCTTCTCCCGAAGCCGGGCAACAGCTCCCCTACAGTCATCAAGCCCCTGCTCTGCTGGGGCATCCCACCCCTGGATGCGCCGCATCCCGTTCTTGTGGTCAGGGCACTGAGCCACCATGAAGGGGCAACAGAAATCTGCGCAGAACGTGAGTGGGATCCTGCCGGCGTGGTGAGCCGCGCCGCGTGGATAAGCATGGTAAATCTGGATGGATTCGTAGCCAACCAGTTAAGTGCTCATGAATCTTTCTGTAATGAGCTGCCCAGAGTTACTGCGTGCGTAGGAGAGCCAGCAGAAAAGGAAGCACGCTTGCAAGCGAGCCACCAGTGCGAATGAAACAAATGCTGCTTCGGGGACTCATAGGTGGCACCTGGGTGGAACTGCTGGCAAGGTGGCAGCACCAGGCCCCGCCATCTGGTTGGTATTTTTGTGAAATTAAAACAAGTTTATTGTGAAACACTTGGGTGGCGTTAGTTCTGAGTTAATGCTGAGCCAGGCCTGTGGGTTTGGCTGCCTTCTCGAGGTGGGAGCTGCACACAGGGAGCGAGGATGCTGCACTGTGGCACTGAGAGTACTTAGCAAGGGCTCTCGCTTTGCCTGCTCAGAAGTAACTAACTGGTAGTGCTGCGTGTTTGGCAGTGGAGTCCCAGACCTGATTCAGCTTTAACCCATACAACGTACAAAATCGTTGTGCTTGCGTCTTCTCCACAGAGATGCCAGTGGTGTCCTTTGTCTTGGTAGGGCAGCATCATCTGCTTCAAAAGCTGCTCAAGCCCAAAAGATTTTAGGTAGAGCCTGGAGGATGGAAAAGAAAGTGACAAATCAAGTTTTAGGACAGGAACTGCTGAGTGGGGCTTTCTCACCCTGAGGTGGCTTGCAAGTGCAGTTTGCACTGCACACATGCCTGAGCAGCTGGTGATGAAACTGCTGTGTTCCACAGCTGGCGAAGCAAGCTGAAACAGCTTTCTGACAAATGCACGAGACTCTTCCAGGTTTGGTTCTTTTCTAGCCTTATTAGATTTTTAAAATTATGTTGTTACACGATAGTGTTTTACTGTCTGAGGTCTCAATTCAATAGCCCAAACGACTGTCAGCAGAGAATTGGATTTGAAGTGGAAGACTGTTTACGTGCCATGGCACGTACATAATGTCAGGGAATTTACAGGTTTTCTTTCCCAAATAATCAGTAAACATGAATGACCTGAAAGAGGACTATAGGGATAGACCACTGAGAGGTGGTGGGGCACTGGGACAGGCTTCTCAGGGCAGTGGTCATGGCACCAAGCTGCTGGAGTTCGAGGAGCATTTGGGCAGCGCATTCAGGCACAGGGTCTGGTTTTTGGGTGGTCCTTTGGGGACCCATGAGTTGGACTTGACGATCCTTGTGGGTTTCTTCTAACTCAGATATTCTATGATTCCGTGGTCAGGATGGGAGACTTCTGCACAACAGGATTTATTTAACAAATACTCTCAGACACTAATTGCATGACTACTTGGGGGACAAGCTCTGCTTTTTTGATTCCTCCCCCAAATTAAAAGGATTACATAAATGCTCTTCCATGGAGGTGGCAGAAGTTTCACTACTTTCTGCGCAGCTGTGAAATGGCTCCCAGCAGCTAAAGCGAGGAGGATTGCGGGTGCCAGGATGTGGCTGGTCAGCCGCTCTGAGTGTGAGCGGTGGAAGGAAGCAGAAGCCGCACCACGAGGCACCTTTGGCAGTTTGTACCCAGAAAGGAAGGAGCTGCGTAAGGCTGTTGTCACCACCCAGCTGTTCTGGCAGCCCTGGAGGAACTCCGCAGCCTGGCTGTGCAAATCCTTCCCTGGGTTTGTGGTGGCTGTTAAAGTTTCTCAGGCTTCCTTCTGTGTAATTCTGCAATAAGTTTATTCCTTCCTGAATGATTTCTGCTGCTTAAAATTGTTTTTGTTGGTGCTTTTTAGAAAGTTACACAATTGCAAATGATACGGGCAAAAGCGAAGGGATGAGAGAGAACTGCTTGCATCTGACTTGTCAGCTACCAAAATGAACAGTGCTCTAGTAAGGGTTTTGAGAGGTTTAGCTGGCCTTCAAAAACTTGCTATATCTTTCTTTTCAAATCACCGCTTCAATCCAAACCTCATCTTTTCAAAAATAGAGCTAAAATGTTTCAGAATCCTTTTTTTTGCACAGATTGGCTCTGTCAGATGAGCAGTTTTGCAGGTGTTTTCTGCAGCTTTTTCCCGTCACTTTCTTGTGCAATAGAGCCTTGCCAGGGATAATGAGTGTCTGTAAAGTAGAAATAGAAATAAAATATCTACAAAGTCTTCCATCTGAATAGTAGATTTTAAAAAGGACAAAAAAGTTGCTTTTAATGGGATACATCAGTTACTGGTCCTTATCAAACATCTTTAAATAGATGCTTTAACTTAAGCAAATTGTCGCTTCTTTGTTGCTTCTTTGTTCACAGCTGTTTTTGAGGCAGCACTGAACCATCCTTAGAGCCCCGGGAGTAACGCTAACAACTGTGTGTTGTCAGAGTGAACGAGCAGTGTATACAGACAATGTTATTTGCCATAAAATTCCATGTTCTGCCAGCTGCAGATGGATTAGTTTTGTGAAGTGGACATTTACTTAGAATGAGGTATGAGGATTTGAGTTTACAGTTATAATGGCTGAAAGGAAACAGTTTGGGTTTCTAACGGTTTTACGTTGGTAATCCTTTAGCAATTAATTATCTGGTGTAAGACTTATAGGGAGCTTGGGTCAGTTCTAATTGAAATCAAGAAAAACTTTGTCATTGACTTGAATACAGATGCTTTTTTGATAGTATATATATAAAAAAAAAAAAAGAAGACTTTTGGTACAGAGTAAATCCATATGCAGAATACAAGGAGCCATGTACCGAGTGTAGCAACTTCTTTCCTAGCAGCTGGTCTCAGAGTATTTTTGTTATGCTTGGAAATATCCATTGTCAAAAGATGGCAATTGGATACACCATAAAACATTTTATAGCACAGAAATGCACATATATGCATGTGCACGGCCTCATGGCATAGAACCTTGTTTTCATTCTCCTAGAATTTTCTGTCAGAAATCTTCCGTGTGTTCTTTTGAGAAACCGGTGGCTTGGTATGAAAACTGATTTGGGGCTGATTGGCTATTTGTGTGGCTTGCTGATAATTGCCAAGAGTGCAAGAAAACAAAATTATTTAAATAACTTTTCAAGGACTGTGTCTGGCATCTGAATGTATTTTAGGTCAGTCATGTGCTGTTCTGCCTTGTCCCACATCACCTAACCTTCTGTGGGCAAAGAAACCCCAATGGAGCCATTTAAATATAGCACTGTGTTACATCTGTGATATCTTTTTAATCTATATTTTTTTAACCATATAGAATCATTAAGGTTGTTAGTTATCCTGTATCCTTCATGAAAGCCATGTGGCTGCAGTTCCAGCATGAGCCAGTTGTTTGTTTGGTTCTGGTTGTGTGTCTGATCAAAAAGCTGACCTGGCCTTGAGTAAGGTAGCGCTCTCCAAGGATCTTCCAAGTCTCTTTGAGCAAACTAATTGGTCAATATAATTATTCAAGCAGCACAGGCTCTTAATTAAGACCTTGTAATTTAATTAATTGACTCTGGAAAAATAAGCCATGGCTTTCTTTTTTGCCAGTCAGCCTACGGACTCCTACTGTCCTGGGATGTGTTCAGGAGATGTGGTGGGAAGCAGAGGTGAGTGCAGGCAGAGCCATCGGGGAAGCCCACGGAGCCTGCCGGCAGTGGAGCTCGGTGGGTCCTGGCCAGCAGCTGCGTGGGCAGCAGCTTGACACAGAGCTTTGTGGGATGCTGCAGCAAATAAGTGAGCCCCGTAACCTAGCGCCAAGTGTAAAATGAGATTTAAAAGTTGAGTTTTAAAGACCATTTGATTTGACTTCAACATGTTAAGATTGTTAATCACAAAATAGGACTGTAAAATTTGTAGTTACATTCATTCCTGCCTTATCCTTCAGTGTAAGCTCTTTATCCAGCACTGTTACAAGCGCTGAAGGAGTATTGCCAAAATACACAGACTCAGAGATGAGACAGAAATAGACCTGGACTGAACTGGAGTTCAGTCTGGAGAAAGAATTTAAAGAGCGTTATGAACTGAATTTTACTTGGTTCAGATTGTTGTTAACAAGGGGAAATAAACAAAAGCAGAAAGTAATCTGATGACCTTCTCAGATGTTCCCTGGGAGCTACAAGCGTGGGCCAGCTTCAGTAAATGCTTGCTGCTCCCCTGCCGCACAGTAAGGAAGCGGCGGTTGCGGCTCTTATCAGCTGTTTATCCCTTACTGTAGGGCTGAAGGAAGCAAAGCAGCCGGGCAATGCTTGCGTGCTGTATAGAGTCAACAAATGCATTTTATTCTTGTCTGCTGGCGATTTGTTATTAGACAAGAAAAGAAGCGTCACAAACTTGTGTACTCTTGGCAGCAGTAGGCTAAGAAGCCTAAAACCAAGACTTCCTGCACGAAGGAGATGCGTATGAGCACAGGCAGCAGTTGTGTACGGGCTTGGGTCCCTGGGGTGGCTGCAGGCCTGCATGCGGAGGACCACCTGGCTAAGGCTCTGCAATCCCCGTGGCTCTTCCTGTCCCTTGGCTTCTCCTAGGGGCTGCCAGCTGGGTTGCCAGCTGTGGCTGTGTGTTCTGTAGTGTGGGCAATTGTCCACTGAGAGCTGGCTGGAGATGGCCAGTCACTTCAGAAATGCTGGCTGCCGGCCCTGGTGAGGAGGGACCTGGGGGGCCGTTGGAGCCACCAGGGGATATGGGTAGGAAGGTGGGTCCCCTGCAGGTGCCAGCACTCAGAAGGGTCTGTTGTCCCCAGAATGAAAAAACTTGCCTTGTTTCAGTCTCCTCACGTTTGGGAGGGGTAACAGCCTCTGGCATTGCTTTGAATTTTAACCACACAGCGTCAAGGTTTCTGGTCTCCTTGCCTGGTATTTGTGTGCCAGCAGTAAACAAAATCTTCTCCCCTAACAGTGGAACCAGAGGGGATGTTCAAGTGAATTATTTTCTTGGAACAAAAATCATCCTGGAGACCTACTTAATTCAGGCGTTCTTTTTCTTATTTCCAGCCTGAGGAAATAGGTCTTCTGTGGGTGGTTCCATAATGAGTGTGATGTGGTGCCACCCATGCTAGGGGTTGGAGAAGCTGTAAGGCTGTTTTGTGCATCAGCCAATTAACAGGGAATTTGTAGCAAACATTTATTTTAACTGTCTCTGTAGACAATGAGGCTATTCTGCATATCCTATTTTATTACTGTAGTTCTTAGAGAAGTTAACAATGGGCTTGTTATTGTGCTAGGCAAACTAGCACCTAATTTTTATTATTGGTTATTGCATTTGGTAAATAACTTGTAGAAAATGACACTCAAGACCCGTAGGCTGAATTTAATGCTGGTTGTAGTAGATGAAAGATATTAGATTTTCTTCCCTGGAAATCCCCAAGCTGGCTTTCCTTTTCCAAGAAATATAAGCGTGTATAGTGTCATTTTTTACCATAGTTATTTTTCTTTATCAAAGAAAAACCAACATAAGGCTCTTAGATGTTACAAGAATGAGAAATAATAATAGATATATAGATAATAATAATAATAATAATTAATATCTTGTTAAGGCAGATTTTTAGCAAAATCTCTTATATCTTTGGTCTCTAGGATTCATCCATGCTTTGGCCGCTTGCCCTGAGGTAGCTGCTGGAGAATTAGATGGATGAGGGTGGTGACTGTGTCCAGCAGTGAGCTGAGGATGGACCTTTGGCAATCCTTCACGCTAGGCTGCTTGGCAGTGATTTGCTCTTTGCCTGGATGGTCTGCATGGGTTTTGTCTGGATGGCCAGCGACAGGAGGAAAGGCTGTATGTGCAGACTGACCCCTTCCAGTCTTCTGAAGTTGAAGTTGCATGTTAAAGTCAGTAGTCATAAGCCATGAGGCTGAAAACTATTAAAAAAAAAAAAAAAAAGTGTATTAAAGGAACATGAGGTTGCTGGGTTGGTTTGGCTTCTTTTCTCTTTGGTTAAGAATCTGGCAAAAGTTGCTCACTGCAGTTCTTGGTCTTTCTAAACATTAATATAATTATACCCAGGTTAGAGCCTGAAAGCTAAAAGTGACGGAGTCGTGAGGGAATATCATTAGGAAGAAACTAAATAGCCAGTAGCATGTACTAGGGCTGAGCATCTTGGCTGACTCCAGCACCTCTCAAGTTCCCTGGGAGGATGCTGCCAGTGGGGCTTGCTTTGGCCTGGGGGAGTGGGTGGTGGTGGAGGTGGGCAGCACCCCCAGAGTTGTTGCTTGTGCTGCAGGAAGGCTTCAGCAAGGTGTCCGTCTGCACAGCTCCCAGCTTTACTGTGAGTTAAGGGGTCCTTCGCTACAGAGGATGAAGCACAGGGCTGTAAGGCTTTTGTTTTTTTTTATTATTTTTTCCTCTAGGTGGTGGTTAGCAATGCTTAGCCTAGCTTAGGTTTTCAGTCAGATGCTTGCATTGAGTGGTCTACTACGGAAATTTGGAATTGGTTAAAACTGGAGCAATGTTTTAATAGCAGTAATGTTGAAAACAATAATTCATCTGGTTCTGTGTCATAATGCAGCTCTTTGAGAAATAAAAAGGTTCACTATAATTTGAAAGGTTGCAATGAGAAGTATTTTCTCTGTAGTTGCAGCTGTGACATCTTGCTCCAGTGTTGGAAAAGAGAAGAAACTTGCTGTGAAAAATTTCTGAAGACATCTCATGAGTGGTCAGTAGCTGGGCAAAGCCCTGACATATAGCACCCAACTTGCTGTTAGGAAATTAAGGGTTTCTGCTTGCGAGCCCCTAGGACAGGCAGCTGGCTGGAGGCTTGCTAAGAGTAACTCTACCATTACTATTCTTTTCTTAATCGCCTTTCGGAAGAATTATAGGCAGAGCTTTAAATCAACTGGATACAGAAAAGTAAGCTTGAAGGAGAGGGTTATTTTCTTTCATCAAATAAAGCTCGATGTTCAGCACTGCTGGAGAACAGCTCTTAAGGAATAATTGCACACCAGTTTCTTTCAGCAGCTGTCCTGACTTAGGCGTCTTAGCTGTCCCAAATGACTGTTCCCAGTCCTGTGTCACCTCATTACTTGCAGTGGCACAAGTGCTTGAGGGTCTGTACAGGAAGACAAGACTGGGAGATGGAGCTGATGCAACACTTGCACCCATTCCCCCAAAATATATATCTATATGGGTATGTGTTTGTATATTTATGTATGTAGTTTGTGTGTATGTGTATGTTTGAAACCTGTATTAGTCTTCTGATCTCAAAAACTGTCAACATTGCCATAACTGAGAAGCAGCGCTCAGATGGAAAGGCAGGATGGAAAGTGCTTAAATTGTCAATACCCATGAGATGGGTGTATGGTAACTGTGCCCCCGCATGATTTCCTCCCTCCCCTAATTTTTTCCCCTTTCCTGTTCATGGATACTCTGCATGCTGATTATTTGTGATCCAGTCTCACCCCAGAGCTTTTGAAGGAGAATTGGCAAGAATGAGACCAGAAGAATACGTAGACCTGGCATGAATTCAGCAGTGTTGGGTGTCCGAGTGGTGTGACAGGTATCTTTCATGAGCCCAGTACTTCAGACTCTCCTGCTTTTTTTTTTTTTTTAATAGGATATTTAGGTGACAATCTGAAGATACTAAAAACTCACTGGCATAGTTTGACCCTTAAGTTCTTACTCATACTATTTTGTTTGAATCGTCATACTTAATGTACAGTGAATGGTGAAACCAGTGGTTGCTTTGTGAAAGCAACTTTCTGATGAAGATGCAGTGATTTTGTGTACAGCAGTTCTGAAAATATTTTTCATGGGGATATCAAAGTTTTTTAAATGCATACCTTAAACAATGAAACTTATAACTTGAAAAAAGTGTGTTTTATTGAGTACAGGTGTCTACTTTGCAGTTGCCTGGTGCTAAACTTGTCAGTTCACCTTAAATACAAAAGAATGTGGGAGATAATTGCTTCTCATGTTATTTTTAAAGGAACATCTAATCTTCAGGTATTCTTTGTGCTCGAAAGTGGAGAAAGCTATATATTTCTTTAGCTACGTAGTTCATAATGAAGAAATAGACAAATGTACTTTGATCTCGCAGAATCACAGAATCATCTAGGTTGAAAGAGACCTCCAAGATCACCTAGTCCAACCTCTGACCTAACACTAACAAGTCCTCCACTAAACCATATCACTAAACTCTAAATCTAAACGTCTTTTAAGCCCTCCAGGGATGGTGACTCAACCACTTCCCTGGGCAGCCCATTCCGACGCCTAACAACCCTTTCGGTAAAGAAGTTCTTCCTAATATCCAACCTAAACCTCCCCTAGTGCAACTTTAGCCCATTCCCTCTCATCCTGTCACCTGGCACGTGGGAGAATAGACCAACCCCCACCTTGCTACAGCCTCCTTTAAGGTACCTATAGAGTGCGATAAGGTCGCCCCTGAGCCTCCTCTTCTCCAGGCTGAACAATCCCAGCTCCCTCAGCTGCTCCCCGTAAGACTTGTTCTCCAGACCCCTCACCAGCTTCGTTGCACTTCTCTGGACTCACTCGAGCACCTCCATGTCCTTCTTGTAGCGAGGGGCCCAAAACTGAACGCAACACTCGAGGTGCAGCCTCACCAGAGCTGAGTACAGGGGGACAATCACTTCCCTGGCCCTGCTGGCCACACTGTTTCTTATGCAAGCCAGGATGCTGTTGGCCTTCTTGGCCACCTGAGCACACTGCTGGCTCATATTCAGCCGACTATCAACCAATACTCCCAGGTCCTTCTCTGCCAGGCAGCTTTCCAACCACTCATCTCCCAGCCTGTAGCGCTGCTTGGGGTTGTTGCGCCCCAGGTGCAGGACCCGGCACTTGGCCTTGTTGAACTTCATACAGTTGGCCTCAGCCCATCGGTCCAGCCTATCCAGATCCTCCTGCAGAGCCTTCCTACCCTCGAGCAGATCGACACACGCACCTAACTTGGTGTCACCTGCAAACTTACTGAGGGTGCACTCGATCCCCTCATCCGGATCATTGATAAAGATATTGAAGAGAACTGGCCCTAGTACTGAGCCCTGGGGGACTCCACTAGTGACCGGCCTCCAACTGGATTTGACTCCATTCACCATGACTCTTTGGGCCCGGCTAGCCAGCCAGTTTTTAACTCAACAAAGCGTACACCAGTCCAAGCCGTGAGCAGCCAGTTTCTTGAGGAGAATGTTGTGGGAAACGGTGTCAAAAGCCTTACTGAAGTCAAGGTAGACCACATCCACAGCCTTTCCCTCATCCACTAAATGTGTCACTTTGTCATAGATCCTTAGGTTCGTTAAGCAGGACCTGCCTTTCATAAACCCATGCTGACTGGGCCTGATCACCTGGTTGCCCTGCAGGTGCCGCCTAATGACACTCAAGATAATCTGCTCCATGAGCTTCCCTGGCACTGAGGTCAAACTGACAGGCCTATAGTTCCCCGGGTCTACCCTCCGGCCCTTCTTGTAGATGGGCGTCACATTTGCTAGCTGCCAGTTAACTGGGACCTCCCCTGATAGCTAGGACTGTCGATAAATGATGGAAAGCGGCTTGGCCAGCTCCTTCGCCAGTTCTCTCAGTACCCTCAGGTGGATCCCATCCGGCCCCATCGACTTGTGTACATCCAAGTGCTGTAGCAGGTTGCCAGCCATTTCCTCGTGGATCGTGAGGGTCACATCTTGTTCCCCATCCCCTTCCACCAGCTCAGGGTACCAGGTATCCAGAGAACAACTGGTTTTGTCGCTAAAGACTGAGGCAAAGAAGGCATTAAGCACCTCAGCCTTTTCCTCATCTCTCGTCACTAAGTTTCCCCCCGCATCCACTAAAGGATGGAGATTAGTCCTCCTTTTTGTGTTAATGTATTTATAAAAACATTTTTTGTTATCTTTAACAGCAGTAGCCAGATTGAGCTCCAGATGAGCTTTGGCCTTCCTAATTTTGTCCCTGCGCATCCTTACAACATCCTTATAGGCCTCCTGAGTGGCCAGCCCTCTTTTCCAAAAATCATAAACCCTCATTTTTTTTTCCTAAGCTCTAGCCACAACTCTCTGTTCAGCCAGGCTGGTCTTCTTCTGCGCCGGCTCGTCTTTGCGCATGTGGGGACAGACCGCTCCTGAGCCATTAAGATTTCCTTCTTGAAGAGTGCCCAGCCTTCCTGTACAATTCTAGGCCATGGAGGGCTACTCTTTGACTCCATTGCAAGGATACAGCTAAACAGGAATGATGTAGCCAAACATGTAGTAAAAGGCTGTCTTAATTATATTGGTTATTAAAAATATCAGGTTGTTGTTGCTTGTGTGTGTGCTTGGTCCTTCTCCATGGGGTACTAGTTCTGAAGTTTATTTCCTTTTTGGAAGGTATCCACAGGTTTGGGGTTGTGTTTGCTTGTTTTGGGTGCTTATTTACTTGTTTTTAATCCTGGATGTATAAGAACAATGTCCTTGCTCTGAATTAGAAGAAGGAATTCTGTGGGTGAAAGAGCTCTGCAGGATTTGGCTTCTCTGTCAAAATCCTTTTGGCTGCTAAGCACCAATTACAGGTGGTGGTTGTGTTTTTTTTCCTTCTAGAACAAACAAATTCAGTATTCTGAATGGATTAGAGGTAGGCAAATGGCTCCAGTTTTTCTCTGCTAGATTCTAATACATCCAGCTCTCCAAACCAGCTATTTAGGGCAGATGTCTTGCATGGTCAGGATTAAGGGAGAGCCAAATTTGCAAACACCCTCAGCAATAATTACGAGCGACTGTGTGTCTGTGGGTAGTTTGTGGCTTTCCAAATGTGCTTGCTGTTTGGCATGTATATAAACAAGCAGTCATTTGAGGTGTGGCAGAAAGTCATGGAAGAGCATCAGAGCCTTTCAGAATGGCCAGTTCCTTGGCATTACTGGGGACCTCTCTGCTTATTTCTAAAGGAGAGGACTTTTATCAATTTTGACACAAAAACCCAGCATTGAGATTCGTAATGTCTATCCAATGGACAGGTATTCAGTTTTATGCTGTTGTATTTTTTTGGTTGCTTAGGTACAAGCTCCAACGCTGTATTGGTTGCATAGAGTTTGCTGATGTTGATTTAGAAAGTCCACTCTTTGTTTAATAACATACAACCGTTCCTTTAAAATGTTTTCTTTCCTACATTATCAGTTCTCTGTGCGATGTTAAGCCTCGGATCACCATGTCAATTTGAAAGAACTGTCATTTATGTTGTACTTTCAAGACAAGAGAACTTAGTTACTGTCTAATGAAGGTAAGCTGTTTTGCTGTATCTGTATCGGGTTTTCACCTTTCCCATAATCACTGCTGAAGGACCAGGGAGAGCTTTGCAGTAACAAGCAGTGTGGAAAACCTCCATAACAAACTAGTCCCAAATGTTCCAATGTCAGCACCTAAACATGGATTTGCATCGCAACACCGGTATGTATGTATTATTCTGTTGGAGTATTTCAGGTATCAATCTAGTGAAGAACTAGTGAAGTAACTATAAATATATATGTGTGTGCGTGCGTGTTGCTTTTTCTTGGCATGTTTGCAGGACCTAGTGTAAGTGTAAATATTCTGTATTTAGAGTTTCACGTTTGTATGTATGCTTGATTTGAGGAATGTGTGACTTGTGTGCTTGATTTCTGCATGTAGCTGTTGAGACTTCAGGCAGTTTTGGATGTGGGTGAATGTGCAGTTAGATCTCTGAGTTGGCTGTCTGTGTGCTATTACTGATGCACAAAGGAACAGCATTGTGCTTTCACTGCTGTTCTCAGGGCACTAAAAAGTGTTCTGAACGCAGATATGTTCCTCTTTTTCTATAATATTGACTATTTTATGTAACTTGACTATACGTTTTCTCATGTCTTATCTTAGTTTAATTCTACAAAGCGTTTCCATGTTGTTTGGGTGGAAGTCCTTATACAAGGTGAACCTGTACAGTGTGGGACGGTAGCTGCTAAACCCTCTAAATTCCTTCAGGAGCTCTGCCCACCCACTCATGCTTCACAGGCAGCACCTTTTGAAGTGCCAGGAACAATTCCCCACTGTGGCCTGTCATTCTTTTACATCACCGTACTTTAGCAGTAGTGTCTTGATTGCATTGCCTCTCCGACCTGCCTATGCTCATTTGTTCCACGGAGCCATGTCCAGCCTGACAGCCGTAACTTGATCTGGACTTCAGGTTCCAGAGACCTTACTGTCTTGCTCGTTTGACAGTCTGTAAGAGTTTTATGGCACTATGTGAGAGGAGTTACCGTTCTTTCTTCAAGTTCTTTTTGGAAGTCGTTCCTCTTTGGAGTGTGTTGAAGGCCCATCTTCATCTGCACTGGGGAAACAGTCCTGTTGGGTTGCAGCTGGGGAGTAGCAGAACAAGGGTAAGGAAAGCTTGGTGGAGGCTGTTTCAGCCCTTAGGGCAGGCATGTCACACACACTCGATGGAGGCATGGTAGTGTTTGGAAAACAGTTGGTGCTGTGTTTTTGGTACAGGTCAGTGGGCATTCAGGTGGTGAGAGCCAGTCACAGCACCTGTTATACCTAGAGCAGTGGTCCCGTAAGTTACGTGTGAGGGGCACTGAATAACCTCCCCGTAACTGTGCCATCAGATTGTGAGGACAGTGAGGTGACACCAGGCCAGAGATGGGTGGTGTTGCCTTTCCAAATGCCTTCTGGGCCTGTGACCGCTTGGTCTTGTATTGGCCTGTGGCTGCCGGCCTGCCTAGAGTACCTGCCTGCAGCCGGAGGTATTGTGACGTCCCTCGTAATGGCTGGTGCTGGGAGGCTCGGTTGCTGTCTTGCTCTGGGGCTCTGTCACTTGTGTTGCTGCTGTTCCTCCCTCAGAGGAGCCCAGCATCTCTCCAGGCATGAAGGAGCCCATTCACTCGCTCCTGGGGTCTTGTCTGCCCCCGCTGCAGAGCTGCTCGGAGAGATCTGTGCTCTGTCCAGCTCTCGAGAGCGTCTTGGGTCTTTCCTGACAAAGCTCCCTGCTCGATGCTGCCTAGCCTGGGTTCCCTTCCTGACCTCCTAACCCGAGGTCCCGTTCTGAGCTCGGAGCTAGATGCTATCCCAAAGATCTGCTCTTTGCTGAGAGCAGACCAGAGGGCAGCCAGCGCTTTGCCGTGATCCTGCGGCATGCTGACTAGGGCCCCGCTTGGCACCCGCACGCTGCTGGAGCGAGCCCTGGCTGCCTGCGGAGCAAGAGGCAATGTTCTCCTCCCATCTAAGCTGGATGGGCTGTTTTAACTTAGCTGAAATAACGTTACTTTTCAGATCTTTATTTTATAGGGAAAGAAAGCCTTTCCAAAGGATTTACTGCTCTAGAATTGAAAAATGTAATCCCTAGACTGCTGGGGCATAATGGAGCTTATGGTTTTACTACACGTATAAAACCCACTCTACTCTGAGCTTTAGAACAATGGCTGGCAGGGGACAGATGCTAAGAAAAACACTTTAGAGATACCTTTAGTACAGGCGTATGCCTGTAATGCGGTACCAGGCTGAGCAACAGAAGGAGGAGGATGGCAGGAGGAGTTTTTTGTGTTAAGGGGTGTAGCTGATTAACTGTTATGGGTCCGGTCAAATTCGGGGTACTGAACTATCACAGTCACGGATTCACCAGCAATGTAGCACACCCTCACTCTAATCACGTTCAAGGAGAACTGTCATGGCTAGGAACAATGCAGTGAAGTGCACTTTATTACAGCTACAGGTACACAGATTCTTTGGATTGCCAGCAATAAATCCACTGTCTGCAAAAGCAAGCTAGCATGCATGAAATACACAGGTACACAGCATGGTTATTAACACGTTAAAAGGCACAAAGACTCTAGAGATTTCTAAGTTTCTGCGGAAACACCTGGTATAACCAAGTGTTCAAACCTTACCCCATGGTGTCCCAATGTGGGGGAAGAGAGGCTCAGCCCATTGACTGATCCCAGAAGTCACAACGGTATCTTCCCCAACATCCCCTCTCTCTTAAACCAGCTTATATTGTTTTCTATCTTTTAGGTGGAGCTTGAGCGACTCTAGTCGCACATATCTTGCTTATGATTGGTAAAAAGTTTTCTCGCTTTCATTTAAAGGTACAGGCTCCGAGAAATTCAGACTGCATGCGCAGTGAGGGGTGGTCACACCTTGGAGGCGGGTAGCTTTTGGGATGGAGGTGTGTTTTGGTATTGTAATGATACTATAATGAGCAAAGATCACTAGAGCACAGCATTTTGTCAAAAACATGACAGGCCGTTGTCTCAGGGTAGCAAATGTGCAGCCTACCAATCCCAGTGAGCACAAGAAAAATTGATTCCCCCTCTTGTCACAGAGCCTAGCCATGGTGTCTCCACTCCACTCTACACTCCGTGCTGTTCCTTAGAGTCAGCACATTAGGTGCCCCCAGTTGCGGTTACATCTAAGGTTGGAGGCCTAGGGAACGCTTAGGTAGTGCAGCTACACTCCATCCTGTAAGCTTCTTCAGTGCTATACATTTTCTTCAAAATGTGAATATTAGTTTAATTTTCCTAGTCACTTTAGGCAATTACTTCACAGAGCTCGGTGCATGAGTCCTTGGAACGGCTCTTCTGGTGGTAGCGTAGCATTTTGACTCGGGTAATAAGTAACACTCACAGAGAAATGGCTCAAATCAAAGGCATACAAGAAACCCTCAAGACACTTCAATATTCTAGGAGAGCTTTTCTGTGATCTTGTGAGTGACTTTTAACCAAATTAAAAGCCTACACTCAGCTAAGGCATGCATAGATACAGCCCCTCAAGCAAACTCAAGTGTGATTGTAGTTGACTTTAGGGATGGCTGTTGTTGAAACTCCAGTGAAATAAAACTTTGGACTGTTCAGGAAAGACAAATGTCTAGATTACATGGATGATAAGTACATGTTAAAGTTTATAGAGCTTGGAAAGCGCTGCATGGTCTGCTGAGGCAGCACTTCCATGCAAGCTGCAGCTGAATTAAATTGGCACCATGGCAGTCTCATGCTTTTCTTTCATCCTGACTGCGTAATCGTATCCCGCTTTGTGTGCTGGTACTCAGCTGATCTCTTTATGAGGTGGCTTGGGGCACTAAGCTAGTGGAAATCAATTTTTGTCTCTTGCCGATGTGCATACTTATTTGTGCTTGGCTCAGTGCCGTGAACCAGCTTGCCGAGCTAGATGAGTGCCTGTCTCTGTGCTGGGAGCAGCAGGAATGCGGGCCTGGGGCAGGCAGCACACGGAGCGTGGGGATGCCAAGTTAGATTGAGGTAAACTGTCCGGAAATAGCAGCCTCAGGAAAACAGCTGCCTAGAATCACATTTGATACCAATTAGGAAGGCAATTGTTGAGCAGCAGAGGGAGGCTTGCGGTGCAGCTAGTGTGCTCGTGGAGCTCTCGGACACGTTATGTGCCGACATGGCTGGCTTCATTTGGATGGTGCCGTGCCATTGTTCAGCATACAACAACATGGCAAACACCATGAATAAAGCTGATGCTTCCACAGTTCTTTCTGGCAACTGCTGCTGGGTAGTTTTTTCAGGTAGCCTCTCCTTCGTGTTTTTCAGAAAGAGTTGTATAGGTAAAATACATGATTTTCTGGTGCAGCCACTTTTGTTTTGTGGGGTTTTGTTCCCTTGTGTTTCCTGAGAGCAGTGAAATGATGGGTCAAAAATAAATGTATGTGAGAGAAACAACACAGTACATCTTATGTGCCTATAAATCCTTAAGACACTTACAAGTAGTAATGCTGGAATGATGGTAGCATGACTAGGTTTGGAATTACAGATTGCAGCGCGGGATATATCTTTCTAAAGTCCTCCTTTCTGCTGTTAAATACTCTTTCTTTTCTTATTATCAAATTTTATCAATTTGAAAAACCATTAACTCTTCAGCTGAAATTCTTTTGATAGCTTTGTGTCTCCTTCATATTACGTTTTCCTTTTTTTATTTTTTATATCCCAGAAATTGGTCCGGTGACGATAACCACAGATCCCAAGAAATTTCAGTTTGAACTCAGGGAGCTTTACGTTCAGGTGAGTAACGTGTTTGTTCTCTGTGTGGTTCTAGCACCAGGCCCAGTTCCCTCCCGCTAATCCTTCCTCTCTTGTTAGTGTTCCTGCTGTAATGCTTCATCTGGAGGTAGGCTGTCTATCTTGGTCATTTTACCTGCACAAACTGTCATCTGCCTGTTCTCTGGTCATCTTAATTTATTATTACAATTTACTTTGTGATTACAATTTACTTTGTCTTAGTTTTCATTGTTATACAGAGACTTGGTTAATTGATCAGTAATACAAGAAAGACTAGTTACTTAATGCAGTATTTATTTTACATTTTATTAGTCCTGCCACTTGTTCACAGACACTTATATGAACTGTTTTACTGTTTTCTGGAAGTTATTTCCTTAGTTCCAATTAGTGAACTAATTCATGTACAGGACTCTAAGACCCATTAAATGTGACATATGCACTTCCTCCGCTGCCCTGTGTTAACCAGCACCTCCTGATTCAAAAGCAACAGGTTTGTTTAGGTTCTCTTGTCTTATCCAAGCTCTGTGAATTGCTTCCCCAGCCATGCTTTGGAGATGAGCAGGTTTTTTTTTTGTTTGTTTTGTTTTTTGAGCCAGTATACCAGTATATTTCCCTTGGTAGAGTTTCTTTGATGTGAGAATGAACTGCAAGTGAGACCTGGATCAGGTGCTGGAAGGAAAGAGAGGTATGGGAGTGGAGTTACCTTTACTGAAAGATCCTACTGTCTTACCTTCTTCAATCAAGCAAAATGCATCTGTTTTGGGAAGAGCCTTGCCTGAGTCAGTAGTGCTGGACAGACTTCTGACTTAAAGAACAATGTTTTAGAAATGGGCATATGGTTTAATCCCTGTAATAAAAGATTGTTTGGAAGTCGATGGTGCTAGTTGGGGTAGAATGAGTAGATTAAAATTTGGCAGAAAGATTGAAATTCTGAGAAAACAGTAGTAAATTTGTAAGGAGAGAGAAAATGCCAGTCATTGTTGTGCTTTTCCCTTTTGTAGGGAAATTAAAAATCCTTCTAGTGTTTATTTTTTGTTTTCGTAATAGCTATTCTGGAAAATAACTGTAACTGTAACTGTTTCGAAAAAGGGTATGAATCAGATGAAGCTTTTGGGAATTTAAAACTCTTAATTTGCTAGCAAGTTGTTTAAAAGTCACTGTCTAATGAATTTAAGATTTCTGTCTTTAATCCTGGTTGATTGCATATTTCATAATTACTTTGAAGATGTGCTCATTCCACCGAATTAAGACATTAACTGATTTACTATTATTCTTTATATTGATGAAGGACCAAAGTAAAAATTAAAAAAGTGGTTAGGTCAGGACTGATAGGATATCTTGCAGTAGTTCTCCCAGAAAACGTGAGCATTTCCATAAAGTCCATTATGGGTATTTTTCCTAGAGAGGTGGTGAAAAGATGCAAGAATGAACAACATGCAGGAAGGGGAAATTCTGAGATAGATGCATTTTGAAAAAGATTGTAAAACAAATCTTAGTGAACAAGGCTAAAATTAAGGTGAAGTTAAATTATTTTAGTTGTATGTATATATAAAACAAGCTAGTCTTCCTAGCACATTTCTATCTGTGAAACTTGCCCTCCCAAGATATCAGGACAAACCCAGCTCTTACTTTCCAACAAAATCCATCTGGGTGCAGAACAATTTGAGTGTTTGGATATGACATTGGAAATAGGCTTGGAAATTGTGTTGGCACTTGACAACAGTAAAGATTAGTCTGTGTACATCTCACTGAAGAAAGTACGTCCTGTTCTTTTTATGTTTAAATTGATGAAGAAAGTACCCCTTTGACACTGGGTAAGGTGTTAGTATTTTGCACGTTTTATCTGTAATTAACAGATGAACAGATGTGTGAATCATTCTTATGGGCAGCATGACAATAACTTGTACTTGCATTCTTAGTGTCACTTCTTTTTTAAGAGGGAACCAGATTTTTTAGTGTATCCTTATACTAAATGCAGTTTTTACAATGGTTTTTACAGTTTTTTACAGTTTTTATCGCTTATTTGCATAAGCAATATAATGAAATCTTGTCTATATAAAGTCTTTTAAAGCATAGGGAGTGCTGCATGATCCCACGGTACAGATGCCTATAAAGTTGTATGAGCAGTTATGAAAAGGTCTTATTTGGGTGTTCCTGAAAATAAAAATGACAACTTACTTACCAAAATCAGTCTTCTTTAAGAGTTTTTGATAACACCTTTCAAATTAGATACTAAAGTTATCTTTTTGTAAGTGGACACAATGCCATTTAAATAAATAGTTATATCAATATTAAATTCAGACCCAAGAAAGGGAATAATACAGATGAGCTGAGCTAACAACCCAAATATCTGTATGCGGGTCCAAGCTGAGAGGAAAATAAAACTTTCTGAGCTGTAGTTGTCACCCCTGTTCTTTTTCAGAAAACTTCACAAGGCAATCGTAATCATATTTAATTGGAGTTTGGAAAGAAAGGCAGGAAATGTTGAAAGGAAAACTGTTGGTAATAAAGCTGATATATTTTTGTTTACTAGTTCTGCCTAGCTGCCTTTTGAGTAAACTTCTCTTCCACATTATAAAAATAACACGTTCATGCTTATTGTCAGAACAACCATTTAGCTTGATGGTGTTTCTCCTATCAGCAGATGCTGCCACATAAAACACTTAAAATATTATGTGAAACAGTAACCTAGTAGACCAAAAGTGGGATAGTTTACAGCCACCTTCTCAGTACCTGAGAAATTAGATATTATCTTGATTTTGCCTACAAATTAAAGCTTTAAGTAGGGGAGTCTTTTGCTGAAGATGACATTGGCTTTGCAAGAGGAGGAAAAAAAATCATTTGGGTATATTGCTTTGTTCCATAGGATTGTATAAGCATTGCCTAAATGAAGGTCTCCAAAAACGTTTTTAGCACATCGGAATTATCTCTTGACTTTCAGGCACTCTGGCATTTGCCACTTGCTTCTCCCATTAAAGTAGGGCTACATTTAGAAAGGACCGACATACCAAAAAGAAAAATGACCAAGTACCTATTCTTTAACGTAAATGAGAAGTTTGGAGATATTTTTGTTTTTAAATCAGGTCAGAGATACTGACAGATTAAAAATTGTTACTGATGTGAATGTTTTGTTGGGGTCAGCTGAAATTCTTAAAGTCTGGGGGACTGTGGGAGGCAGATTTTTCTTTTTATCCCCCTCTCCCCCCCCATGTGAATGTTTAATCTCAAAGCATAATTTCTGATTGCATCTGAAGAACTAAAAACTGATGCAACAATTGTGTTATCTTTTTTCTTCTTCCTTCCCAGCCTATGAAGTTTTGTGTGTAAAATGTGTGAAGTCATGATGATTATAGAAACACAAGAAATGACTTCTGTATTTAATCTTGAAAGCGCAGAGATCTGTTGCTGTGTGCAGGGCTGGGTTTTATAGTTTGTGTTCAGCTGTTTGGAAAATTCTGTCTTCCATAAGTCAAGTAAACTTTTACGTAAGTGAAAGTGAACTTTTATTTAAACAGTATTTTTCTCTAACTCTTGATTTCTGAAAGGGTCAACTTCTCTTCCCATAAAGTTAAATACAGTCATACTTGGAAGCATTTTGTTTAAATCCATGGTCTGAAAAATCTTCAGCTGTGCAGCTGTCTACGCAGCAGTGCAGGTCACTGGGAATATCACCTGCTGAGCATTGGCACTGCCCACCCCATGGTGTCTAGGTCGAGTTCCTGCTGTCCTGGAATTGGAATGTCCTCCCGGAGAGCAGCGCTGCTGGGCTGAGGTCACTTCCCATCTGCACCTCTGACTGTGACCTCCCGGGGCTGCTGCGCACTACTGGAGCCATTGACTTGCCAGTCAGTAAGGGAGCGTGTGAGTATAGGAAATGGAGCTGTCGCAGGAGCTGGATGCTCCCAGAAGAGATAAGAGACACCAGCCATTTTCAGTGCTAACCACAATTTCCTCCTTTGACTTTATTTTCCCTAAGGAATTATTGTAGTTGCTGCTTGTCTGTGAGTTTGTGACTGCACTTTGCAGAAACCGTACAGTGCTTTGGAAAAAAAAAAAAGTGAATAAATTATTAGAAGCTGAGAAAGTGTCTGCCTTGAATGTTCGAAAAGAAAAATAATTTTGTTAGTATGTTCTTTTTCTTAGAATTTCTTTTTCTTCTAATTGTAAACAGGGTGGAGGAGACTGTCCAGAGATGAGCATTGGAGCAATTAAGATCGCTCTAGAAATTTCTCTTCCCGGTTCTTTCATCTATGTATTTACTGATGCACGATCCAAAGATTATAGACTTGCACATGAAGTACTTCAGCTCATTCAACAGAAACAATCACAGGTACAGAGGGGATTTACATTCTGAGCTGGTTTATGTCTTTAGTGCCCTGTTTTTGCCGTACTGAAGGGAAAAATTTCACTATGTGAGACTTAATGAGATCTCTATTTATGGAAGGGATCATAATACTACTGTTCTTGGAACTTTCTTTTTTTTTTTTTTAAATAAAGAGGTATCTGCTCTGATTAATAAGAACTTAATTGACAACATTAAAAAGAAATGTTCCTTTTATTAATTTAAATAGTGCAAGTGAAACTTCTGCCAGTGTATGGTCAGCATTCCAGTTATGTGGATGTCCTTATATTGTTCTGAAATGAGTGTTCTGTGAAGTCTGAGTGCTGATAGATGAGTGTGACTTATAAAGTTATTCTTGTTTGTTCCTTTCTGCATTGTTCTTTTCACCAGCAATGAATACAGTATGTCTGTCCTTGTATGTAAAGTAATATGAACCCGTGCTGAGTGATACAGTTCTTTTCTTGTCAGGCCTACATACTAGCTGTAAAATGTTTTCCTACAAAAGCTTTCACCATGTACTATGTGACTTGGATTTGATTTCTTTATTTTTTAATACAGGTAGTATTTGTGCTAACTGGAGACTGTGATGACAGGGATCATATTGGTTACAAAGTCTACGAAGAAATTGCCTCGACGAGCTCTGGTCAAGTTTTTCACTTGGACAAAAAGCAAGTTAATGAGGTAAATTTGCCCAAATTCTGCTATATAGAACAAGGCAGGGGTTTATTCTCTAAGTCGTTAAATGACCTGATAGTGTGAGTAAGGAGAAATTCTAAATGTTCTCGAATTCGTATATGGACTTCGTTCCATCTTTCCATCTGCTATATCAGGATTCAATTCTATGAATTTTATTTATGTTAGGGAAGTCTGAACTGCCATATCTAACCAGAGCTTCTCCAAGTTCCCTCTGCCTGTGTTGGAAAGCTTCCAGGAGGAAAGCCTTTAATATAAGGGACAATTCTGTGCTGTGTGAGTGTCAAACCAGTGGCTTTACTCTTCTGAATGCAAGTGCAATATCAGCTTTAAATGACCACTTTGTTAGCAAGCAAAGGATGACTAATAAGCCAGGATATAGGGTTATGAACAGGTAAGCTAGCAGGCTTCCATTGTTCACAAAGCAACTGTGATACTTTTTAATTGAGGTTGTTTTTTCAACACTTTTGACACTTTTGCTGTCAAATGGTAATTTTGAGTCATGGTGAAATGCTTTGTTGTAATTGTTGACTCACAGCCTTGAATGAATATTTTCTTTGAAAATTCCAGTGATTCTTAGACAGAAATGAAATTTCAATAGTGCATGAGAAAATGATTTGGAGAGAGATGAAATCACACATTAGTTATTTGGGGAGCTGCAGTTGTTTATACATGTTGTAAATGTTTCCTTTTGACTTCTTGGTATAGGCCATAACTGGATGAGGTTTTTAAATAAAACTTTAGTTTCAGTTTGTTCCTTTTCTTTTTATTTCTAAAACTTTGGCGGTGACAAATGTTGGACATGCATTGCAGTTTTCTGCTGTTGGTTAGTGAGATTGAAATTCTTACTGGGGACGTAATAAGGTACTGGCAATGATGTGAAAGTGATCAAAAGGAAGAACTTCCCTGAAGGGTTTATCCGCCCAGAATTAGATAGGTTAAAAGTTAGAGGAAAAGAAATTGACAGTTGGGACTGTGCAGTTTCTGATCTGCATTTTGCAATTTTTTGTGTAAGAAGGGTAAAACTTCTGTCTACGAGACTCCATAAAATCCCTTTATACTGAAAGAGTCACGATACTGCCAATGGGAAATGCTCTTTGTCAGGTCTGCAGATTGAGGATAAAGTATTTTTGTTTTGTTTTGCTTCTGGTTTTGGGAGGTAAGTGAGCAGAAGCGACTTGTATGTAATAGGCAGTACCATATTGTTAAGAGCTGACATGCACTGTACTGTTGGCTGTCTGCTTCTGCTTTCTGAACTTAGCACTTTTCCATTTCTAAGAATACCAGCTTCTGTTTGAACTGTTGGTCTGTCTGTGAATTTTGAGTAAGGTTTCAAGCAGGGAGTTTCAGTAGCCACTTCTACCTCTTTCCTGCTTCATCTCAGCATTTTCTTTGAGCAAAGAATGGGGCTTCTCATCTCTGGGGTAGACAACCCACAGCCTGTACAAGAGCCAGAGGGTGATACCGACAAGTGATGATATCATTAGGTGCTATTCTTGCAGGTTGTGGTTGTGGTTTTTTTTGGGTGGGGGTGTGGGGGTGGTGGTGGACGAATGCATTGCATTATATAATTACACCTCCTTTCAGTGATCATAGGCTGCAAATGGTCCCCTTGGTAAAACTCTACAACACTTTTGGAAGTCCTACACCGTAACTGCTGAACAAATTGCATTTAAAAAGAAAAAACCAAACAAACAAAAAAAACACAACACCTTAGTGAGCTTACATACAGCTACTTCCGGGATAGGGGACTGTGAAAATGAGCTTACCAAAAGTCTACAGTCTCAAATAAAACCTTTGCTGCAGATTTTGGTTCTGGATCAGAAATACTACTTTTCGAGGAACATATGCCCTACTGTATGGATGCAAATGAACAGGAGTTGTAGTAGTAATCAGTATTAGCTGTTAATGGTATATATTTCAGATTCGTCAGACACAGAACTCTCTCTCCTTTTTATCTGAGTAGTCAATGATGTGTGAAGAATGAAGTTTATAAATGTTAAAGCACAGTCACTGTTTTGGGCCTAGAGACGACTAATGCTGAATTGTATATTAGGAAAGAACCAAGACTGTGAATACCCTGCCAAACCAATGTCTTGTTTTCTTCAACATTTTTGATTATCCTACCCCCACCCCCCACCCCCCCCAATAAACAAAGCTATTTTTAGTGTATAAAGTTTCAAACCATTGCTCTCATCCTTGCCCTTTGTGCTTTAAGTTCAGAATGAACAGAATTAAGCAATATTATAACTAGCTACAAGGAAACACAACAAAACAGTACTTGATACTTTTCCAATGCTTGTGTTGTCAAGAAGACTAAGAAAGCTTTTTGCCCTTTTTCCACCTCTGCAAAAAGATTTTTATGATAATGCTACAGTTAACTTGGTCACCTTTATTGTCAATTGGCCAAGCTGCGTTGGCTTCAGGCCAGAAAAGTGTGAAATAAGAGAGTTAAGTGGAGCTACTCATGTATTTGCTGAATGAAGCTCTTCAAAACATGACCTTCTTCTCTTACTTTTAGAAGAAATTGGAAAAGTTTCTGTGCATGGAGAAATAAGAATATTATCAATGTCCAAAATACAAGTTGTGGTTTTATTACCTAAACCTTCTTCTAGATTTCTTGTAGGTTTGGGTTATAATGTCTGCCATCATCTGCAGAGGTAACTCTGTCCAAGAAAGAAAACATTACAGGTTTCAAATAGTATGAGTCCAAATAAGTTTTTATCATATTTGGAAAAATCTGATGGGTTATATGGTTCCAGGCCTGTCAGAGAGGAGAAGTATTTCATAATTCTTAAAAGCGAAAGATTTACTATTCAAATTTTGGTTTTGAAGTTCTACTTTTATTAATGATTTGTGAATGTGATTGTACTTACCTACAGATTCATTAAGTAGTCTTCAGTTTGAAGTTTTCCAGCTGGTCCCTAGTCTTCAGAGGTTTATCTCAGTGAGTCAGTTTGAAAGTGAAGTTTCTTCTAGATGAAAGAACAGTAGCTTTCTTGTTTCTTCCTCTGTCTTAGGAAGATGGTTATGCTTGTCTTATCAAAGCATTTAAGTCCTTATCTTGAAATGTGTTTCAGTAGTCTGAGGTTTCCTTGGCTGCAGTAAAGTTCCATGGCTGCAAATTAAGGTCAGAGCCTACAAAATCAGTAATTGCTCCAAATTAAAATGCATTGAGTATCCTCATTAAACGTGGGTTAGACTCTCCCTTGCTTAGAGTTAGACTCTCCTGCTTAAAAATACAGCTTTCCTAATGATTTTTAAAATAAGTAGAAGTGGATGTTTCATATACGGGCTTCAGAACATTGATGGGAGGAGAACTGAAAGTGACTGTGAAGGTGGCTGGAAACATTGTATTGACTTTGGTGTAAAAGAGGGTGTTACTGAGTGACTGGAGAGGGGAATGGGACTAGATTTAAAAATCAAAATAAAAAGGTTGGAATTTGAGTGAGTGAATATAAGCGATGATGTGAGTGAGAGGAGGTAAGAAGGGAGCTGAGGACAGAGATTGGATGAGCAGTAACAGAACACGTTAAAAGAAGTGGTACAAAAGGAGTCATGTTTGTGGGCAGGGCACAGAAGGTGAATGTCTGTAGGTTCACACGGATCTGGTATGGAGCCCAGTATTCTTCACAGCAATGAATTCTTTGCTCTGAACAGAAATCTCAAACCTGCTGGAAAGCATCCTACTTCTCTTGGCTGCTAGTCCTGACTGAGGACAGCTACTCTGAGTTACACCTACATGGCCCGGGTCAGCGTTAAAGGTCTGCAGTGGGGATGAACACCAGGTGTATGTTTAGATGTCGCTGCAGAGGAAATCATTTTAAGTTTTGTTTCACTTTGCTAAAAGTGTAAAAGGCCCCTCCAGTGTTTTACAAGAATAACACAAAGGCAACGAAGTCAAAGCACAAAACTGCGGCATATCGTTAAGGTCGCTTGCTTAGCCCTGTTTCTTGTTGCCTTCTTGCTCCCTCCCTCCTTCCCTCCCTAGCAGTCAGCATGCATTATCACAGAAAAAGGGAATGGTTTCATGGCTGAGGCAGCTGAATGCTGCCTGGGAGAGTATGCTTCTACTCTGAAGATACGGATTGTACAGTAAATGCCAAGCAAGAGAAGTAGTTACAGCTGTTCTTTCTTTGGTTTATGTGGAACTTGGATTCTCTGGAAGAAATAGACTGTGATCATGTACGTAAGGGCTGTCACAAAGCAACTGCAAAGAGGATGTTTTAAGGATAGTTGAAAGCAGGCAGACTTAATTCCTGTGTTTCCTAATTTTGAAGTGCTCGAGGTTCAGTACTAATACATTTCTTTCAGTAATGTTTTTTGATCTATATAACGTATAGTTTTATGTACAACCTAGGACATGTTTTCCTAGTATAATTTTCACATGCAGTGTCTTGGTCATATTTTTCTACATCCATTACTAGAATATTTTCCCTTTGGATGGAAGTAAGAGCCTACATATAGTTAAGCAATGAAACAGTTAACTTCAAATCCTGTTGCTTTGACTGTTTGAGAAATATTCTTGAGACTAAGAATAAACAAATGGGAATAGAGACCATTCTCCATATATTTTCCAGGTTTCAGTATGCATTCCAAGAAATGACCTGACAGCAGGGCAGGTTGCAAGAGCAAATTCTCTGGAGAAGTGTTATAAATTTCTGCATTTGCCCTTCCCCCTCTAATAATATTAATCGAGTCAGATTTTGGCAGAGCAACAAAAGTTGCAGTTGTTTTGGGGGCTTTCTGTAAGCGTCCCAAAGGAAAAAAAGCTACTTCAAAACCAGTGTTACAGCAGTATTGCAAACCTTATTGGAATGACAGGGTTGGGAAATGCATCTCTCAAAATTGCCTGTTGAGCTTCAGGGGGAAAAAAGTTAACTTCACAAGCAAGTTATTGCCAGACTAACGACAGCTGGGTAATTCTCTTGGCTTCCATTTTCACTTTTGAACTTGAAAAATTCTCAGAAACATTTGCTTAAAAACTGAGGTTAGGTTCTGCTCTGAATTTAAGCTACTCACAGTAGCTTCCAGTTCTGATGTATATTTGTGTTAAAAACAAAGGTGGTTTTGCTCTCTTTTTTTTCTGTAATGTCAGTTGCACAACACAAAATTAATCATCCCAGGGAAAAGTTACTTTAAGGGCAAATTCTGCTGTAAGAGAATTGAAATAGCTTCATGGTCATCAGCCAGCCTGCATACAATTCATAAACTGGAATTTTAGCTAAGGTTTACTGTAGTATCAGAGTACTTCCTAAGCATTGCTCTATCTTTTCCCATAACAATTCCGAGAGATACAAAGGTATTGCTCTTCTTCTTATGGTAAAAGAGTACCAAAGGGATTAAGGTGGTGTGGCTAATGTGATAGCTTGGGAGTTACACAAGGTAACTGCACAAACTAAAATTAAAGGAATGAAGACAGAACCCTTGTCAATTTAGTGAATATAAAATATAGAGAAGGAACTAGAGGGTCTAAAGATTATACTTTATATATATTTGTATAAGGTAATACACTTCCATGTGCCTAATGTCAGACTACATTAGCATAATATGTGCTTGAGAGCCTATGTCTGATGTTTACTGTTTGTTGGATTTTCCTGAAACTCTCAAGCCAACACTACTTTACTGTGTATTCACAATAGGTCAAAATGTGCATGGCTGCTCTTCAGAAACACTATTCGTTTTGGTGACGCTACTGATTTTTGTTTCATAGACTTGGAAAGTGGAAGATACAAACTTTTTTGTTTTAAGATTTCACTTATAAGCTATAAAAGTAGGAGGTACTACTTTTAAAATCCTGGCAGTGATTTGTGTATTCATGTCCTCATCTGACTGCCTAGCTGTTAGAGTGAAAGAAGAAAGACCAAACTGCCGTTAATGGTAACCTGGGTAGAGTTCAGTCCCTTAACCACTACCACCCTTGGAAAATCCATGCTGAGTGGTCCGTGGCACCTTCTACTTTGTGTGCCCAGAAAGTTGATGAAGGGATTAAGTTAGTGTCATAATACTAATAGGCAATCAGAACCAGAAGGTAAATGTTATTGTTCTGTCAGATACACAAATGGAAACCTAGTATCCTTGAAATTCATGTAACATATCTGAGATGAAACTATGGCAATACCAGTCTTTTTAATTTTATATCCATTCCAGCAGGGTAAATTATCAAACTATAGCAGAATAATCCTCAGGGTATCGGGAAAACTCTTACATAGTGGAAGACAGTTTTTGTTTAAAACAGAAAGCGAATTGGTAAAGATTTACAGTTTGAGCTAAATCTCCGTTCTGGACTTGGACTGGTCCTTGGTAAATGTTCAAGTATTTTTACCTCCTCAGAATTTATTTTTATGCCTGAAACTGTCTAGTTATAGTAGAGACTCCAAAATTTAGCATGTACTCATCCATCCAGTTGAAGATTCCCTTAATTTTAACTCAGCTGGCTTAAATTGATCTAAAAATACAAGACTTTTTTTTTTTTTTTTTTTCTCTGAAGCTGTCATTTTGAATCTTTCTGAAAGCAAAGGGATATTAAAAATGTATTTCTGGGGGGGCTCTGTGTGTTTTACTGTTTTAAAAAAATAAGTTTAAATGCTTTATGATTGCGTTTATGTGCTAACTTAAACCTTGCAATGGATTAGTGGGCATGAATAGTTTTTGAATGAACATTCTTAATTGTAAAGTGAGAGTTGAAGAGGGGAGAAGGGTAGAAATGGAGAAGAAGTCACCTTCCATTCTCATGGAAAGAGAACATAACTAATTCTCTGTGTTGAGATTTCCTGAAGGATCTAGTCATATCAATTTTGGTCATCTGCTGTTAGATCAATGCTATTTTTATTGTGTGCTGGTGGCGGTATGTTCAAATTGTTCTGTGTCAGACATGTCATCTCTCCCTCACTTCGTTAGGTTAAGTTTATTACCAAACTTTTCCAGATGTACTGAGAAATGCCATAACCAATCACATTCAGCATACAACTTTGGAAATCAATCAAATCATTGTGATTTACAACTTCTGAAATGTGTTGTCTTGCAAATATGTATAAACTTATTTCTGTTTTTATGCAGACATCTGGGATCATATAGTAGTAGTTCAATCATATGAAATTTGACAAAGCAATGCAGAAACTAACCTGTGGACCTGTATTTTTGCATTACTAATGGACTCATAGACAGATAATTATATGCCCTTCAGATTAGACTTCTGATCTAGTTTGATTATGTATTAATGAACTATTTACTAGATTTTATCAAGGATGCTCAGCTCCCATTTCTGGTAAGATGCATCATTCCCTTTCCAAAATCAGCATGGCTTAATGCAGCGAGTACTATGCTGGATTGTCTTAACAGGAAAGCCAAAAGCTAAAGAGTTGGTTCCCTTCCACAGACAGAAATAGTTGATAGCTGGTCTTTGCAGAACATGCCCAAGAGGTGCTGTCTGACTGTTGTTTGAAGAAGGGTGGCTCAGAAGAAGCTGAAACAGAACCATTTTAATGCTAGATATGTTTATTTTATCCAAAGACCAGCAGCTTTCCTTAGAATAACCAGAGTAGCATCACAGTTACAAGTATACTAGCTTTTTCAGCAATGGACATGCACAGGGCTGGGCACAGGGTAGGTTCTTTTCTGTGTTATTTGAATCAGTGTTGGTATTTTGTGGCAGAATGTTGTCTGAATTGACTTGATGATTAACTGAAATTGCTTGTTTGTCAGATAGCAAAAGGGGAGTAGAAGAGGATTGGATTCACTTAACTGTGTTTGCTGAAAACACCTTTTCTAATTTAAAAGTGTTCTTTGTTCTTCTAATACTTTTATAGGCTACAAGGCCTCATATAATTTACCTTTGGAAAAAAAAGTGAGCTTTTGGAATGATTTCCATGGCTCAGCACTCCTCTCTGCCAAAAAGGATATCTGGGGCTCATAAAAGTATTTGTTTTGATTAGATTTTTGTTTTGAAATAAATGGTTGCATGCTGCTGATAAATTTCCCACTGGAGAGCCTTCCCACTTGCCTCCCATAATTTTACAAGCTGTAACATAGCACTGTAGTGGCTTGAAGCGAGCTGTGCTGTATAAAAGTGAGATCTTTTCTAAGGGGAATTAATATGATGTAGTAGTCTAAGAGAAATAATGGGAGGGGAAAAAACCCACAGGCTCTTTGTTTTAAATCTGGATGGATATGGCTTTCCTTAAATTCGTTTGTTGAAGCTATTTGCTATGGAGTTTTGGTGACTGCAGCTTAAGACGTCCCCCTCTTTGGGTTGTTTTAAATCCAGATCCTTCAACTATCTGTTTTGCAGCATGACCGCAGCAATAACTAAGTCAAAGATCAGCAAAGTGCTTTGGGATCACTGGGATCATGTATGTTCTCCATTAGTAATTTTATCATTGTGATCCCAACAAACTTAAATCACTTATTCGGTGCAGAAGTGGTTTAGAGCAATCTTGGCCAGGTATCTTGTGTTGGTTTATAATGCGGAGAGATGGTTTGTCAAGCTTTAGTAGTGTTTCCAGATTGATCTAGGTAGTATTGTGTTCTTTCCATTTGCTTTCTAATACAGGTGGCTATGTCTGTAAAAGGAAAAAAAAAACACAGTTTCAATTAATACAACTAAAAATTAATCATGATTAATTAGTAATACAAAAAAGGTGGTTGTGTTTTTTGGGAGATGGGGGGGCGGGCAAGGGGAGGAAGGGAAGGGAGAATTGCTGACAAAAGGCAATTCAGGGTTCATCCCAGCAAGTAAAATTGTCGCAAAGCAGCCTGTTGGGAAAGTCTGATAGTTATTGCTATGCTGCACTGGGGAGAAATCAAATTCTAGTTTATTTTTATTGTGAAATAATGATTTTATTAGAAAACTGAACAAGTTGCAGAGAATCGTCTCTCACAAGGCTAGTGAATGGGAGTGAGCTAAGCTGCTGACGGCTTGGACCTTCCGATTCTTTACAAATGTGAGAACTAAGCGCAGGACCTGGTCCAGGAGCACTCAATGGGTGGGTTGCCATTTTGGCATTGTGGGTTGAGTTTTGAAAGAATTTTGTGTATAAATAACAGTGTGACTTACCTATTGGTAAAACTTCTACAAGGATGCAGAAGTTTACCTTGTGACCTGATTTATTTTGCTTAATATGAAACACATTTAAGCTAGACTGGAAAATTCCTTTCTTCTGAAAATTCATGTAGGTTAATTAAATTTTACAATTTGTTTAAAAACTTTCCTGCAAAGGTAAGATCTTGGAATTAACTAGAAACCTTTCCACATACCTACCACAAACAAGTGGCACAGTCATCTCAGTGTAGCATGAGTGGAGCAGATTGAAATCACTTTGGGAAGCATTTTTGGAGCCAAACATATAATTTTTAAAAGTAAAATGTAAAATTAGCTGGATCTTTTTGAAGCCTTGTTGTTTCTGTTTCAGCATTCAACAGCTCATCTAAAGTAAACAGTTGCTGAATAGCTGGTATCACTAGCTGTTACAGAAATGGTCTCTCTCTCTTGGGTACTATTACTTCAGAGGCTTTGAGTAGCATAGTTGATTTTACTCTGATTTTTGCATGTTCTTTTTAAAGTACACTTAAGTTCCTTGCTAACGCAGACCCTTGTGTGGCGTATACACAGCGCTGTTGTTACATGGCCAATGCTGTTTTGCTTCACGTTGCACTGGGAGCATTCAGCATGTCACAGGTGAGGCATCCCTGGTAGTACAGGGATAATAATTTATGAAAACACACCTCCACCACTTCTCATGTTTTTTGGATGATGACCTTTATTTAAAATTCTTTTACATATGTGCAAAGATGCAAAGGTTCCTGGGCATTTTTAGTATAAAATGTATGAACAAATACACTGCTGAGAGCCCTCCATTGCTGGTAGATGACTGTTGTGGTTTAGCCCCGCTGGCAGCCAAACACCACACAGCCGTTCGCTCACCCTCCCCCCTCCCTCTCCGGGATGGGGGAGAGAAACGGGAAAGTGAAGTCTGTGAGTTGAGATAAAGACAGTTTATTAAGACAGGAAAAATAATAACAATAATAATAATAATAATAATAGTATTAATAGTAATAACGTGTACGAAATAAGTGATGCACAATGCAATTGCTCACCACCCGTTGACCGATGCCCAGCCTATCCCCGAGCAGCCGGCCCCCCACCCCGGCTAGCCACCCCTATATATTGTTCAGCATGACGTCAGATGGTATGGAATACCCCTTTGGCCAGTTTGGGTCAGCTGTCCTGGGTCTGTCCCCTCCCAGCTCCTGCTGCACCCCCAGCCTGCTCGCTAGCAGGACAGAGCGAGAAGCTGAAAAGTCCTTGGCTTGGTGTAAGCACTGCTCTGCAACAATTAAAACATCAACATGTTATCAGCGCTCTTCTCATCCTAATCCAAAACATAGCACCCTGCCAGCTACTAGGAGGAAAATTAACTCTGTCCTACCTGAAACCAGGACAATGACACATCCAGGTTAGCTTATTGTTCGGTTCAAAATCTTGTGCAGTCACCGTGGTGCTGCAGGGCTGTTTCTCACTTTCTTTTCCTCACCACCATGCAGCATTCTCCCTTCCAAAGCAGGCCTTCACAGAGGCGCTGCCGTCTTGGCTGGTGGGCCTGCTGTGGAACCAGCTTTCCTCACAGAGGGGTTAGGTGATGATGTACATCTGTTTTGAATTTTTATTTGATAATTGTTGATTAAAAACAGTACAGTTAAGGATTAAAATTCTGTAAAGCACAAATTCAATTTTAGTCACAGAACTTTATTTTCCACAGCATTGTTCTCCATTCTGTCCTGCATTCTGTGTCTAACAGTACTCTGTATTAGGTGCTTTAGATTTAAAAACAAACAAACAAAAAAACAAAAAACAACGAAGTCCATAGATGGCGATTAGTCAACACACCTGAATAAGGGAACTTTCCTTCTTGCTTCAGGTATTTAGTAGTGTATGACCAGAAATACGCATGCATTTGTATTGCTAATTTCTATTTGAAAATATAATGCTACAGTGTAAGTGTGGATGCTCTATAGAGATCTTTCTTTACTCCTTTCAACACCATGCTGATTTTGGTTGTAGATTGTGTGGTATTTGGGGATTGAGTGCACCCTCAGTAAGTTTGCAGGTGACACCAAGTTAGGTGCGTGTGTCGATCTGCCCGAGGGAAGGAAGGCTCTGCAGGAGGATCTGGATAGGCTGGACCGATGGGCTGAGGCCAACTGTATGAAGTTCAACAAGGCCAAGTGCCGGGTCCTGCACCTGGGGCACAACAACCCCAAGCAGGGCTACAGGCTGGGAGATGAGTGGTTGGAAAGCTGCCTGGCCGAGAAGGACCTGGGAGTATTGGTTGATAGTCGGCTGAATATGAGCCAGCAGTGTGCTCAGGTGGCCAAGAAGGCCAACAGCATCCTGGCTTGCATAAGAAGCAGTGTGGCCAGCAGGGCTACGGAAGTGATTGTCCCCCTGTACTCAGCTCTGGTGAGGCTGCACCTCGAGTGTTGCGTTCAGTTTTGGGCCCCTCGCTACAAGAAGGACATGGAGGTGCTCGAGCGAGTCCAGAGAAGTGCAACGAAGCTGGTGAGGGGTCTGGAGAACAAGTCTTACGAGGAGTGGCTGAGGGAGCTGGGATTGTTTAGCCTGGAGAAGAGGAGGCTCAGGGGCGGCCTTATCGCACTCTATAGGTACCTTAAAGGAGGCTGTAGAGAGGTGGGGGTTGGTCTATTCTCCCATGTGCCTGGTGACAGGACGAGGGGGAATGGGCTAAAGTTGGGCCGGGGGAGTTTAGGTTGGATATTAGGAAGAACTTCTTTACTGAAAGGGTTGTTAGGCATTGGAATGGGCTGCCCAGGGAAGCGGTTGAGTCACCATCCCTGGAGGTCTTTAAAAGACGTTTAGATGTAGTCCTTAGTGATATGGTTTAGTGGAGGACTTGTTAGTGTTAGGTCAGAGGTTGGACTAGATGATCTTGGAGGTCTCTTCCAACCTAGATGATTCTGTGATTCTATTAATATTTTTGAAAATATATTTTCCTTAATGTGTCAAATAAGCCTATTCACTTCAGAATGGATAATGCCACAGATAAGACAATATAGTTCTGTTCCTTGTTATTTTTCCAGGTGATCTGTTTTGTCATATTGTGTGTGTGTATTCTTGATGTGAACAGTTGAAGTAGAAACAGAAGCGTGCCTTCACTTGGTGTTGGTTCTTTTTCCGATGTATTCCAAGTGCAGAGGTGATATAATGTCAGTTCTTTTTGTATTCCTGTGCTATCGCGTCCTGCTGATATGAGTGCAAATCCTGTTTACACTGTCTGTAGAATATCTTCATTGAAATTAATGTATTGTCACTGTATTAGGCAAGTCCTTTACCAGCCTATTTGCTCAGTGTGATGTGGTAGCTGTGTGATGTCCAATGATTTAAAAAACAAAACAACAAACAACCTAGGTGAAAGTTGGGGTCTTGTATTACAACAAATTAACATGGAATCTCTGCAAGACAGTAGGGACAGTAGTTCAACAGAAAACAATAACAAATATTATTGACAGTACAAATATTATTAATTATATTGACAAATTAATTGTTAATAATAATATTGACAAATATTATTGACAGTACTGGACGAGAAGCTGGACATGAGCCGGCAGCACGCGCTTGCTGCTCAAAAGGCTAACTATGTCCTGGGCTGCATTAAAAAAGGAGTGGCCAGCAGGGAGAGGGAGGTGATTGTCCCCCTCTACTCTGCGCTTATGAGACCCCACCTGGAATACTGTGTGCAGGCCTGGGGCCCCCAGCACAAGAAGGATGTGGAGCTCTTGGAACAGGTCCCAAGGAGGGCCACCAAGATGATCAAAGGCTGGAGCACCTCTCCTATGAAGAAAGGTTGAGGGAACTGGGCTTGTTTAGCTTGGAGAAGAGAAGGCTCTGGGGAGACCTAATTGCAGCCTTCCAGTACTTGAAGGGAGTGTATGAACAGGAGGGTGAATGCCTGTTTACATGTGTTGGTGGTGATAGGACAAGGGGGATTGGTTTTAAACTAAGACAAGGGAGATTTAGGTTAGATATTAGGAGAAAGTTTTTCTCTCAGAGGGTGGTGAGGCAGTGGAACAGGTTGCCCAGAGAGGTTGTGGATGCCCCATCCCTGGAAGCATTCAAGGCCAGGCTGGATGCGGCTCTGGGCAGCCTGCTCTATTGGTTGGCAACCCTGCCCAGAGCAGGGGGGTTGAAACTAGATGATCTTTAAGGTCCTTTTCAACCCAGGCCATTCTATGATTCTATGATACTTCAACAGAATAATGACGGTTACTTTCTTTCGTAGGTGTTGAAATGGGTCGAAGAAGCAGTTCAAGCCTCCAAAGTGCATCTCTTGTCTACAGACCATTTGACCATGGCTGTAAATACTTGGCAGATCCCTTTTGATCCAAGTCTAAAAGAGGTTACTGTGTCCTTGAGTGGTCCTTCACCAGCAATTGAGATTCGTGATCCATTAGGTGAAGTAGTTTGTGATTTTTTTTATGATACCATTAAAGTGAATGAAAAAGACAAATAATCTCTACTGTCTTCAAACAGGGAAGACCATACTTATGTGATCCATGAATGTGTTTCCAATTCTGAAAAGCAGTACCAAGATTTCAGGATTTTTTTTATTTTTTATTTTTTGTTTCAAATACAGGATCTCTGGATATATGCACTTGGAACCTGGAAATCCTCCCTATTCTGACCACTTCTCACCTCCTTCTGCTTTCTTGGTATTTGTCCTTGCATTCCAAATTTCTGGATACTTTTCTTTTGCTTTTCATATCCTATATTTGTATACTCATTGAACCATTGTTAATGGATCGCACATGATGGTTGTTTTTATGTGGTGAGTGCTAAACCAAGCTCCACATTCACTGAACTGAGAGAGCATTCAGAATCAAATCCTCTCTCATGCACCCATCTGTAGCTGAACAGTGTGTGGTGGGGAAGGAGAATCACATATTTGGATGCTAATTTGTAGTTGAAAGTATTTTCAACAAATCTACTGTTTATTGTTATTGTTTGTTGTTATGTTGATGCCTTAGGAACCTGGAGCCAGCCCTCCAGAAATAAATTCAAATCATACTTTGTATTCCTTGAATGATTTTTGGCTGAGGATATAGCATAAGTTATAGTATCTTGAAAATATTGTATGCACAGGGTTATTTCCCAGCAATACAATCTGGGTGTCCTCCACTGAGGCATTCTTCTTTCTTTACAGGAAAGAGATTTACTCAGTGTCCCTTCAAACCACAATAACACACAATCCTGGGTGCAACTCTCAGGCTCAGCTGAAGCTTTGACCCCATCTGTCTGCTTTCCTTTCTTGTAGGTTAGCTCCATGCATCTAAATCTATGTAGTTTAACTGAAGTTAGTGGAGGCTCGTCTGGTAAGCTCTTAAAAATTGACACTGGAACATCCCATCCGTAACTTAAGCTTTCCATTCAGTGCTCTGAAACATCCAGACCTGTTTTGATTGATGATGGTACTCCTCAGTCAGCCTTGGGGGAGAAAAATTCCTCTACAGGGAACCTGTTCCTACATAGAACCATCCATATATTTGTATGGAAAGGTGTACACATGTAGTGTGGTATGGTCCATTATGAAAACTTAACTTCTGTCAAGGTCTATGATGTCTAACAGGCTAAATCTTCTGTGAGGATCTTACAAGCGTTCCTGCTGTTGTTAGTCACAGGCTAATTCTTGTCTGCCAAGAGAACCTTGCTTATCAATATTTTTACTTGTGGATTTTATCCATTGTGGGGTTTATCCAGCTTGGAACAGGTCTGCAGGATGGAACAGTGGGAGGGCTGGCAGCTGCCATGTGGGTTAGGCTAAGTGTCTTCTAGGATCCCCTTTGAGGGAGTTTGCTTCTGTGCTGCCTTCTTTCACTGAGAGCTGAGTATTGTCTGTGAAGAGAACTTGCTTTACTTACAGCTGTAAGGAAACCCAGCAACTGTAATGCTGAAGGTTATATTAAGGCTCCCACATGAATGAAAAGAGTGAAAATTAAGGAGCATTTTTAGTGTTCTATTCCCTGCAAGAACTTACAGGGGATTTTGAGTGTTGCAAATGTCATTGACTCAACTGAGTAGTGAGTAAGGCAAATATCAACTGTACATCAGACACGAAGAAAAATATTACATTTACTGTTTTTTAGGCAGTACTGTATTTACTCTCTATTTGTTTCTTTTTGTTTGTTTGTTTTTTAGGTAAGCAGATCAGTAAAGGATCAGGACTGAATGAACTGCTAAATATCCACAACTCTGCAAAGGTAGTAAATGTCAAAGACCCAGAGCCTGGAACATGGACAATTAAGGTATAGTTATTGTAGAAATTGTGTATGAATTTTCCCAGAGTTTACAAGAGGGTCGTGTAATGATTTACTATATTTTCTTGTCATAGATACCCACAGATGAGTTTGTGTTATACTAAATGTCCTTTTTCAACTATATGTGATATATTTTGAAGGCAGTAGCGTAAAATTCTTAATGAGACGTTAACATATTAAAAGTTACTGGTTTAGGTCAAATTCTTTGGATGGAAAAAAGATGAAGTGAACACTGAATTTTCTGATGTCTAGTGAGCAGAGACTGTAGAGATCAGGGGCATTGAGAGGCTTTGCTGTGCACAGAAAGTCTGGAGGGCTGGAAGGGGGAGATGATATGTACTTTGTAGGCCAAAGATTTTTGCTAGCGGGTTCACAAAGTCAGCAAATCTACATTTAATTCAAACTCATTCTCAGTAAATTATTTGAGTCCTACATTATTGTAAATCAGTTTGTTCATGTGAGTGGTATCCTGGCACATTCAGTTACAGAATGAATCCAAAAAGATGTGGAAACGTTAAGAAGGTAAGATCAACATGACTAGCAGTAATACTCAAATGTTGAGTTATATAGAGAACTCATTGAATGTTTGTATGCTGCCAGGACTGGAAATGCTGAAAAAAATGGTACGGAGACACCCTGGTGATCTGCAAAAAAAATGGTTTGGGTCCTGCTGGATTTTGAAACATCAGGCATACTGAGTACTGAGCAAACTTCTGCAGTCGGAGCCTTAGGTCTCACAGCTCAGCTCTATAGCTTGTTGTAGTCTTTCGGGAGAAACATGCAATTTAATAAACATTCCATGCCCTGCAGAGAAGCAGAGTGCAGAGAGCTCTGTGGTCTCTCCCTGGCCCTGGCTGGCCATTGCGGCTCTGAGGCCTCTTTGGGAGCTGAGCCAAGTCACAGAATCACAGAATCATCTAGGTTGGAAGAGACCTCCAACTTGTGTGTGTCTGCACGGTGCTGCCCAAATTTCTGGGTTCTAGAAGCTGCTGAGAGAAGAGCATGCCACATTTAAAGGCTCACTGTGTAACATTGAGACAAGCTGGTCATACTGCTGTATTACCTACCATCAGATGGCCCTCAATAGAACAGTCTGACTGTTAACATTTAATAGAAGAGGGAGCATCAGTTTATTTTTGCTAAATCCCTCCCACAAAGGCCTGTCTGCTGACTCAAAAGATTCTTTGAAGTAGGTTGGGAAGGTGTTTCCAGTTGAAAAGGCAAGGGGGTGATGCAGGTGAGTCTGGGGGGGAGAGGCAGAAGTGAGAAGTCACCAGCTGCTGTTGGAGTCTGTTGTTAAGCAGTAGGACATGACTCTTCCAGATGAGCCATGCCACAAAATCTTCCCTCCTGGTTAGGGTTAAATGATCATCTGTGTGATTGAGAAAGGAAGAGAATAAGCAATGAGAAATCAGCAGAAAAAACTTGTGATCAAGTCAGCCTTGCAGCCAAATGCAACTGGTTCAAAGGAGTGTAATGACAAATGAGTCTAGAAAATTTCTGCTTAATGAGTGCATTCCTTAAAGCCTAATTCAGCTGCATATCTCCATCATTGTAAATATAAATACGTAAATATAACTATGCAATTAAAAATTATTTAGCTATTGTAGCTTGATTTTTTCAGTTGTGTGAAACAAATCGTGTAAAAATTAGTGCTTTTTTGTTAGTTTTTTTTTGTTTGTTTGTTGTTTTTTTTTTTTTAACCAAAACCTGTGCACTTTTCAAACATGTTTATAGATGCATTTTGGGCAATTTTTATTTTCTGTTGTTTGCCAGACAAGAAAGCATTCTTTCCTGACTCATTTGACAAATAATGTGTTTGCTTTTTGTATTGGGCTGGAACTGTTCTTATATCTGTTTATTCTTATTTCAGTCATCCAAACTGGGAGGAGAAACACTAATGTACAATTCCAGCGATCCTTGATAAACTACATATACTGAAAATAGAAAATTACTAATTGGAAAGCAGTCCTCTGGGATGAAGTTTATTCTTAGGTGTTTGCATAGCACTGCCAGCTTCTAGTTACGACAGTGCTAGATGCATTTATTATTAATAAATGGTAATATTTTATAAGGTTATTCTTGCCTTAAAACTTCACAAGTATCCAAAAGTCTGAATAATTCCTAAAGAGAAATAATTTCCCAATGGATTATTTTTCCTTGGGTTGTTTACATTGGCTTTTTTCATTTGCCCTAAGATTTTAAGGGTGCAAGGAAAAGCCTTATGAAAAGTTTAATTGTACTGTAAACTCCTCATACAGATGCGTAAGGCTATAAAAAAGAATTTTGTCACCGTATCTAACAAAATTTTAACTGCTAATTAATGCTTGCTAACATGAGTTTGACACACTTCACTTAAATATTTCTTTGTATTGTTAACAGCTGGTTTGTATAGAAGAAGGCCTTAATGGTAGTTTTTTCTGAGGTGAAAGGCCAACCAAATAGAAGCAAATAGGTTGTTTTAATCACACAGACAGCAGTTTGTCATAGTGTCTGAACAGCTCTCCCCTGGCAGTTAGTTATAAGAAACAACTGCTTAATTTAATAGTCACCTGCGGCTGTGTTGGAGATGCTTACTAACTGAAGGAATTATGTATTTTTAGATTGGATCAGATAATGCTCTAGATAGATAAATCTTAATGGAAGGATGTCACTTCGATACTGATTTTCTTTACGTTGTGTGTCGCATAGGTTGCATTGTCTCAGAAGAAAAAATCAGAGTAGGTTCTACTAAATTCAGATGAGATCTTGGCATCGTAGACATCACTCTTCACAGCCTTTCAAGTCTTTTATTTTTTCCTACTGTTCTGGTTGAAATTATCCATGGGTTTGTCAGTGTTAGGTGTCTGTAGAGTCTAACAGTGTGCTCAGTGCAGTACAGCAGTTTTTCCCTAACACCCGAGTGGCGTGGAAGTAGGGGAGGACAAATGCCCCCGGGCTTCTGGGCACCCTGGGCAGGCAGCAGGCAGCTTTTTCCTTCTCAGCATGCAGTGACAGAAGGTAGCTCAAAGAAGGCAAATCAAAAGAATTGCGGGATTGAGGACTTGCGTGGAAGTTGCTGTACCCCCAAACAACATCAAACAAAGGCTTTTCACAAAGTGGTCGGCGCTGTGCAAGAGTGGCTGGCTGGGGGTGCGTTGCGCGCTGGGGTTTTGCTGATACAAGCGGAATGAGCTTAAGGCAGGGTGGGGACAAGCAGGATGAGGAGCAACCTCTGCTTTCCAATGGAGACCTTGACCAGGAAGGAGAAGAACTTTAATGTGCAGTATTGAATGAGGCTGGTCTGTACGTGCAGCTTATCTCAGGATATGCAATGCCTGCAATGTTTGCATATGCCTCACAGATAAGATTGATTATGTGTATGTTTAAAAAAAATGATCTTTTTATTAAATGGAAAAGGAGGTATAAATTATTGTAGCACTGGACATAAATTGTTATTTCTGTATATCAGCGAAAAATTTACACTGACTTTTCCTGTTGACTTCCATTTCATTTCCTATTTTGTAATATACTTTTAAAGTAGCCAAAATGTTAACTTCCAGACATGTTCTCCAATTACCATCACTGACATGTTACAAGTAATTGTTGGACTTGTGTACCTCGGAGACAAATCAGTTGGCTCTTTTTGCAGACACTACAGCTGTCGGGTGCAGTATCTAAAAGTAAAGCATTATTAAGGCCTTCTTATGTATAACTTTTGATGTAGGCCTCCTTTCTGTCTTGTTTTTAATGAAAGCTGAATTCTGTCTACTGAACTTGGTGGATGGTTCAGAAACTTGGAAATCCTGAAATGCTCATGGTGCCTGTGATCTTCAACTTGCTTTTTCAGACATCAAGCAGTGGAAGGCACTCTGTTCGGATCACAGGTCTCAGCACTATTGATTTTCGAGCTGGGTTTTCTAAGAAGCCGACATTAGACTTTAAGAAAACATCCAGCAGGCCAGTGCAAGGTTTGTTTCCATTTTACTCCACGCTAAGCAGTAACCTCTTTTGAGAGTATGTTGAGGCCCCCAGAATCAAGTAGAACTCTAGGATGATCTCTGTGGCGAACTTTGTGATAATTTTGAGGCCACTGCCTTCTTGTTCTTAGGGCTTTGAATGTGTGAGAGCAGCCAATGTTCTTCTCTCATCATATTGCCATGTATTTTTGTGTTAGCTCTGTGGCTTTTATTTTTAATGTCCCATAAATTCTGACATTTTTTGCTATGAAATGCCTCAAAATTGCAACTCTGTTACTTTTGGAGACTAAGAAAAAGCTTTTCTCTTTGGGGCATGGTGGGGAGTTAATAAAGTGGCTGCTGTTTCAGAAACACCTGTTGGAAGTCAGTAATTTCAGCCCTAATCAGTGCTGTGTCTCCTGACAGCTAATATGCAGAGCACAATTTAGAACAGTTTAGTTTCCTACTACTTGGTAAGTAAAGGTTGAAACTGAATGGTGCATTCATGGGATGGCAGGCCAAACATATGGAATTTAAATTTTTTTTTTTTTTAAACAACACGCACTTGAAATAGCATGTTTCTGTTTTTCTAGGGATTCCTACCTTCGTGCTACTAAATACCACAGGGATCCTTCTTCCAGCTAGAGTAGATCGACTGGAACTTCTGAGTATTACAGGGGAACTTCTTAAGACCTTGCCTGTGAAATACTATCCTGACAGAAAGCCCTATGGACTATGGAATATTTCTGACTTTATTCCACCAGATGAAGCTTTTTTTGTTAAAATAATGGGCTATGACAAGGATGATTATCTTTTTCAGAGAGTTTCAAGCGTTTCATTTTCTAGTATTACTCCTGGTAAGAGATGTTAATTTCAGTGTAATGTAAATTTGTCATATCTGATTTAGTTAAATTGGTATCTCATCATTTTCTGTTTTATACAAGTAGTATCTGTGTGTTCCGTTTTCTTCCAAAGTTATTTTTCAGAGTTTTGAAGAACAAGTTAATTGTTATACTTAACAGATAATGAAAACAGAAATTGATTTTCCTTTTAATAAAAGGAAAAGACGGGGTATGTTAGTAGCTGTTAATAATCTGTTGGGAAATGTTTCCTTTCTTTAGATGCTCCAAAAGTTACAATGCCCAGCAAGACTCCAGGGTATTACTTACAGCCAGGATCTGTTCCTTGCCATGTAGAAAGTCTTATACCTTTTACTCAGCGTTTTACTAAAAATGGAGTAAAACTAGGAGAGGATCAGTTCTTCAAGTAAGTAGAGACTTTTTTTTTCCAATCCTATTTATATCCTATGATTTCTATTTACTGCTATATTTTATATCCTATTACTTATGTTCTTTTATTTTTGGTGATAATCGTTAGGGAATCTATATTCTATGGAGAGATTTATAACAAATATGCATGTTTCACAAGGGAGCACACCATCTGTATAGATGGTGAGATCATATGGTTTTGGTCAAAAATCCCCTCAAATGTGTGCTCTTAAATTACCATAAGCTGTGTTTAGAAGTCTAGAAGGCAAATGCTTTTTAATTTATATATTTACAAGTTCTGTAAAATAGATCAGTAACTACCTTGCTCCCAATACACCTCTGCAATTATATATAGATGACTATGTAGCATAAAGGAATTTGCTTTTTATTTCAATTTGTCTTTCATGGATCCCTTAGACATGTGATCTATGACCTATCCTAGAAAATTATCCTCTTTAGAAAATCCCCCAAAAGAGGAAAACTTACACTGAATCTATCACAAATCTCTCCAGATTACTGTATGGAAAATGGACTACTCTTTCTCTGTAGAATGCAGTAGGAATAAAAAATAAATAAAATCAAGTGAATAGACTCAAAGTCTTCTTTATGATTCTGCTAGTTGAAAACAAAGGGAAATATATACTAGAAAAAAAACATCAGCAGCCTACATTAGCCTCATGTAAAGCCTGAAGCATTTCAGGAGAAAACTGAAGATGAAGTTCTAACATTCAATAACAAGTACATGATGACTAAATAGATAAACTCTGAAACTTCCTTGTATGCTGTTGGCAGTGTAAAATGCTGCAGCTCTTCTGCTTTTGTTTTGTTTAATGATGTACCATTTACATTTACTCAACTCTGGCACATACTTTGGTAGTTGTGTAATTTTTTCCATTCTTTAGTTATCAAACCACCCACATCTGCTCTTTGCTTTTCACATATCCAGCACCTTCGTGATCAGGACTCATTTTTCTTTCTCTTATTACAGAACAGATGAATGAATAGATCACTTGAGTTAATTTAACAAAATATATCTCAAGCCAAATGTTATTGATTGCAGGCAAACAGGATATAATTTGAGTTGTCTGCATTTTATTAGTAGTGAGGTTCTGTATGGGATTTGTCCAGTTTACTAGTTGGACTCAGAACTGAGTTGTGTTATCGCTCTGCACTGGATGAATTTGAGTTTTTTGTTTTGGTGACAAGGTGTCATTTTAGCTCTTTTTTTTTTCTACTTATTTCAAAAAGACAATTGTTGGATAAAAGATGGATATTGTAGTTCTAGCATGACAGTTGTCCCTGTGAAAGTACCATTAGAGTGAGTTTATGTTAAGGGTTTTTGAAACGAACAGACTTTTTTCATTTTGATTCCAGACATGCTGTCAACTCTCATTACAATTCCTAATTTTAAATGAGTAATAATATCTGTTGGAAAATAAATTTCCTTAAAATTGAAAAAGCTTTGTTTTCCTACATTTCCGCATCCTGTGGTGGTCTGGTAAGGAAATTGGGATTTTGATTAATGTTCTTGTAGGCTTCTGACCAGTCTGATTTAGGAGACCAAGAACAATAACTGAGCACCTTATTCCAGTGGTAAATGAGCATTAATTTCTTTAAAACCCATCCTGTATTACAAATGGCAACACCAACCCTGCAAAGGGCACAAACAGCAAAACTAGTATGTGTAACACTGACATGAAAGGCAACACATGTATTTTTAAAAAAGAAATAAATAAAAATAACTCTGGTGGTATTTGTGGTTGTTAGTCAAGTTTGGTATTTGATTTGCTTAAGCCATGCAGAATATATTCTGCCTAGCTACGTGGTAAGTAGCACAGTACGAGCAGAGAAAGCTTGTTTGGTTTTGGTTCAGTCATGCAAGCCATAGCCTGCTGCTGATCACACTCTGAGTGAAAAAGGTGATACAGCGTGCGGAGGTTTGGGGTGACCAAGAGCTGAAGTTCGATATGACGTGAATTATCACTGTGCTCCCTGCCAATGGTTTTTACAGTAACCAAAAACCAGGATGTGATTTGGTCTTCAGACTCTGCAGCTTGGCTAGGTTGTATTTTCTGAAAGATAAGCAGCTTGACCAGCTAATTGTATATACTGTGTATGTGGAGAAAATAAAATGGTTTGGGTATATAAATGACGATGCTGTGAAAGGTGCTGGCTTATCGCTGTAAGACATACTGCAAGGAGTTGTGCATAGTTACCGCTGAACTGTGCAGTAGAAACGTTGAGGTGTACGTTACTCGTTGCTGCTGTTGTATTTCTGTATGTATTTATTAACAGACCCCCTGGCCTGTGTTCACCAAGCTTCTCCACTCTGGACTCCTTGTATGCTTCCATTCTCAGGGTTTCCATGTTCTACGTCTGGTATATAGCAAAAGTTGGGAATAAAGAAGGATAGGATCGCATAACTTCACTTTTAATATACTTTCCTTGAAGAAGTTTCTCACTTTTCACTTGGAAGAAATACTATTTTAATCCTTAGTGTTGGCAATTGCTGCCATTTCCATTTGCCAGCGTAGCACTGTTAAATGTCATTTGACATATGATATATTAGGTTATCTAGAATCAATATAAAGGAAGAAGAATAACCAGGAAGCCATTTAAGGTCACCACTGTTTTCCTTAGATTTTCCAAGTCGCTTTCTCTTTCTTTCTGTATCTACTAAGGGATGATAAATCACCGTATTCTGACAAGCAAAATGGAGAACAAGGGGTCACTAATTTAGTGTTTTCCCATAACATGGAAATTACTTGCCAAGCCATGGTGGATATATTTGTGTTCCTTGGTTTTGTTTGTAAACCATAGCAACTGGCCCCAGGGAGTTCTGGGGCACCGCGCAAACCCCCGCTTTTCTCTGTTATGTCATTGTCCATGTGCTTGTTGCACCATTTCTTATAAAACAAAAAAATGTGGTTTTGAATCTTAAGAAGCTGTAAAAGTGTTTGCTTTTAAGCACGTGACCCCACCAGTCAATGCAGTCATGTTTTTATTTTCTTATCCACTTTAACGTTACATGTGACAGATGCATGATATTAATTACCTCTCAGCTTTACCTTGCACAACTTGTAGGAAAAAACTGCAGGTATTTCTCTGAATTCATGTTCTGTTATTTTGCTCATATCTCTTCTGTATTGTGCTCTCTGTTTTTAGTCCTGGATCTGTCAATTCAGTCTTTATAGTTGTTGCACTGTTTATTTTTGTGTGGGTAGGCGATCAATGTGCAGATTATTGAGTTAATGTAGTTAGTGCTTGTCATAACTTCTGCTCTCCTGGCTGTACCTCTGTTGTTGTCATCTTCATATGGATACTTCATTGCTGGATTTTAAATATTTAGGGTGGAGGTAGTCCCTGCAGTTTGAAAAGCAGGAAGAGCTGCCTGGATGTAGTCCCCTTGAAACAGGTAGTAGGGTAGGTGCTACCCTCCCCACTCCATGAGCCTAAGAGTGGGTTTACAAATAGAAAGATTTGATGAGAAGCTCTTCACTGGGAAGATGAACCCTCATTAGCCTTTCTAGTAAGAGCCGTGGGTTCAGTACTGCGACTGGCTCTATGTAGAAACCGGTGGGTGTTAAGGAGAGAGAAGAACTACTGCTTCTTGAGTAGTAAATGCAACAATGAGGTATGATCAGCTGAGTGAATGACTGCAAATGCTGTGGTGTTAGTTACTGTATGGCACATGTTCACGTATGTTAGTCATCTTTGTAGAAGTTTAACTGAAACATTCTGCAAAAGCTTGCGTTTCTTAATACTTAGAAAAAGACTGACAATGTATTTATCTGTTCTTTAACTAAAGTTCATAGATAAATCCAGTTTGATTCAGCAGAGAATCTGTTTTTCCTCTAACCTAACCTATTGTGAAAATCTTTGCCTGCAGTCAGGAAGCCAAGTCCTTTCACCTCTTTATTCCTTCAGAAATTTAGTGAAATGTGCCTTTTCCTTTCTTCAGAGAATCATCTAGCATGAGCTGGGAAATAGACCAAGTCTCCTTGTCTGATGAAGGCTTCTATGAATGTATTGCAACTAGCAGTGCAGGGACTGGACGTGCGCAGACATTTCTGGATGTATCAGGTGGGTACTAATTCATCCTTCCGTGCTGAAATATGGTAACATGTTGTACTGGGATGTTTAACATAAAGAATTGACACTTGGTACCAATAAAAGGTATTTCCAGTTCTAAGTATATGTTTAATTAATGTGTTTTTTCTCGCTGATGTACACAAATGCGTTGATGTTTACTCAGGAAACCTGTTTTGAATATTAGCATGGGATTTGTTTTAGTTAGTTCCTGCAAGCAGTTGGACTTACAGAATAGTTGTGGCCCACAGAAGCAGAAATTGAAATCTGAGATGTCAGTTGTTCTCATTTTTATTTCAAGCTGTAGAAATTATGTTTGCTTCCTTAATTGTAGGTATTATCCTGCAGAGGACGAATTAGAAAAGTTGTGTTCAAAATTGTTCTGATTCAGTAAATTGTTGGAAGTCTTTTTTCTTATCTATTATTTTGAATTTTTAAAAATGTGAATAACTTGGATGAAGGAAGTGAAAGTAAGTGAATAAATCAGGTTAATCACAAAGATACTTTTGAATAACTGTTATTAGTTGATTGCTGGCCCAAAAATGTGACTGTAGACAATTGACTTGTACAATGTTAAGGGCAATCAGTGTGTCTTGACAGGTGGATTAACGGGATTATCCAATTGATTATTCTAATTACTGTTTCTCTTCATTTTCTATTTAATTTAAAATGGTCCTGACTTCATCAGGAAGATAAGGTGTAAACCTGGTCATTCTTTTAGTAATAGTTGGTGTGCCTATGTGTTAAAGCAGTTCCAAAGCATAAAGCACAGAGTGTCACAATTCCTGAGGGTGTTTTCCTCGTGTTAGTTTAGACTCAGTGCACTTAAATGATTATGCCCAAGAAACATTATTAGTATTATTAGTGAAAGTTAGTTGTGATGCGAGAGAATCCTTCCTGTGAAGTGAATAGTGGCATCCTAGTCAAGTATAGGGTGTAGGCATCTGGGATGGAAGAAGAGGAGAGAATAAAGTTGGTCTTCTCTAAAGGCGAATGTAAAGCTATACTGCTTGTGTCCTGTCAGGCTGGCATCTGGGATGTGTGGGTACTGGTTACTGACTGCAGAATATGATTTTAAGAGCTTCAGCTTCATATCAGCTAGAAATGTTTCCCAAAGGAAAACAGCAGGCTTTACTTCCCTGAGAATCCTTTGCTGTATCTGAAAAATTCTGCTTCAGTTACTTTAAGCCAGGGGGCACCCTAAGCACAGATGGAGAAGACATAAAACCAGGTGTGGTACTTGAGCAGACACTGAGAGGGCTTCTGGGTGAAGTCACTGAGTTCAGCAGGTGAAGAGAATGGACAGAACAACTCCAGTGATTGCACTGAATGATCATGTCCCTACCTGACTATTTAATCAGAGCAGAACTGTGTGTATTCAGTAATTACCTTCCAGTTAAACACCGATCTGCTGGTGTTCATGAAGTTCATGAAACCTTTGCAAAACATCTGATGTTGGAAAAATTAAAGAAGAAAAGCTTGCTTATATACATGGGTAGGTGAGTGAAAACCCTATCCATACTGTAGCAAACTTTGTCACTTACTTTTCAAAATTGTGGTGCAGTCTGAAGGAAAGGAAAAATCATTTCTGTTTTGAAATAAAAATCTGTTACAGATGTCTGATACACCCAAACAGAAGGCCAGATGGCATGTAGAAGTGTAAATCAGTGCCCTTGAATAAGGAAGACACTGGAGCTGAGTCAAAGTGGCAGTGATGATAGCAGAGCTTGGCACAGCGGTTTGAATTCAGCCTCAGGTTTTCATATAACTGCTTGAAATCAAGGTTGTCTTTTATCTCCCACATTAGCTAATTCAGAATTGTTAACCTGAATCATGATTCGCAGAATCACAAAACTGTTTGGGTTGGAGAGACCTCTGGAAGTTACCTAGTTCAGCTTTCAGCTCATAGCAGAGCTAACTTCCAAGCTCGATCACATTTCCCAGGGACTTGTCCAATCAAACACTGAATGGCTCCAAGGACAGAGATTTCACAAGCTCCATGGGCAGCCTGTTCAGTGGTTAATTGCCCTCACTAGGAAAATATTTTGCGTAATGATCTAGTTGGAATTTCCCATGCTGGATATTACAACCATGGACTCTCATCCTTTGTGCTCAGAGATCGTATTCTCTAAAACGTCCCTCTCAGTAGTTGAAGACTGTGCCTATATACCCCTCCATCTTCTTTTTTACAGATGTGCACATTCCTCTCACTGCAGGATGAGCATATTAAAAACAAACAAAAAAACAACAGCCTGACATCACTGATTCTGTGCAAGGCGAAGTTTGCAGAGAAACAGCCTTCTTATAGCGAGTGGTAAATTTGAGATGAGGAACATCTTTTTAGTCACACAATGTACTCAAGTAACATCAATACTTATTCAAGTCCTAGCTGAGCACTGTTTCATATTTTATCTACCAAAATGCTTCTGGTGAATAAGATATCTCGTTTGCTTCTTTCAGTCTGTGCTTTGGAGTACGAGTACCAGCAGCTGTTATATTCCACCCTCAGAAATTGTGTGCACAAGGATTCTTGGTTAGGATGTTGCAACTATCCTCTTCCTTACAGAGAGAACTGAAAGAGATTCCTAACCTTTTTCCTGTGATACTGGTGGTAGCACTTGAGAGTAAAGGGGGAGTGTGTGGGGGAAATTGCAGTATTGTCTCATTTACAAAGCGCTGTAAGATCCACCAAGACTTGACACACTGTGTAAACATGAGCAGCTAGTTCTGTTTTGAGCCATACAGAGGAGTAATGTAAGGGAGATGCTTTGAAAGCCTTGTATGCAAACATTTGTAAGAAAAGTATCTGAAATTTCTTCTTTAAGCAAAGTAAACAATCTTTTCAAGTATTCTTAGTTTGACTAGCTGACAGACAGTATATCACAGATTATCCCTTTTGTCAGCTGCTGTGTGAAAGGTATTGGAACTGTGTCAACATTTTCCAGTTTCAAGAAAAGCAAACACTTGAGTTTGACTTCGTCTCACTAGTATTAAATCTTTAAAATGTCAGCTGGCTTGTTAGCTTGTACAGGCACATTAACTGAAGTGCTCTGAATACCAGGAATTCAGTTTAGAGTTTGACCAGGGGATTGCTGTGTGCTCACTGTTGTTCTAAGAGTCTAGAGGTGTGCCCCAAGGACTGACAGTCAAATAATGGTGGGGTTTTAGTTCTGTACTGGCCTTCATCTCTTTCTATTCTTAGCTTTCCAAGTTTAAGTATCTTGCTCTTAGGGATAGTCCCATGGAAAACATGAGAAGATTTATCTTTTCTTCCAAAATAACTCCTCCAACCTGAAGTGCAATACTGGAACTCCAGTCTCAGTAAGCAAGTCCAGCTTTTCTTGATACTGCTCTGTGTTAAAATGCACTGCTTTGGTAGTGAGAGCGAGAGGTGTTAGGGGCTGTGCTCTGTGGGAAGCAGAGCTGCACGCCCAGCGTGCGGCATGTATGAGGGAGTCACTGGTATGCAGAGAGCTGGCCTAAAGCTTGTGAACCTCATCTGAGACCCCACAGGATACTTAAATGAGGAAGACTTATGGCTGGCTCTGAGTTTAGGAGCAACATTCACCCTTAATAAATACAGATATGTTTTTTTTTTTCTCTTAGGCTTGCTTTGCTTAGGATAATTGATTTTTGGTGTGTGCTGATAAAGATTTGGTCTTGCTCTTACAGCTGTCTTACTTCTGCTAAAGCGTCCTGGTCAGAATATTAGTCACTGCAGATTTTTCTTAGCAAGAAACAGTCAGGGGTAGTGGTGGGGAAACCAGCAAATGGAATATATAAATATATCATTTATGTAACATCTTATGCATACCATGTATGTGGAATGCATACGGAATGCACAGCGTTACATAATTTATGTTCTCCAGCATTTAAACGTTTTCTCCTTTGTCAGTGATATCTCAAGAAGTATCGAGACAACTGCTCCTATTTTTAGCATTTGTGGCTTCAAAGCTAAATTCCAGTGCTCAATTGTTGCAGCTGCATCCTTCTAGGAATGCAATTAAAAACGTACAGATGAGTAGAGCAGAAAGCAAACAATAACAACGAGCGGAAGCTGAAACATAAAATATGTACAGATAGGAAGAAGGAGCTTGAAATTATCTGAAACGTTGTGAGTGGCTGCTGCCCCCAGCAGCTCCATGCCCACAGCTCCTGCCCAGTGCTGTGCCTGGGGCCTGGGCCTCTGTCGCAGCCCCACAGCACTGCTGCTGCCTTCCCCTTCGCATCGACCGCAGGTGCACTCGGGGGACTCTGACATGGGCCCTGACCCTCGGTCTTGCTGCAGCCCCTGGCACTGAGCCCTGCATTCACTCCACTGGTGCCAGCCCCTTCCAGGGGCAGGTTTTAGGGACACACACCGTTCCCGTTCCAGTGCCTGGTGGCTCAGACTATCGCCCCCTCCAGCAGCTGGTGCTGGAGCCCGGGCACCCCAGCCCGTGATGCCCAGGCAGCGGGCGCCCCTGCCCCTGCTGTGACTCCAGTGGCTGGCACCCAGCCCTCTCACGCTGGTTTCGACAGCAGCTGGCAGCTGGCGCTTGCAGCGTGTGTGCATCGGGGCGAGGGAGAGCATGGAGCTGAGAAGAGATCTAGCAGGAGGATAGGACAGGCTGCGGTGAGCAGGCACAGGGCTCTGTCCAGCAAGTGCACTGACTGGTAATACTTTGTGTGGCAGGACCCTTTTGTACCCCTTTCTGTCTACTCCCACCTTTCTTCTTCCCCTGAATCCTTTTCTGTAGTTCTGCTGCCGGGGTAAGAGCTCCAGGTATATCCAAGACCCCAGGTTTGCACCCCTATCAGTTTCCAAAGCCAGATTGGTCCCTCTTTGAAGTGATGGCAGAAGCTGCTTGATTGCCCATCAATTAGCGTGACTGAGTTTTCTTGTCACTGTTTGTCTATCAAGTGTGTGCCTCTGCGTACTGTTTACTGCCTTGCCTTTCCTTCGCTCTGCTCAGTAACACCCTTGATCAGGGAGACTTAAAGGAGCAGTGTCTCCTTCCACATATCCTTAGAAATAAACCAGTCAAGTAAAGAACATAATGATGATGCTCGCAGCAGCTGGTGACTTGGTTTCATCATCTCTGTTAGAAGAGCGTTGTAGTAGCATTTTTTCCCTTTTTTTTTCTTCATATACAAGCCCGCAAAACTCTAGAGTGGAACTCGGATTATACCATGCATGGTCATACCTCAGAGCACTCACAGACCTGGTTGTGGGGCTGTGATCTTGTGTTGGCTTTTCCCGGTGCAAGATTAGCTCAAAGAACAGCACAACATCCTCTCATACAAGATGTGGTATTTCATCCTGTGTGATGCAGTATTTCTTTCACATAAATCAGGTGTATTCTCATCAGGGAGCGAGGATGCTGGCCTGGGATCTCTGTTCCATGGGTTGAGCAATGTGAAATGAAACTAAAATATTAACCAATATTATAATTGTTTTGCACTAGAGCATACTTCAAGTTATTTACCAAGAATCCACCAGTGAAGCAAAGGTCCCCAAATCTTTTTTCTCCTTATTTTGTTTTTTATTCTGTTCTTTCTATGCAGAGCCTCCACCCATGATTCAGGTTCCTAACAATGTCACAGCTGTCCCTGGTGAAGCAGCCATCTTGACCTGCCTAACATTGAGCACCGTGCGTTACAATCTCACCTGGCAGAGGAATGGCAGAGATGTGAGGCTGAAGGAGCCCCTGCGGATAAGGGTGCTGAGCAACCTGTCTTTAGAGGTGAAGACTGTAAAGTTCACAGATGCTGGCAAGTACAACTGCATCGCCTCTAACGAGGGTGGATCTACCACAGCATCTGTCTTCCTTACTGTACAAGGTAACAAGAAAACTGCCTGTTAAGCTTCCTCTGACATGGTTTTAACTTGCTTCATCTTTTTGGTGAACTGTCTCTCATAGTAACTTTTGCCGTTTATGCCTGTTGATGAAACAACTTAGAGACTGGTAGAAAGTAATGTAGTTTTTCCTTGTTTTAAAAATATCGGTGCAAGTCACCAAACAGCACTTGTGCTCAGTTTGTGACACTGCCTCATGCTGTGGGCCTCTACGAACCATGGTTTGATGCTGATACTTCTGAAACTGCCAGCTTAATTCTGCTGTATGTCTGTATAAAGCCTCAGGTATCTTCATTGTTAGTGTCTCCTAAAGTGTAGAGCACAAAGAGGTAGCTGCAGACAGACTTTGCTCTTGTTTGTGTATGTGCACACACATGTTCTTAGCAGCATCAGTCCCAATATTCGTAGCCGAGCCTGACTTTGAGAAAAGTTAAAGACTGCATGTGTGATTTTTTTTTTCCCTTTCAGTGAAACTACAGTTACACATGTGCACTTAAATTGGTAAGAGTTTCTGTGTTCTTCTGGATTATTTTATATCTCCTTAGAATAATACTTCTAAGTGTTTCTATGTATTATTGTATCTGTCATCGTGTGTCATTTAATACAAGCTAAGAACTAATCAAGGTTTTATGAAGGACTAGATAAGATAAGGACTTTCAGACTATGTCAAGACCGAAGAAGAGGCCATGGGTTGAGATCAAGCAAGCTCTAGGTCCATGTTGTTGCTTCAAATCAAGAACAAACTTGAGAAAAGAAAAAAAAAAAAAGTAAAAATGCAGTAATTTGAATTGGGGCTAATTCTGTTGAAATCTGAAAGTACTTCAGATTTGGTTTTGACTGCCTTGGTCATGTGGAGGTTTGAACCGTGGTTTCCCAGCATGCAGTCTGTGGCTAAGAAGAGTCAGAACTGCAAAATGTTACAGAAAACTATTCTGTCTTTTATTTTTGGGTTTTGGCTGTCTTGATAAGCTACTTGTTGGTGACTCTGACAGGATTTCTGCTTGCTAATGATATTCTGAGCAGAGAGGGTACCTTACTAACTTTGTTGCTGTAATCCTACTACTTTATTAGCTAATGGAAAACGTAAAATTATGGAGGGGGAAAAAAAAAAGAATTGCCTGCATCAAGGTGCTCTAAAAGAAAGAGGTCAAAAATGGAATTGTAACACTTACTGACGGGATGCAGCTCTTCGTGATCTGCCAAGGCAGAATAAATAGGTGTGTAATCAGTTATGTAGGACCTGTTACAAAATGTAGCAGTGAGGTGTTTCTTCACTGCTCTGTCTGAATTACCATTTGGATATCTATGTTTGAGTTATAACTGTTAAATTTCTAGTAAGTTAAAGGGGGAGAGGGGGAAAGCCATGAAAAAAACTCAGCCCATACATGTTTGGAAAACTGTTTTGAATTCCACAGGATTTTTCCATCAAGACAATCATTCAAGCATGTCAAAGGCAAGAAAAGTGCCCCCTCCCTCATTCCTCTCTTCCTGGGATTTAGATTCTGTCCCTAAGGTCTGTAGACCAGCTGGGAGATTTAACACGATGAGCAAATTACATCTGGCAGGTTTTTACAGTAGAGATAGAGAAGTTTAGTGCTGCCACAGCAGAATATTTAGTTTCAAATCATTTATATGTGTAGAATGATTATATCAAATAGTTGAGAATTACGTTTTGGCTGGTATTGGTATTGCTAACAGGTTTAAAACGTGCCTGAGATAACCTTCTTGGAGAGTTTACACAGGGTTAGTTGGCAGTCTGAGAAGCATTTTCTTCTATTTCTGATGAAAGATGCTTGGAATAGAATAGAGGTAGCAAATGTAGCAAACAGTGAGCTGCAGCTGAACTCAGATTCCTGCAGCAATGTCTGTCTTGTGGTGTTTGGAAAATGTAATCTCCAGCCAACCTTTTGAATGGCTGTATGCAGAAGCTGAGTGGTGTCAGGATGGTTGTATGTGTATTGTTTTACTTTGCTTGAACCAAATGATTTTAACCAAATTTCTGGAGGTACTCGGATGTATGATTAACTGTGTTGTTCACAGCCCATACTGTTTGTTAGGGTCCAGAAGAATATTGAAAAGAATGGTTTATATTTGACAGCAAAAGAGTCAAGGATGGCTTATTGTAAGGAGAAAAAGCTTAAAGGGGTTGTAATGTTTTCCTTCTGAAAGAAGGCAATTTGTGGTCTTATTAATAGATAGAGATGGGTTCATGCTTTATGTAGCTGCACGTAATTCCGAATGTCATATTAAATTCATATCAGATCCCTTTATTATTGTTGGCACAGATCCAATACAGACCTCTGAATTTTGGGTCATAAGAGAACAAGCAATGCTTTCATCCCCATTTTCTTTCTGCAGTAGGAGTTAAGGCAGAGAACAAATGTTTTCAGCTCTAAAAATAATCCAGCGTCTGCTTTACAAGTGGGTTGTAGTAAACCCTTGTTTTGAATAGAATTGTTTTGAAATTTTTTTGGTTTGATAGCTCTTCTGAAAGGGAATGTTCATCTGATTTTTAATTTTTTATGTTCTTTTTAGACCAGCAGCTGTACAAATACAGCCTGATACTTGAATGGGAGTTGACTTTTTTCCCCGGTTGCATGTTCTGTGTTAGCTGCTGTACTGAGCCATGACTTGTTCGTCACCAGCACCGAGCCCAGCTGGCCGAACGTCCTGTTTAAAAACTGTGCCCGCCTGTGGCATGGTGCTGTGCTGCTCGCAGCAGGCTGAAAGGTCTCGGAACTTGTGGCCTTTGAGATACTGAGGCGTACAGTCTCTTGGGCCTCCTAGGGTTGTGTTGGTGTTGAGTCAGTGCTCTGACTTCTAAAGTGCACCCTCAGTTTTGGACGTTATTACAAGGTGGATCCATAGTGTGAATGGCTCAACTCCTCTCAACAGGTTGGACTTGTAACCTGTTCCCACCGTAGCACTTCCTGCTCTAAAAGGAAAGGAAGTAAAATGCAGTTAAACTTCCAGCACTTCTTTGATGCGAAAGACAAAGTTGTCTGAAAGAAAAAGAGCTGAATCAGTAGGTGTCCCTCTGCTAGGTGCTGATTGCCACTCACAGCAGGCTCAGAGGTGGTCAGTGAGCTGCCCTTCAGAAGCGAGCTTCCTGTGCAGGAGAAGCAAGTTAGCAGCAGGGTCAGGAACTGCCCGAGCAGCCCCTCTCGAGTTCTCTGTAGCTCAGGAAAATCAGTGAGAGTCCCAAAGTTTGCTCATCTGCTCCCCGTACTGTGGTTCCTAAGAGGTTCTTGTCTGCATTCAGAGAAAGGGAGCTGATGGGGCAAAAAGGTTTGCGTTATAAGACCAGTCGCTGACAGCTTGTTTTATGACTCGGCTTGAATTTATTATTAAAGGCGTTTCTTTTGTTAAAATTCCTTTGTGATATCCTCTACAGATCAGTGCAGGAGTGGGACAAACAAAGCTTTCTCATCCAGCTAAAAATATCTTTTGGTTTTCCAAGTCTCTTCTGTATCATTTATCACAAATTCATCTAAATAAGTGGTGATTAATCTCTTGTAATTTTTGTAATATTCAGATTATGCATAGTAGCGAGAGTACTTACTGCAATGAATTTGAGTTCAGACTTGATGAAGGATGAAAAATTAGGGTGTTAAATAAAACAGGATGTGTTAAGTGTCATGCATCTTAATGAGCAAGCGCATGACATCACAGAATCACAGAATCGTCTAGGTTGGAAGAGACCTCCAAGATCACCTAGTCCAACCTCTGTCCTAACACTAACACAACCTCCACTAAACCATATCGCTAAGCTCTACATCTAAACGTCTTTTAAAGACCTCCAGGGATGGTGACTCAACCACTTCCCTGGGCAGCCCATTCCAATGCCTAACAACCCTTTCAGTAAAGAAGTTCTTCCTAATATCCAACCTAAACCTCCCCTGGCGCAACTTTAGCCCATTCCCCCTCGTCCTGTCACCAGGCACATGGGAGAATAGACCAACCCCCACCTCTCTACAGCCTCCTTTAAGGTATCTATAGAGAGCGATGAGGTCTCCCCTGAGCCTCCTCTTCTCCAGGCTAAACAACCCCAGCTCCCTCAGCCGCTCCCCGTAAGACTTGTTCTCCAGACCCCACACCAGCTTTGTCGCCCTTCTCTGGACTCACTCGAGCACCTCCATGTCCTTCTTGTAGCGAGGGGCCCAAAACTGAACACAGTACTCGAGGTGCGGCCTCACCAGAGCCGAGTACAGGGGGACAATCACCTCCCTGGACCTGCTGGCCACGCTGCTTCTTATACAAGCCAGGATGCTGTTGGCCTTCTTGGCCACCTGAGCACACTGCTGGCTCATATTCAGCCGACTATCAACCAGTACTCCCAGGTCCTTCTCTGCCAGGCAGCTTTCCAACCACTCATCTCCCAGCCTGTAGCGCTGCTTGGGGTTGTTGTGCCCCAGGTGCAGGACCCGGCACTTGGCCTTGTTGAACTTCATACAGTTGGCCTCAGCCCATCGGTCCAGCCTATCCAGATCCTCCTGCAGAGCCTTCCTTCCCTCGGGCAGATCGACACACGCACCTAACTTGGTGTCACCTGCAAACTTACTGAGGGTGCACTCGATCCCCTCATCCAGGTCATCGATAAAGATATTAAAGAGGACCGGCCCCAGCACTGAGCCCTGGGGGACTCCACTAGTGACCGGCCTCCAACTGGATTTGACTCCATTCACCACAACTCTTTGGGCCCGGCCATCCAGCCAGTTTTTAACCCAACGAAGCATACGCCAGTCCAAGCCTTGAGCAGCCAGTTTCTTGAGGAGAATGTTGTGGGAAACAGTGTCAAAAGCCTTACTGAAGTCTAGGTAGATCACATCCACAGCCTTCCCCTCATCCACCAGGCGTGTCACTTTGTCATAGAAGGAGATCAGGTTCATCAAGCAGGACCTACGTTTCATAAACCCATGCTGACTGGGCCTGATCACCTGGTTGCCCTGCAGGTGCCGCCTAATGACACTCAAGATAATCTGCTCCATGAGCTTCCCTGGCGCTGAGGTCAAACTAACAGGCCTATAGTTTCCCGGGTCTACCCTCCGGCCCTTCTTGTAGATGGGCGTCACATTTGCTAGCCGCCAGTCGACTGGGACCTCTCCTGATAGCCAGGACTGCCAATAAATGATGAAAAGCGGCTTGGCCAGCTCCTCCGCCAGTTCTCTCAGTGCCCTCAGGTGGATCCCATCCGGCCCCATCGACTTGTGTACATCCAAGTGCTGTAGCAGGTCGCCAACCATTTCCTCGTGGATTGTGAGGGCCACATCCTGTTCCCCATCCCCTTCCACCAGCTCAGGGTACCAGGTATCCAGAGAACAACTGGTCTTGCTGCTAAAGACTGAGGCAAAGAAGGCATTGAGTACCTCAGCCTTTTCCTCATCTTTTGTAACTAAGTTTCCCCCCGCATCCAGTAAAGGATGGAGATTCTCCTTAGTCCTCCTTTTTGTGTTGATGTATTTGTAAAAACTTTTTTTGTTATCTTTAACAACAGTATCCAGATTGAGCTCCAGATGAGCTTTGGCCTTCCTAATTTTATCCCTGCACAGCCTCGCAACATCCTAATAGTCCTCTTGAGTAGCCCGCCCTCTTTTCCAAAGATTATAAACCCTCCTTTTCCTCCTAAGCTCGAGCCACAACTCTCTGTTCAGCCAGGCCGGTCTAGTTCCGCGCCGGCTCGTCTTTGGGCACGTGAGGACAGACTGCTCCTGAGCCATTAAGATTTCCTTCTTGAAGAGTGCCCAGCCTTCCTGGACTCCTCTGCCCTTCAGAACCACCTCCCAAGGGACTCTGCCAACCAGTGTCCTGAACAGCTCAAAGTCAGCCCTCCGGAAGTCCAAGACAGCGGTTTTACTGGTCCCCTTCCTGACTTCGCCAAGAATAGAGAACTGAACCATTTCGTGGTCACTCTGCCCAAGACAGCTCTCGACCACCACATCTCCCACCAGTCCATCACTGTTTGTGAACAGAAGGTCTAGTGGGGCACCTCCCCTGGTAGGCTCACTAACCAGCTGCGTCAGGAAGCTATCTTCCACGCTCTCCAGAAACCTCTTAGACTGCTTTCTCTGGGCTGTGTTGTGCTTCCAGGATATGTCTGGGAAGTTGAAGTCCCCCACAAGAACAAGCGCTGACGATTTCGTGGCTTCTGCCAGCTGCCTGTAGAACTCCTCATCCATCTCCTCATCCTGGTTCAGTGGTCTATAACAGACCCCCACCAGGATGCTTGCCTTGTTGGCCTTCCCTCTGATCCTAACCCAAAGAGGCTCAACCTTATCATTCCCAGCCTCAAGTTCCTCAACATCAAAACACTCTCTAATATAGAGAGCCACACCACCACCCCTTCTGTGCTGCCTGTCCCTTCTGAAGAGCCTATAGCCAGGCATTGCAGCACTCCAGTCATGAGAGTGGTCCCACCACGTTTCCGTGATGGCAACCAAGTCATAGCCTTCCTGCTGCACGATGGCTTCCAGCTCCTCTTGTTTGTTACCCATGCTGTGTGCATTAGTGTAGATGCACTTCAGTCGGGCCATTGCCTTCTCCCCCGGCCTTGCCATTGTTCCCTCTGGTACAGCTCCAACAAGACTTATTTCAGCCCCGTCCCCCTTCTTTCCTAGTTTAAAGCCCTCTCAACGAGCCCTGCCAACTCCTGGGCTAGGATCCATTTTCCCCTTGGAGATAGGGACCCGTCTGCGGTCACCAGGCCGGGTGCTGAGTAAGGCGCCCCATGGTCAAAAAACCCAAAATTTCTGTATTGGCACCAGCCTCTGAGCCACGTGTTAATCAGGTGGGCTTTCCGTGTCCTCTCGGTACCCCTCCCTGCCACTGCAGGGATGGACGAAAACACCACCTGTACTCCCGCTCCAAAATGAAATCAAATGAGAGATTATTTTCTAGTTGCTTTCTCATGGAAAGTCTAGCTCTTTAGAAGAATTTTTAAGAAATTTGAAGGAGCAGAACCAAATTTAGAAGTCAGCATTTCTAGATGTATGCTGACCCACCCAAACCTGTGGCTCATTGCATTCCCTCCAAATCCCATGGGAACTAGCTTCTTGCAGGGTATTTGGCCTCTGTTACTGCTCTAGTTGTAAAAAGCACAAGCAAATGATTAGTTTAGCTGTTAAGTATTGTACCCGCAGCTGTAAGAAAAGTATTGGATTGGCACCCCTTCCAGGAGGGCTGCGTGCAGTCCTTGGTACAGATTGCTCACAGGAGCATGAACAAATTCAGTCCATCATTTGACGGAAATCAAACCCTTGTAAAAATAAATAAATAAATAAATAAATAAAAATTCTGCAGCAAGTGTATGCAAACTTCTGAAGTGATTGCATTATGACATGGTTGGTTTTGATCAAAATATGTTTAAATAGTTAATCAGCCTCGTTAGGACATTACTTGTCAGGTTAACAGTTGGAATCCTTCAGCTTTTCAAAGATGCTCTTAGCAAAAATGGCAAGAAATAAGCTTGAGGGTGCTGCACAAAAAATATTGATACAAGTAATGGTTCAGTCAAATATCCTCTACAGCATGGCTTGGGGGAAAAGCTTATGTTGGAAAAAAGATGCAGAAAGTGATGACAAATATTGTCAGCGAGACTGTTTGCTTTTTGCTAATGAATGGTGATAAATATTTTTTTAATGTTGAATAAAAGAAAAAATTGGCATTTGCTGTCCTTTTATTCATGTTAAGTTAAATTTCTTCTAATGATTTAAATGGACCAAGGAAAGGTGCAAGTGTGAGTGTTTCAGAGCCTGGAGTCTCCACACCAACCTTCACTATCTTCAGAAGAATCACATGTGATCTTTGTTTAAAAGGCTATATGTATATATATATTAATTTTTTTTTCTACAGACTTGAATGGGGTGAGTATGGTAAGGAGCTTGTGCTTCTCCTGCCCACGCACAAATCTCGTCCCTTCTGGTACAAACAACAAAGCAAAAGAAATCAAGTTGTCCTGCCATAAAAGAAAGCCAATTCTGTGCCCCCGGCTGGCTTTTGAGCCAGAAAACGAGATGGTTAATTAGTGCTGACTGTGGCCTTGGGGGGCCTAGGTGGTAGCTTGAGTATTACAGCTGTGTCTGTTGACTTCTTTTAATTAATTTAATAGCTTGCGTGTTAAATATTACTTGCACCTTCTTTTGCTCACCTGGTGCTATTGCAATGTGACAATAACTTTGTGGGTGACAGTGTCACAGCACAGTGTGTAACTGCTATCTGAAACAAAGAGCTTCCTAATATCAACAGGAGCGCAGGCCTTCCCTAAGACCAAAGCATGCAGAATATCTCCCAGTGTTTCCTGGCAGGATTTAAAACAAAACAAAAATAGCTGAGAAAGCTGTGCACGTCCTCAATCACTTGAGGACAATCCTGTAGCCTGCATCCATTTCTTGCCTCTCCCTACCCCCTCATGTCTGGATTTGATCCCGGTATTACTGACGCTGCGGCTTTGCCTTCCTCTGGTGCCTTTCATCCAGGGTTCTGGAGGATTCAGACCCTCACGAGATGCTAGAGGGGCTTTTCAGGACCCTGTGGAATCCCCTCTAGAAGTGAAAATGAAACTGGGGGGAGGTTAACACCATGAATTTAAGAAAGAAAAGGATGAGGCAGTATGTAGATGCATCTGTGTTTAGTTTTGCAAATCTGTGTGCAAATTAGTTGCTGTTTATTACTTAATTTTTTCCTTGCCTTTGGCAGTGTGGCCATGTGGTTTTGCATGCATTTTTACAAGGATCGCAGGATCCTTGACACGCTGACACGTTCCCTCAGTGACTGAAAGCAGAGGCCACGGATCCTGGCACTGGCTCTGCTCCCCCACGGCACCCACTGCCAGACCGCGGCCAAAAGCCTTCCTCGGCACAGCTCCTGCCTTCTCTCGACAGAGGGGCTTTATGTGTGGGACAGGGGCCTGCAGATAGGTTTTCATGAAATACTAACAGACGTGAATTAATCGTGAAATCCAAAGCACAAAGCGTGTTGCAATTGTTCTAAATGAAAGTATACTACAGAGGTTAAATAACAGCATGTTCGGGGCTTGTATGCTGATGCTACCACTAATATATTTTAAAACTATATATTTATATTTTATAAATTTTAAAACTATTTTTATGTTCCTTGGCAAACTTGCTTTCAGACGCAGTAAGATGCCCTGTGGAGACAAATCAGCCTATAGCAACTGGGATTGAGGTCTTCTGCTGTTCTTGTCTGTGCCCTGAATTTGATGTTTAATTTCTCATTGTCTCCATTGCTCCATCAGCACCGGAGGCACTAATCCCCTCTCCCTTAGTGTGCTGAGGCTGCTGGGGGCTCCAAGTTCTGCGTGGCGATGCGCAGACCTCGCAGAAGCAGCACGGATGTGCAGCAGCAAGGCAGGCTGCGCCATGGGGCGGGAACCCTGTGGTTGTGTCAGCAGCTTTTTAAGCACCTGTCATTGCACCACAGAGCTTAGACAACAGTCTTCCCCCTGCAGTGATTGTCCGAAGGGCATGCTGTTAATTGTTTCAGGGAAAGGAGCTGCTTTGTTTCTGTTTGCATGGTGACGGACTGAACAAGGAAATATCATGCTATTAACCTGAAAGTTGCCTAGCATGACACCTTTATGTTGTCCTTGATGGATTATGCCACACATAAACGCATTGCGGCTGTCCTCGCTGTTGCATGTGTTTTTCTTAGCAGCAACAAAAACGTCAGATGTGTCACCTGAGTCTGTAGGAGGCTGTAATTCCCACAGACACTAATGAAAAAGAGCTATGGAGAGCAGCCCTAGATTCAAGGTACCTCTGTGTATGTGTATTCAGCGTCTTTTACTCTCCAAAAAGAGTTAAGCTTAGGATTTTCTGTCTAAACTTGCTAGTAAGAATCATCTGCAGAGGAACACACAGTAAAACTCCAGCAGTGGCTGATGAAGGAACAGGAAAGCTCCCCAAACAAAGATCTAGCAGCCAGTGTCATGCCTGAGTAAGGTGAAGGAGCAGCAGTTCCTACTACAGGGCGCTACTTTTTCTTACGCTGAGTGGTGTAGATCTTCTCCTTGCTGCTAGTAGGCAAAATCATAAGTACCATAGAAGAAAATGTCAGTTATCACAGTGAATTGTTTTGGTGGTCTTTATTGAGACAATCTGTCTAAGGATATAAGTGGATGAATTTGATGAAGCTCACCAGTCTCTCTTCTTGAGAAAATACAGCTGAAATCCATTCTTATTTCAGCCTGGCCTCATGATCTTGGTGAGTTGTGTTGGTGAACTTTGGTCATTTCTGGTGGGTTTTTGACAGAATTCATGCCCACATATAAGAGCTCCAGATTCTGTATCTCAGAATGAAGCAAACTGTGTAGACATGTGAATTCATGTAGCCTGAATCCTGAATTAGTAACTTTTTTGTAAAAGCATGTGTGTTTTATGTGGAGGAAGTGGTACACTGTGGTACAGAAAAAGAAGAAGGGAGTGGCCTGTGAAAAAGGATTGCTAATTCAAGAAGAAACTCTTTGAATAATGTTATAGGTAGAAGAAACTTTAAAAAAACGTGTTATCACCAGACTGGTTATATTTTAGTACAGTAATTGACCTTATGAGTCAGTTCATGTGTGTCTGATGGTCATTATTTGTGCTAAGTGGAGGCAGTTGTACGGGAACAATCATGTGACCTTTATCAGGACTCATTCAGGACTCATTTTCTCACTATAGAACTGTTTGGAAACAGAAATAAAATGATTGTTATAATGTGTAAGCGCTATATTATATACATATATAATGTATATATATATAATTATAATGTGTAATCAATCTTCTTAATTGCTGCTTTTCTTTTCTTCTAATAGAACCACCTAGGGTTGTCATTTCGCCTAAGAATCAGACTTTTACAGAAGGCTCTGAAGTGTCCATCAGATGTTCTGCAACAGGTTATCCAAAGCCAACAGTAGTATGGACACACAATGAAATGTTTATTATTGGTTCATACAGGTAGGAATTAAATTCTCTCTCTCTCTCTCCCCCTCTCCTCCTTTTATATGTATGAGAAAGAAGTTGTGAAGATTGCTGAAATACTCTGACTTTCTTCCACAGGAGCCTGCAAGTTTAGGAAATAGTACCTCAACTTTCATCTTTATAACTCTTTAATTTCAATTACCTCATCTCTAAACTAGAAATACTGTGATTAGCACCTCCATGTTCTTCTTGTAGTGAGGGGCCCAAAACTGAACACACAATTCAAGGTACGGCCTCACCAGAGCCGAGTACAGAGGGACAATCACTCTCCTGGTCCTGCTGGCTGCACTATTCCTGATCCAAGCCAGGATGCCGCTGGCCTTCTTAGCCACCTGAGCACACCACCCGCTCATATTCAGCCAGCTATCAAACAATATTGCCAGGTCCCTTTCTGACGGGCAGCTTTCCAGCCCCTCCTCCCCCAGCCTGTAGCACTGCTTGGGGTTGTTGTGCCCCAGGTGCAGGACTCGGCACTTGGCCTTGTTGAACCTCATAGAGTTGGCCTCGGCCCATCAGTCCAGCCTGTCCAGACCCCTCTGCAGAGCCCTCCTGCCCTCGAGCAGATCAACACTCACGCCTAACTTGGTGTCACCTGCAAACTTACTGAGGGTGCACTCGATCCCCTCATCCAGATCATCGATAAAGATATTGAAGAGAACTGGCCCTAGTACTCAGCCCTGGGGGATTCCACTAGTGACCGGCCTCCAGCTGGACTTAACTCCATTAACCATGAGTCTTTGGGCCCAGACACACAGCCAGATTTTAACCCAACCAAGCGTATACCCGTCCAAGCCTTGAGCAGCCAGTTTCTCCAGGAGAATGCTGTGGGAATGTTTTTTACAAGATTTAACTCAATTGTCTTCATAACATGCATTGATTTCCTCTAATAGAAATAATAATACCAAGTTGTTTATGTTGTTTATCATGAGAAAAAGCAATACCTGTTTGTAACCATCTGGTCATGCTGCTGTTGTTGCTTGGAGTGTAGATGTAACACTTTTTTCTTTAACTAGCCGTTTTGGTTGGTGGTCCCCTATGTATTTCCAGGTACAGGCTGACCCCAGAAGGCACCTTGATCATAAGAAAGGCAATTCCAAAAGATGAGGGAGTTTATGGTTGCTTGGCAAGTAACTCAGCTGGGACAGAGAAACAGACATCCACCCTTACATACATTGGTAAGTAAAAGAAGTGATGTAGTGAAACTAAAAAAGCAAACTAATACAACATCAGGGTGGTACAGTTAGAATTTGTGATACTATGCAGCTCATATTTGTCGAAATTTCCCAAAGCTCTGGAGAGATTTGTCCCTTTTGTTTTCTGTTAAAATCTGAACAGTATTGTTAGGATGCATTAGTAGCTTCCTGTTTCTTATGCTGTTTAAAAAAAAAAAAAAAAAAGATTGAATACTAATGTAGGGTAGGCATGCAAAACTCAGTAGGTCTTTGGAGAAGGAATCATGTTTCTGTAAATTCCTGTAGTGTGCTTAGCCATCTGGAGTCCTAGTCCAAATCATATCCCCTAAATACTATCCTATATTCTAACAGAGTACTAAAATTCTTAGTGACCAAACTTTGGCTGAAGAGGGAGAGAAAGGCTTTGAAGCTTTTTACTTTTTAAATGGTCAAACTCTTCCAATTCTTTCCTTCTATTCCTGCATATTCTATATAAGGTCCAGGTGTTCTGACATTCCAAACTCTACTTTTTTTTTCTGTTACCTAGTGTTTATCTGTCACCTCACATGATTTTAAAGCCTGTTTGATTTTTAGTGCAAATATTTTTTGTATACCAAGAGAAAGTTAAGTCTTTCATCTTAAAAATGGTGAATGCTTTTGATGAGGAACTCATTTTCTCTCTGTTGTTTCTTTATAGAGGGCCCAACATTGACTGTAGTTCAGAGTGAAATTCTGGTTGCTCTTGGAGACACAACTATTATGGAATGTAAAACAACTGGAATCCCACATCCCCAGGTTAAATGGTTTAAAGGTGCACTTATTTATTTACTTTAACAGCAATATTTAGAACAACGATCTTGAAGGGACTTCATTTTTCTCAAAAGCTTATGTAGTATTCAACCAGTGACTGACCTGTGAAATTCTCTAAATCTAGAAGATATGGCACTTAACCTCTCGCTCCTGTTTAAATACAGTGAATAATGAACTTACCCTAGCATAATTAAAAAGAAAAAGCTGTGCCTCTTTTGTGCTTAACTAAGCTTCATGCCTTATGCTTCATGCTTAGCTATATGCTACAAAAGTCACAAAACATCTTTCAATGCGTGGGCCAATTCTTAAAGTTACACAGCAGTATTATGGCTTCTGCTGAGCTTGAGATGTAGCAGAGCTGTTCTCTAGGTTTTACAGAGTTCCCAACTTGGCATGGAGCTGGCAGACAAGTGGCTGCCATAAATAGTCTCTAATTAAGTGGCTGCCACAAATAGTCTCTAATACAGCCTGGCATACTGTCCTAATGCTCATTTCTGTCCAAAGCTACTTCAGTTTATATTTCCCTTGTAAAATAAATATAAATAAAATGGGATTGTGTCTAATGCAGGAATGAATTTTCCCACTGAGTTGAATGAAAATCAGAGTATTTATCTGCTGAATGAATACAGTCAAGTTGTGAACTAATCTCAAACTTGGACACAGTTCTGTAGGAGTAATTTTGGTAAATACCCTGTTATATTTCAGGTTTTTTTTTTTTTTTTCTGTCTGAACTTAGGTGACTTAGAGTTGAGGCCATCAGCATTTCTCATTATTGATTCTCATCGGGGTCTTTTGAAGATCCAGGAAACACAAGATCTGGATGCAGGTGATTATACCTGTGTGGCTACCAATGATGCAGGGACAGCTTCTGGAAAGATAACTCTGGATGTTGGCTGTAAGTAGTTTGCTATAGTGCCTTATTTATGTGAGCTTTTCTCACAAATACGTGTGTACAAGTCTTTGAATAATTGTGTGTACTGGGAACTCCTATTTGGTGGTGTTCACTGAGCTAAGTTGCCTTGTCCTATTTGGATTCCCAACTTCCCCTCACTCTTCTTTTGCAAAGCATAAAAGTTTTGAGGAGGAAGACAGAGCCAGAGAAGGAGGAAACTGTTCAAACCTCAACCTAACATAGTTCTCGTGTAGAGAATACATTATACTAACTTGAGTTACTATGTAAGTTTATTGTAACTTAGTTCTTCCTGTCCTCTTTTCCAAAATCTTTCTAACTGCCTGGGGCCTGACATGTCATGCCCCACTAAATGGATGTTCCTGTCAGTCATGTATACTTTCTGAATCAAGGGAAAACTGTTTGAAGGAGAGGAAGAACTTGGTGTTAACTCTTGAGCATTCACATTCATATGAAAGGGGTGGCTGTATTTTCATTATTTTGAGATGTTTAACCCATTTCTGACCTCCTCAATATCACTAAGCAGCATGCAAGGCTGCTTTTGTGTGCTGTTGCTAAAGTTGGGAATCTGTTCCTAGGATCTGTTGTACATAAATGGTAGATAAATGTGGGTCGTCAGTAGCACAAGCAGAACTTTACTGTCACGTTACAACCTCAATTCACTTTCCGTACTCTTCTTTCTTCTTTCCCAGCTCCCCCAGTTTTTACGCAAGAACCCAGTGATGAATCTGCTAATATTGGCTCAAATATCACACTGCCATGCTATGTTCAGGGTTACCCAGAACCAAAGGTTAAATGGAGGCGGCTGAATGGTGCTTCCCTTTTCTCAAGACCATTTGCTGTTAGTTCCATCAGTCAATTCAGAACAGGAGCTCTATCAATTAATAGTAAGTAGACTAAACTTTATGAAGAAAAGGTGCCAAAGGGAAATACGATGTATACAATGCATTTAAGTTGTTATGCTACTATATAAATGTGTTACCTCTGTAAAAATACTGTATTTTGTCAGAGATTGTGTTTCTGATACTGATTTCATTGCTGTTGAGATGTATCATTTTCCCATGAGTCTGTGAATTCTGTTGTGAGTGGTCATTGGCTTCACTCTTCTTCATAGAAACAATTGCACTTTTATTTAAATAAATGTGGGTCATTGTCTGTGTTGATACTGAGGAACCACAGATGATATTATTATTATTATTTATTTATTTGTTTGTTTGTTTGTTTGTTTTAAGAAGTGTTTTTAAACTTACTGTTTTAGACAAGTACTAATTTGTGTAATAATTAAGTACTCTGCGAGTGTCTTTGCAATTTCAGTCATCTGGAGCATTTCAGTCAGCCATGGACTAAATGATGCTATTCCATTTTCTTAATCATCTCTTTTATTCCTCTCTAGACATAGAGGATGGGTGAAGTAATTCCTGTATTCTATCTGTACAGTATAGTAATTCATGTGTTATGTGGGCATCTAGTCAAATACAGACACACAATGCAGTATGTAGTAAACAGTATACCACAGAAAATGCACTGTACGATGGTATATGTATGTGTGGATATGTAAATAACTACTATATATTATTTATACGCAGTAGTGTATACTGTATTAAAGTATATGCAATATATAAGTGATGAAAAGTATCTTATTTGTGCCATGCTTTTTCACTGAAGCACTCATATAGTCATTGTTTCCCTACTTGGTGACAGAAGGAAAGGAATGGTCTAGCAAAAAGAGAATATTTAAAAGTGAAAGGTAAAAGGATAAGGTATTCATGTATTGCAAACTTCTCAGTATCATTTCAACTGCTGGAATCTCATCTTTCGTTTTTGTTTGTTTGTTTTCCCCTCTAGATTTGTGGGTCAGTGATGAAGGGACTTATATCTGTGAGGCTGAAAACCAGTTTGGAAGGATTCAATCACAGCCAGCCACAATCACAGTAACTGGACTGGGTAAGACTGCTTGGTGTCAGTGACATCCATGAAAGGAAAGAGTGGCAGCATTTCCATACTGGGAATATAGTAGGTGGCAGTCAGTGGTGTTTTTACGATACGTAGGATGTCTATGGGTTATTTACATACACAGGCATATATCTATATATTTGCACCTGTAGCTGCATTTACATGTGTAGTCGGCCACACCAACTGAATCAGAAAACATTTGCATGGAAGATTGTAATTAAATTCAGTGAATTTTGCACATTAGAACATTGTCTTTTTACTGGCTACAATAATTTGAATGAATTCCAACTACATATTATAGCATAGACCTTAACAATTATTTATCTTGGGTCCTGTTTCTTATTGCTAAGTAAATTGATTAAGGAATGAAAAATCACCATAATGCTGAATGCTAATGATTGGTTTTCTGCCATTTAATTTGTATTGAAAAAAAAAAAAGGAAAAAAAAAAAGGGAAAAAAAAAAGGCAGCAATGAACTTTCTTAGGGCAATGCATTGATATAACTGGAAAGGAATCTTAGTGATCCAAGAAGACAATAAATGTCCAGCTTCGACAAGAGTTGCGCTATTAAGGAGTTGTTTATTATCTCTGTTGGGCAATTGGCAATAAAAGGAAAAATAATGCAATGGAATGTACACATTTGTGGGAGGATTAGAATGGATCTGTCTGCCATCAAAGAAAACATTCGTTAACTTAAAACATGTGGTAGAAATCTGTAATGCTAATAATCTTTGATAGACGAGATGTTTTTACCTATTTAAAATTGTTAATTAATTCCCATTATTTAAAAGTAATTTATGAAGCACATGCACAGGATTTTGTTCTGTTGCATCACACAGAATTTTCTGCTGTGCTTTTGACCTCAATTCTAAGCCTTTAAAATTTTACGCCCAGAGGAAATTACTGCTTATTTATTGTGCTCACCAAAACTGCTACTTTTGTTCTTCAGTGTTTTGCCCAGGTAAGGAAAAATGGTATATCAACTTGGTATCCACAGGAACATGATTTTCCAGGAAAATGCTGGACTGGATCCAATTTCAACTGGACAATGTCTTCTCTTTGCTGCCATTCCTTAATCTTAGGATCACTTTATGTGTATTCCTTCAGCTTCCTTTTCTCTCCTATGCTATTCCATCCCTTCCTTTGTGTGTTTTTTTTTTTTTTCCCTGCCTTCATCATTGACATTTCAGATACCAGAACCTTATCTGGTATGTTTTGTCCTAAGATTAAGTATGTTGGCACTTACCATGCTGTTTGTTGACTGCTACAATTTTTTTTTTTCTAACTTTTTTTCCCCTCTCTGTGTAAATCATATGGTTTTCATTCCGGAAAAATTTCCTTCTCTGTATTTGTATAGTGTCTTGCACAAGGAGACCTTTTTCTGATGCTGCTGCATCACTAGTGCATCACTAGGAGCATTACTGACAAGACATGAATATATATTTAAAAAATAAAATAATCCTATTATTACTTCTAATTCTTTTTTTTTTTTTCCAAGTTACACCTCTGATTGGAATAAGTCCAGACACAGCCAATGTAATCGAGGGGCAGCAGCTCACTTTGCCATGTGTACTGCTTGCTGGAAACCCCATTCCAGACCGGAGGTGGATTAGGAACAGTATGGTGGTAAGACTGTTTTGTTTCTTGTAAGATTTGTTGGCATAGAAAATCAACAATTGATGTTTTAAGCCATGGTGACAACTGGGTTTAATTTCCAAAAATTGATGTTAAAATATAGTGACAGGTTTTATGCTTACAATAAAGATGCTTCGTGAGATTTGTCTGGCTCACTGGAAACAAGGACATGGTGTCAATGAGGTAAGTTACAACTGACCACCACCATGCAGCAGAAGCTGCTGCTTCCCCAGGAGACGCCACGTGGCTGTATCTGTGAGGCAGTAGCTGCTTCTGAGTTTCCACAGGTGCTGTCATTTGGGGTGCAGCCCCTTGAGAAATGACAGTTTATTAGTGTTTGAAATACGAAAGTGGAAGTGTGGCATGCTGACCATTATGCCTCACTGTGATCTCTGCCCACTGTAGGAAATTTCTAACTCTGAAGCATGGATAAGGGAATGGAAGATGGTAGTGGGGAATAGGAGTGTCTATACATGAACTTGGAACCAAAGTATTTGTGAATTGTCCTTTTATCTTCTATTTTACGTACTGTCAAAGCTGTTTCATGCATTCTTGTTAGCTCCTGCCTGGTAGCCTTTGACTTTGAAAATAGGAATGCTAGTGGAAAATAACCACCAGATTAACAAAAGTGTTGGAATTTAAACCCTGCTGACTGAAAAGTATTTCTTTTTCCCTAATTTCTTAAAATAAAGTTACTAGAAAATCTCTGTAGATTTAGTTTTTTGACATGAGGTAAGCATCCCTGTACCGTGCACTCCTTTCTTAGTGATGCAGTGCTCAGAGCATGAAACCTTGTATGTTTTCTCTCTCCTCTGAGAGCACACCGTTGCCAGTTTATAACTTCTGCAGACAGAAAGCTTACACAGACTCTGCGCCTGGGCTGGTTGTCTGAGTGAAGTTTTGTTTCTTTAGTAGCGGCTGAATTGCTGAATTTGAGATCCCTAGTTTTAAATCTTGCTTGCAAATTGCTCCCTAATGCCCTTTCTTCGTGGCTGTAATTAAAAAATTGGTAGCAAAATGTCTTTATGTGGGTTTTCGTATTTTCCATTAGATATGCTTTCTGTGATTTTTTTTCCTCAAACAGCCTGCTGTGCAATCCTGCCTTCATAATTGTAGCTTCAGGGAGACCTTGCTCTTTTTTTTATCGCTACCAAGCAGAACCCTGGCACTACTTGACCTTTTACTTGCTAGAGTTTTCTGCTGAATTTTTGTATCATTGTGAATCACCAGCCTTTTCTTTAGACTGTGAAGGTGCAAATAACAGAGGCTGTAACTTCTGTGAGAAATACTGGCAGGATCCTCCTTGTTGAGTTGCTAATTCTTCTGTACAGTAGTACTAGTTTCCTGTAATTGTATGCACGCGACAAAAGCTCCACTCCAAGGAAAGTGTTGGAGCAAGTTGCATTCAGAACAGAATGTAGTTTTCTCTGACCAGAGCAGGACTGGAACAATTTCTCATTCTGACAGCCTCTGTGTAAGGCAAGTCTGTGTTGCTGAGCTTATTCTAGGCAGAGCTCTTCCAGTTGATTGGTAAAGATCTCTGTGAATTTTTTAATGTTGGTAGAGGGCAGGTAATTTTTAATAATTACTGTCTTTTGGTGAAAGGTGCAAGTTTTCATTATCTTTTGCAATAGATACTTTTTAAATGCTGCTGCCAATTAAAGTCTATACAACATGCTCAGAGAGTGAAGGTATGCTTAGAGATGATCCCTTGTACATGATGGTTATGCCAAGAGTTTTTAGAAGGTTCTGATAACTGTTAAAAAAAAAACTAAAACAAACAAGTCATCTATTTGTAGAAGAAGAAGAAGAAGTCAAGAAGTCATTGCACTCATCAGAGGTGATCTATAACGACACTGGGTTACTGGTATAACTACAAAGTGCAGTAAAATAGTTCAACTAAGTTTGTTCTTGCTTTAATGCGTGTCTATAAGCACCAGTGGCAGTTGCATATATTCTGTGACAGAGCAGAGTTGCTGCTCTAGATATTAATCTCACTCCAGCATTATATACAAGGTGCTACTAAAATTCTAATTTAAAATTAACTTTTTATGAAAGATGGAAAGTAGGAAAAGCTCTAGTAAAGTTCTCCAGGAACACATCATTTTTTTAAAAATGTGAAAGAGTAAAAGTACAGCTGCACTGCATCCCAAAGTAAATATTATCAAGCAAGTATTTTCTTTAGTAAAATGTTACATCATTATTTTGGCAGCTGGTTCCCAATCCCTACATTAACGTTCGCAGTGATGGAAGCCTGCACCTTGAAAGAGTTCGGCTGCAGGATGGAGGCGATTATACCTGCATGGCCAGTAATGTTGCTGGGACAAACAACAAAACTACTACTGTTAATGTGTATGGTAAGGAACACTGTCTTGTTTTGTGCTGGATGGAAGATAAAAGTGTGTATCTTACTAACAGGAGCTCTCACTAGTGCTTTCTCATTATAGCTATACTAATTTCTCAATTTTCCTCTTTATAGTAATGTTGCTTTGTAAAGTAGCATGGTCCACTGCACAGGAGAGAATGGAGCAATTGAGACTTGTTTTAAAATTAAACAAAAATAACACCATTTTATGGTTGTAAAAAATCTTCATTTTGAAACATCTAGAAAGGTCAAGCTGTGCAAACTCGATCTTTAGCTTTATTAACAAAACAGATGCGAGTTTATTGAAAACCATGAAAAGCAATGTCTGAGGGTTTTCATAACTGATAAAAGGATGCACAACTCATGGGAGAATTGCAATTAAAATAAATTAGAACTTTTGCAAAACCTTTTTTTTTTCCTAGTCCTATCAGAAATTACATTGCCAGCAAGACAAGTGTTAGGATTGTGGTAACCCATCTGTATTTCTGCCGTAAATTCATGCATTAACGCTGTGTGGGATCCCATCTACTTCATGGACTACAGCCTGAAAGTTTCTCATGTGTTAAATTAATCATGGAAGATTTATTCTAAGCTTCACTGAAGATGCTGGAACACTGTTCTATGTTAATAATAGCTGTTGCTTGTTAATTCAGACAAGTATGCAGTGTCTGATAAGGTCTTCTGTGTGCACAGTAGGTTTTGGAATTTTTCAGAACCTGAGGACAGAAGGGAATATATTTATATGGTTTTTGAAAGATCTAGTTCTTGGTATTACAACCTTAAGTCTGACCATATCTTAAATCTGTTCTTCTTTCTGTTGTTAATTGAGCACCAGCTCAGTTAGGGAGGGGTACTGAGGTTCTTGTTACCTCTTATTAGTGATTTAATAAAGTAATCTGGTGGTTTTATTCAAGTTCCTCTCTCAGTCTGCCCAGTCCACGCAGAAACCATCAGTGCAGTTATTACAACTTTGTAGCATTTATAACAAAGATTAAATGAAATTGTAAAGAGATTTTTTCTTCACTTTCAAATCTGCTCTTCTCAAAGTGTTGTCCAGCAATAGAAAGTGATTCAGCACCAAAAATGCTGAGCCCATTCTCATGAAAGGTGCTATATAGGATAGATCCTGTATAGTACTGTTTCAGGCATCTAGCCTAAAATGTCATCAGTGAATGGTGTGATAAAGGCTGCCTAAAATGACTGCAATCAGCTGAAATTCCTACATTTAGTCTAAAGCTGTGTGTACCTGATCTACCAATCAACCTGTGACTGACATACTTTGATATGAACAGATACATGTTCTGTCATAAACGACTGGAGAGCGGAGGAGGAGAAGGTGGCAGGTAAATGTCAATTAGAGGGTTCGGAGAACAGGCTGAAAATTCCCAACCCTTGCTGTCTGTAGGAATTAGTAGTTCAGTATAGAGACTTTATTGCAAGAGTTGTGCTGTGGTTTGAAATATTTTGCACGTGTTTAATACTTGCATTTATTTTTAGTTCTGCCTGTTATTCAGCATGGACAGCAGATATTCAGCACCATTGAAGGAATCCCAGTAACATTGCCATGCAAAGCAAGTGGAGTTCCTAAGCCGTCTATTGTCTGGTCCAAGGTAACATCTCATCTTTGAGCTGTTCATGGTGGAAAATGAATTGAAGACATCTTTTACTTGTCATAAAACTGTAGGCAAGAGATGCAGCCAAAAAACTGCGTTGTGAGGGATCTGGAAGTCTCTATTTGTAACTGCTTTTGTTTCTTAGGGTAGTACTTCCTGGCCATGGTCCAGACATAGATCAAGGTTCTGTTCTTTGGAAAGATTTCTTTGGGTTTATCCCTGTATCTTTATACTTTCTAATACTTCAGAAATTGTTGATATTCCTGTTATGTGTTGATAATTTCAGATTAGGCAACCTGCCACAGATTGAAAGTTCATTTTTGTTTAAGAGGCTTGCTCGAAGATGATTTTTAGTCATGGAAGTTCAATATGGAAAAGGAGCGGTCTGCTGGGAAATTTTTTATGCTATGTGTACAAGATCTGTTCTGACATTGGAAACCAATATCAAAATTAATTAAGTTGAAATGCTGACTTTTTTTTAAGAATTAGGTCCTGCAATTTTTTTATATATATTTTTGAATATATAGCAAAATAACAGGTTTTCTAGATATGAATCCTTGTGTTTCTGCTGTTGTTACTGCTCAGACAGTGACCCTAAAACAGTGCAAAAAGTTAGTTAGTTAATTTCAATGGATAGAATTTTGGGGCTAAACTTCTTAGTTAATTCAAAATAATTTGTCCATCTCAGCCATAAACAATAGGAGCCATAAACAAAAGAAGCGGTACTGTAATGTATATTACGTATTGCTTAGTTTAGTCAGACTGCCTGCAAGTTGTTTTGTCTACAGAACTGTGAAAAATTGGACCCAGCATTATATTGAAAATACAGCAGTCTTCATACAAATGGGTTGCAGCAATGAATTAAGCTGCTACAGGCACTAACAAATTTTATATTCCTGTAATAGTTTTTATGTTTTCATTAGATTTTCTTTCTGTAAGGCTTAGCTTTTATTGAATTAAATATTTGTAACTTGCTATATTTTTTAACATCCAGGCACTATGGACTTTTTTTTTTCTTTCTACAGAAAGGAGAAGTAATTCTTCCCAGCAATGGGAAGTTTTCTGCAGGGTCTGATGGAAGTCTGTATGTAGTTTCACCAGGGGGTGAAGAGACTGGGGAATATGTGTGCACTGCAACAAATGCTGCTGGTTATGCTACGCGGAAAGTCCAGCTGACTGTCTATGGTATATACGAGCTAAAATCTAGTGTCATTTTTCAATCCGCTCATTGAGTTCTAGTTTTGCCTGCAATCCCCCTCCAGGTAGATAGTGAAGTATGATACCCGCAGTGCAAATAGGATTTAAACTGATCTCTAATTAGTGCTTTTGGCTCTGTCCTAGATTACTGGATCCACATACTAGGCAATTTTACAAATGGCAGGTATTGAAAAGCCAATTTTTCAGCCTCTGTGATTCCCTTAAAACCTCCCGGTGCCTGTTACCTTGTGCTCATGGACCTAGGAACTTGGGCTGATTTAATTTCATCCTTTATAGAAGTGGGTAGGAAGTACCTCTATAGGAATATAAGTTCCTGCTGATAAAAGAATGAAGACCCATTAATCTCATTGTTCCTACGGCTTCATACCATCTCCCAGTATAGTAAAAAAATTTGATTTATTAGATTTGTGTTGCAAGATGTTTATGGCTTGTAGTTATTGATGCTGCAGTATAAGTTCGTTCAGGTATTGGTTGCAAACTACGTATGCAATACAGACCTCAGCATGTACATGAACAGCATATGTTGTTTGCTGTCCAGCTTTTTAGGCAGACAGTGCAGTCTTGCTGATATTTGTGGTGTTGCAGGTAGGCAACAGCCAGTGTCTGAGCTAACCAGGCACTACACATCAGCATTACAGTGATTTACAGCAGCAAGTCCAACGCAGACACACCTTTAAAAAAAATAGGATTGCAATGTTATATACCCGATACAAGAAATAAATGTTTAATTTCATAGACAAGTTCAGGAAGTGCGGCCTAGATGAGTGGACAGTGAGGTGGATTGATAGTTTGCTGGATGGCAGAGCTCAGAGGGTTGTTCTTATTGGTGCAGTCTAGTTGGAGGCCTGTAGCTAGTGGTATCCCCCAGGGGTCAGTACTGGGTCCAGTGTTGTTCAACTTATTCATCAGCGACCTGGACGATGGGCCGGAGTGCACCCTCAGCAGGTTTGCTGACGACACCAAGCTGGGAGGAGTGGCTGATACCCCAGGGGGCTGTGCTGCCATTCAGAGGGGCCTCGACAGACTGGAGGGGTGGGCTGTGAGGAACCTCATGAAGTTCAACAACAGCAAGTGCAGGGTCCTGCACCTAGGGAGGAATAACCCCAAGCACTAGTACAGGCTGGGTGCTGACCTGCTGGAGAGCAGCTCTGCAGAGAGGGACCTGGGAGTCTTGGTGGACAGCAGGCTGACCATGAGTCAGCAATGTGCCCTCATGGCCAAGAAGGCCAATGGTATCCTGGGCTGCATTTGGAAGAGTGTTGCCAGCAGGTCAAGGGAGGTGATCCTCCCCCTCTACTCAGCCCTGGTGAGGCCACACCTGGAGTATTGTGTCCAGTTCTGGGCTCCCCAGTACCAGAGGGACATAGAACTACTGGAGCGAGTTCAGAGGAGGGCTACTGAGATTATTAGAGAACTGGGGCACCTGTCATATGAGGACAGGCTCAGAGAACTGGGCCTGTTTAGCCTGGACAAGAGAAGACTGGGGGGAGACCTCATTAATATATATAAGTATCTGAAAGGAGGGTGTTGAGACGATGGAACCAATCTCTTTTCAGTTGTGCCCAGTGACAGGATGAGAGGCAACAGGTACAAACTGAAGTGCAGGAGGTTCCAGCTGAATATGAGGGGGCATTCCTTTTCTGTGAGGGTGACAGAGCACTGGAACAGGTTGCCCAGAGAGGTTATGGAGTCTCCTTCTCTGGAGATATTCAAAACCTGCCTGGGTGCCATCCTGTGTAATGTGCTCTAGGTGATCCTGCCCAGCAGGGGGGTTGGACTAGATGATCTTCAGAGGTCCCTTCCAACCTCGGCCGTTCTGTGATTCTGTAATCTGAAGTAAAATGGTATAGTGTTACATTTGTACAAATATGTATATTCATTTCATCTACTTAACATGTTCCATATTATAGTGAAACCTAGAGTATCCAGGCCTGGAGACCAGCAAGGAAATGCATATGACAAACCCATAGATATCTCAGTAACTGCAGGGGAAGATGTCACCCTTCCATGTGAAGTAAAGAGCTTGCCACCTCCCATAATTACCTGGGCCAAAGAGATGCAGCTCATATCTCCGTTCTCTCCAAGGTAACAATGTTTGATGAAAACAAAAGAAAAAGGAAGTTGCGTCTAAGATACCAAGATTTTGGAAGGGTATATAATTTCCAATTGCTTAACAATCAATTGGAAAGTATTAAGTTGTTTTCCAAGAGGACCCCGCTTTAGTAAGTTTAAGAAAACTCTTTCCCAAACCGAGTGTATGTCTTTCTGAAAGATGCTAAGACTGTACGTGATTGTATGGCTTCCATTCCAGCATGTGTTTGTATACAGAACTTCAGCATTTGCTCTGAAGTTTGCAATTTCAGGAGGCCAGGCCAAAAGAGGATCCTGTGGTATGTGTACTGTGGTGGTGTCCAGGGACCCACATAATCTATGCCTGATTTTAAATCTTTAAAAATCTGTTTTTGTTTTCTTAAAAACTTCAAATCTATGGTCAGGACAACAGTGTCTCTCATAAATATTAAGTCTGGTCTCTTACTAATGTAAAGTCTGGGCCCCCAGCAGAATAGAGATGATAAATGTTTGGGAGTACTTACAAGGTCTTATTGTTCTCTGTGCTTTGAATCCCGAACTCTTCATGTATTCTTGAAAATGTGAAAGCTTAGTCAAATGCTTGTAAAAACACTGAGTTTTTACACACAGCCTTAGAAACTGTGGCATTAGGGATTGTCTAGTATATGTTGTGGGCTACGATGTTGGAGTTCTACCATACTATTTTAGTATGGTAAAAAAAAGAGAGGGAATAGGGCAATTATCGGCTGTATGCACTCATTTGCAGTGTCAGGCGCCCTCACAGGGTGTGCTAGTGCTTGCTAGTTTCCAAGATACCTCAGAAGGTGTAAAGGCTACAGCTGTGTTCGGAAACCAGGATATGGTAACGTTGCCAGGTGCACGCTGTAGCAATTGCAGTGCCTATTTCCCAGCGTCTCTCAGTGATCCGAATGAAATGTTAAGGAATCGTACAGACCTGAAGGTGAGCCAGACCTTGGCCTCAGATCCACCCATTCCAGTGAGTCTGTAACAGCCTTAGCAACTGATAACTGCTGGGCAAGCAATTTATGTGGAAGAGGCTTATGCACAGGGAGTTAATTTGGTGTTAATACTCCGTGTGGAATTTTCTGCTTAGTCCTATGAGCAAATTGCTTGAATTAATGAATCTGCATTCTTGGTCCATTACTTGTCCTCATTTTACCTCAGGAGACATAGATAAATTAGGCTACTTGCTCACTGTGGAGAGATCCAAGTTGTCCAGAGTAGCAGCAGTCCAGCTCAGCCCATTCCATAAAATTGTTTACAGATGTCAGCAAAAGTTAAAGAATTAGTACAAACAAAATTGTTTGAGACCACCCAAAGTTGATGTTAGAAATGTGACCAGTAAACAAAAGAAGAATGAAAGCAGAAATAAAGGAACTTCTACCAGAAAGCAAATATAATAAATGGACAAAGTGATGGGAGCAAAGTTACCCCTGTAATGGTATCTTTTGGGGTTATTAAAAAAAAGTATTGGAAAAATAGGAACAATAGAGGAGGAATCATTCAGGCCACCCGTATCTGTCTGATATTATGAAGTACATTTCACTTTCCATTCATCTCTACAGCTTGTTACAATCTCCAAATTCACCATGTATACCCATATAATAACATTGTCCTGATTAGAGAGTTGCCAGAGAAGGGACGATGGGTGATACCACGTATTCCCACCAACTTTGCCTAAATTCTGCATATAACTTTGAGTGCTAATTACTTCCTGTTAATTCTTAGCTGACATTTTTTCTTCCCTCCTCATTTTTTTCCTCTATTGCTTTTAACTTCTGCAGAAGACGACTTTGGCTTAGCTGGCCAAGACTGTATTTTGTAATGTTGCAAGCCTGTGACCACAGCTGTAGTAAAAATCACTGCTATGTGGTTAATTATTTAGTCAAGAATAGTGACAAATTCTATAAACACTAGTTTTGAGTCAGAATACTCTCAGAGTCAGAATACTCTCTTCAGTCAGAATATTCTCTCCAGAACACACACACACACACGTTTTCACCCCCCACCCCCTGTCTTTAACACCATAACATCTTTTAGACCTTGATGAAGTAGAATCAAGCTGTTTAACCCAAACATTCTGACCCTGCTAACATGGGATGAGCATAAATTTGTGATGGGGGGCTGGAGAGCTCCAATTCTCTACCTGATTTTTTTTTTCTATTTCTAGAAATAAGGCAGGTTTGAATATCTCCTCTAAGTAGCTAGAACCAAATTTTGTAATTTGGATCTTATATTTTAGATATTTGCTGTGTATTCTAAATGTAATGGCTCAGTAAAGAGTTAGAATAAATGAATAAGTCATAGTTTAGTAATATGGCACAGCTCAGTGTGCTCTGTAGAATGGTGTTATTATAGCTCATAGCAATCAGTTATGTGTAAGTAGAGGTCATTCACCTTTCAGTACATGTTTATACAGCATATCTGCTTCTTATTTTTCCAGACACACTTTCCTTCCCTCAGGGTCAATGAAGATCAGTGAGACACAAATTTCAGATGGTGGAATGTATTTCTGTGTAGCCACAAATATTGCTGGGAATGTGACTCAGTCAGTGAAGCTAAGTGTACATGGTAAGTTTTAAGTTAAAGGATGATCATCTGCAATTTTCCACATGGGATTTAGCATCATGTGGAGATTTTGAAACATATTTCCCTTATGTACATTACATGCTATCAACCTGTATATTTTCTGGTCATATTATCTTCATATGCAAATTGTTGGTATTGATTATATGAAACGGAATTATTGTATACACACTACCTAAAAATGTATATATATACATATATGTACACCTTCCTTTAATGTTACTTAGACTCAAGGAAGAATTATAGCTATACAGGACATTTGACTCTTCTTACGTCAACCAGAGGAGCTTTAAGAACTGAAAACTTTTGTTGTAATGAACTTGCATGTTCTCTGTGCAAGAAGTTTCTCAGAAGTAAGTCTGCAAACAATGGCTGAGAATAGCAAAGCTGCCCGTGGCTTGCAGATGCCAAGTTCCCACCAACTTGATAGGAATTACATATCCAAACTCTGTTGGCAGTGCATGTCCAAGTTTGCTTGCACTCTGGCTTTAGTGGTAGATAAACCAGCGTGCAGCTGTATCTCCTATGGGTAGGCAGTTGCTGCTGTCTCCTGCTGTGTGCATATGCATTCTGTACCCGCCTTTGCAGACTAATACCTTAGCCCATCTTACCATCCTTTCTTTGTTCAAAAAAGACCTTGTGCTCACCTTCCTGCCCCTCAGTGAAGGTTTCTAGTGTCTCTTGCTCAAGCCAGGACCTGTGTCCCCTTCACTCCCCTTCTTACCATAAATCATCAAATTCTCGCACCCTTGTCTCCTGCTCTCACTGTGCTGGGGCCCCAGCCACAGTCTCTTAACCACCTACATAGTCACATAATGTTAGCTCTATGCTCTCCTATTTATTCCTCCTCACCTTCATCAGACAGAAGTACAGGTTGTGCATGTATACCTGCTGCAAATGCTAACATACAGAGGAGAGTGGGTGCCGGAACTGTGGCCTGGCACAGCCCAGACGAAGCTGATCTATCATTGTGCTTCATGTAGAGTTTGGAAGTGTTGTTGCCAGTGCCTGCTGCCAGCACACATCTTTGAAGTGGATCATATACCACAAATGTACCAGCTTGGAACTCATGCCCTCAGCAGTTCTGAAAACTTCAACTACACTAATTCAGTTACAATGACTGTAACAGACTACTGTCTGGTTTCCTGTAGAGAGAGGTCTCATATCAGTGCACATCTTTGTTTATCTGTAACTGTACATTAACAGACAGCCTGAAAAAATGGTACTTGTTATTGTTTCAGACATTCTTTATAAGTCTTTTTATTGTCAGTGATCCTTAGAAAGAAAAACATTGCAGCAAAAGAGTTAAGTCAGACTTGTATTATTCTTTGGGACCAAAAAAATCATCTCCAGTCATACTTTATCTCCTTGTCTGAACTTGTGTTTGGAAGCATACAAAGATAAGGGATTAGGGGAAGGAAATTAGAATGTCAGAGGGGAACTGTAATTAACTTTGTCATAAAAGCTTTTGATTTTTGTTGTTGTTGTGAAGAGTCAGTACCCATAGCTTTTCAAATGTGCTCAATATAATGAGCTTAAACTACTCATGCAAGTAATGCAGTAGAATTTGAAATGTAGCTTCTCCAGATAAGTTTAGCAATAGGTGATTGTACATCCTATCTGTAGAGGACATGCAGTTCTGTTTTTTTTAGTCACTTGAGGGAATTGTGTTTCATTGAATAAGAATGGATGTTGTCTAAAATGACAAAGAGAAGAATTTCATTCAAGAATGATCTCATACATCATTTTCTTCACGTTACTGTGGACTTAACTTGTCTTCTTGCATAGTTCCTCCAAAGATACAGCGTGGGCCTCGGGTTATGAAAGTCCAAGCTGGCCACAGAGTTGACATACCCTGCAGTGCCCAGGGGATCCCTCCGCCAACAGTCACCTGGTTCAGAGGCAGAAGTGCTGTGCTGATAGATGGCAGGCAGTTCATCCGCGGCCTGGATGGATCTCTGAGCATCAGTAACGTCCAGCTTCCTGATGCTGGAATCTACAAGTGTGTTGCTAGTAATGCAGTGGGCAGCGACACATCAGAGATAACAATACAAGTTCAAGGTATTTCTGCTAGGGTCACGACCTTGCCTCCTGCCCTGGCTGAGTATAATTTCATGCCAGTGCTGTCTGGTTTATGTTTTGGAGGACAGTACCCTTTGCTGTTGACAGTTAAATAATGTAAAATCCAAGCCTGTTTTAGATGTTATTATGTTCTGATGTTAATTAAGGAAAATTAGAGTAGGCACACAATCTTTGCGGAGTTAGCAGAAATAAGAAACTCAAAATATATTGCTTTTTTTTTTTAAACTTAAAGGTACTTACAATTTGTTTGTTTGTTTTGTACTAGATAATTAAAACCAGATTCCAGTATGGGAAACCTCCTTTTAAAATATTCTCTGTGTTCACATCTCACATTTTCACAGACTATTTCGGAATATCAGAGCCTGATGGCATAGCTTTAAATGGAATTAGAATTTTGCTGAAATAATCTGAAAGAAGAACTCTGTCAGTCAGTATGCTATTAAAATGGTGATGGGGCAACAATCGTTATACGCCAATTTAAATATATAGTATAACTCCTCACTTGATCGGCTGACATACAACAGTGTAGCATGACTGACTTAAGCAGGCAGTATTTCTTCTTTGTAATAGTTTAAAGGCAACATTCTGATTCATTGGATTAGAGCTGCTGAGAACTGCTCATTACGAACAACAAAGAACTGCCAGTAATTTTATTTAATTGTAAACAATATTCTTTGTGTAGTCTTAGTCCACACACAAGTTTAAAATGAGATGCAAGAACAAAGGATGAAAGGAATACTAAGAAGTGGTATGGGAAAGAAGAATTTATCTAATATTTTTCAGAATTTGTAGAAATGCTGTCTCTGCCTTCAAAACAAATATAGTGGATTTTAGAATCAATTTCAGTCAAACTGGAAAGTTTCTTTGTACTGCTTGCTTCCTAAATATTCCTCTTGAAGTCAAAACTGCTTGTAGTCTGTTTTGTCACTGCAGGTTATTGGAATCTGACCTTGTGTGACTGAGACTTAAAAGTTAGGAATTGCCAGACTGTATTTTCGCATTTGGAAGCAGAGTTCAAAAAATTTTAAGCATCTAATTTTCTTTCAGAGTCACCTACTATAGATGATCTTGACCCTCCATACAATAGTCCTTTTCAAGAAAGAGTGGCAAATCAACGCATTGCATTCCCATGTCCAGCAAGAGGTGTGTATCATTATTACCTCTTCCAGTGACAAAAGTATACTTTTCTGCTGACCACTGATAATTGCTAAGTTTCTCTGTATTCCCTGTCATGGTAAAAATGTACAATATACACAGTGTTTTGCATAGGTACTTTATGTGGAAAATTCAAACTAACAGTGATTAAAACAACCACTGCATATAGAAACTCTGTAAAAAGTCCTTACTAGCTAACATGGATGTTAGAATGTTTAGCACTAAGATTTTTTATGTTACCATCATACTGTAACAGTAGGGGCTTCCTGTAAATCAGAAGGCTCATGGCCTCCCTCTGGATTGTGCTTGCCAGCAAGACTTCCAGCAAGCAATAGTAATTATTTGAATCCCTCTTGTTCTGAGCTAAGTGAACTGTTGAAGTTTCTCGTATTTCTCATTAGGTATTCCAAAGCCTGTCATCAAATGGCTACGTAACGGAAGAGAGCTGACAGGCAGCGAACCAGGAATTTCAGTTCTGGAGGATGGCACACTGCTGGTCATAGCTTCTGTTACACCTTCTGATAATGGAGAGTATATCTGTGTGGCAACCAATGAAGCTGGAAACACAGAAAGAAAATATAACCTGAAAGTTCATGGTAAATAATAAGTACAACTAGTGGGGAAGTGTTTTGGAACAGCATCTTCTGTTTCATCGTTGGGAATTGTGTGTCCCAAACCTGCCCATGTGTAGTTAATTCATAAAAAAAAATGAATCTAAGTACTTGTATTTCTACAGTTCTGTTACACTTCATGTATTTTCTATTATTTCTCTTTACTGTAACATTGTATCCAAACATGTTTGTTTTGCTCAAAGAGTTAGGTGAGTCTCATTTGTAAAGAGCTCTGGTTATAGTTGATAACTTTAATGCAAGTAACAAGTGAAGACTTTTTGCACTGTAAAAATTAAAGTTTGGGTGATAGATGGGTCTGCATTTTCAAGCATAAATACAAGAGAAGTTATTTGTCAGAAGGAGTGTAGAATAGGAGAAGACTTGTTCCTGACATTCTTCTTTCCTAATCGTAATTGCAAAATAGAAAATCTATAGATGGCTGTGAGGTATGTTTTGATATGGTACACTTTGCTTCTTACAGAGTATTTTTTTTTTCCAGCCCTGTTCACTTCCCCTGTGAGCTCCGATGCCCAAGCAGGATTATATCTTTTTCTGAGAAATGTAGGAATTCCATCACGTGCCAGCAGGGCCTTGTCAGGGGGGTTTGAATTTTCTAATCTACCACATAGGACCATTCTCTTTGTACTCATAGTGAGATAAGTGATATGCAAATACTGTTGGAGATGACTGGAGCAATGAAGAGGAAGGACGACTCTAGAGAGTCCAACTTCCTTTACATGTTGAGCAAATAACGTGACATCTTACAGACTATTATCTTAAAATGCTGCTGATGATTGTGTTTCAGTGGATTTCACTGGGAGTCTGTTATAGGACAAGAGAAGAGTCTGTTCTTTGAGAAAGAGAAGAAAGGACATAGGGAGCTATGTCCAGAGCCAAAAGGGAAACAGAAACATCAGGGAGGGAGTGAAAAGTGTCTGAGAAATGTAGAAGATAGAAGTCCGTGACTTGGGGAAAGGATGAAGTGGGAAATCACTGGATTAAAAGGCTTAATGCATGATTTTGAACTTTCTTGTAGTTCCTCCTGAAATTAGAGATCAAGAAAAGGTGATAAATACATCTGTAGTTGTTAATCATCCTGTAAGTCTCTTTTGTGAAGCGTCTGGTAACCCCTTCCCAATCATCTCCTGGTATAAAGAAGACACCCAGGTAGGTACTGTTAAGCTAATTGAAGTAACCATAGCCACTAGCAGTTCCAGAATATTTTGTGTTGATTTTGATTTTGAGTGCTTGGTATTAGATCTCATTTAAAGTAAATACATGTACATGCCTGTATGTATATTTAAACTTCACTAAGAACACCTACACAAAGACAGATGAATATGACTAATCCATTAATTCATCTATTCAACAAGTCAAAAGTAAACTCTTTTTCATGATTTCACTAAGAATTAACCTTAGCAATTTCCCAGTACTATAGATGACAGAAGACTTGTGGGACCAGTAATAGTATTTTCTTCATTCTGTGGCTGGAGAAATGAGAATTCTTGGAGGTGATTTGAATTCTTCAGGATTATCCTAGGGTCCTATGCTTCTACTCATAGCTGATAAGTGAGTTTAAATGAAGAGAGACGTCTTTATGCAACTTTATAACTAAACATTACTGATAAACAAAGAGTTTCTTTGGTTTTCTCACCCTCTATTCTATGTTGAGCTACAAGTCATATTGGTTAGATTGCATAAGATGAGGAGATTAGTGCTGTAACTGAAAAGGGAAATAGGCTATCCTTAGACTGAAACTACCATTTTCTTGTAAAAAAAAATCTGTCTGTGATATTTGGCCGATGTAACTTGGATCACATAATATCTTGGGTTCTTTTAAGGTTGTGGAAAGCAGTGCTCTCCAGATTTTGCACAACGGGAAGATACTGAAGCTCCTTAAAGCTGCTATTGATGATGCTGGACAATATTCATGCAAAGCCATAAACGTAGCAGGAAGTTCTGAGAAACTCTTCAACCTAGATATACTCGGTTAGTTTTTTTGTTTGTTTATTTGTTTTTAAGATGGTGATCTGAAAAACAGTTGATATTTAAGAAGCCAGTAAATTTCAACTTAGTATAAAAAGGTTCTCCCTCTCACTGTCCATTAAGTATTGGCTGCTGAAGCACTCTTCATGATGGCTTATGAATACTTAAAATTTGCCATTTTCATAGTAGCAGAGACAAAATGCTGTTTTTCATTTCTGGATTTTGGTATTTGATACTTTGTTTTGTATTTTGGGGGTACTGTGCTCTATGATACAAAGGAGTTTTCTTCTGTGCAGTGCAGCAGCACAAGTGTGGAAATGCTAGTGGTGGTAGAAGTGATGTTGTGAACTAGCAGGAGTAGTTTTGCAGTGAAAACTAAAGTTGTTTCAAGGGACTAGTATGACTCACTACTACTACATTTCTTCCAGTTTCATAGCTCACCTTCCCTGTTTAAATGTTCTTACTGTAACATTTTGTCTTTTTAAAGTTCCACCAAGTATAATAGGTGCGGACACCCCCAGTGAAATTGCAGTCATCCTCAACCAGGAAATCAGCCTGGAATGTAGAGCCAAAGGCTTTCCTTTTCCTGACATTCACTGGTTCAAAGATGGCAAGTAAGTATATCATTGCTTTTGTGGTCTAAGTTATTCCTTCCTTAGAACACAGAGGAAAAAGGTGCACAGTATCAGCAAGCCCTGCTTTTAACTACATAATGTTGAGTTGTTATGACTGGATACAATTTTTGGTAGTGACATGGCAAGTCTTTTAATCAAAAGTTAGCATCCTGCTTTTCTTTGTGAACTGTCCCATTACGCAGGCACTTGCAGAGCATATTTGCAGTATAGGAAACTGGACAATGCATGAACCAAGATAGGTGTAACCATTTCTTTGAGTTTATGCTATCTGGATTATTTGAAATGTAGTATTAGTTAAAATATGTTTGCTTTGCTGGCATGATTTTTTTAATTGGTAGACAGTAACAATGTCAAACAATTTTCTAGCTGGTGCCTTGTGCCACTAAAGGTTTTAGAACAGTTCTTGCCTGCATGTTTCAATTCTTCATCTCATCTTCCAGGATGAATTTAAAACAATATAGTTCAGTATAGACATTGGCTAATACTCATTCTGATATGACATGAGATTAATATGTTGATACTTTGATCTAGTAAACATGGACATTTTGTTATCAGCAAAGGACTGTCATGACCTAGTACTTAGAAAAGGAAACTGAGATCAGGAGTAGGACTCTGGCTCTGATGCTGGTATTCTGGATGACCTGCATAAAGTACCTTTGTGTTTTGGTTTATTCTGAAAACTAGGCGTCAAAATCATTATAATAGTTTGTCTCTTTACAGTGGTTCTTCAGATTAATGCTGTTGCTAGTGCTAAATGATACTCTTCAATACAATTACTGCCATTAAAGGACCCCTTGTTATTATTGTCAGTTTAAATTGATGTTGAAAGGATGAGGTCAGAGTTCTGTGAAGTGAAATAATCTCTATTCCAGGCCCTTGTTCTTGGGCGATCCGAATGTTGAGCTTCTGGACAAAGATCAAGTTCTACACATACGGAGTGCTCGAAGAATTGACAAAGGTCGTTACCAGTGTAGTGCCACTAATACTGCTGGCAAACAAGTGAAGGAGATAAAGCTGATCATCCATAGTAAGTTTACAGAATCCATGATCCTAGAAGATATTTCAATTTTGCACATAAGATTTCTATTTTGAATGGAGATGCTCAAACAAATAAAAATTAATTATCCAGGAGTAAACTAAATTCAATGCAAAAATACAAGGCAGAGTGCAAAACCAGTAAGAATCAAACCCAATAGTCTTTGAAATAGAATGGTCCAGAAGATCTTCAGGTAGTGTGGTATGTCATCTCTCTCTAGCTGGTGTAAACTGAATAATAAAGGAAGAATAAGGGAAGAAGCATTAGCAGTGGATAACTATGTTAACATTATTTTAAGAACTTTAAAGCGCACTGAGGGTGCTTTTTTATTTTTACTAATAGTCGAGTCTTTGCAAATTGCATGGGGAACAGGCTTGTGATTAATTCCTGTGATCAATATACAAAAGTTTTAGGTAAATGCGGAAATAAAAAGTTGGGAGAAAAGGAAGGGAAAAATTCATGAAAGCAGAAAGGAGCTTTTGAAAGAAGACTTGAAGGAGAAGTGAAAGGAGACAAGAAGAAGAGTTTTTCCACTTGGATGACAAAGAGCATTTGAAAGCCCAGTCATACCTGAAAACTGCAAGCATACAGTGCTTGCAGAAATGATGGGGGAAACAAATGCAGGAATCTATAGGTAGGATAAGACTATTAAGTCCAGAGTGTAAATGGTGGGAATCTGCATGAGCCCTCAAGCTGATGGATGACTCCTTGTTAGCTATGGATTTGCTTCTGAAGCTGTTGCCTCTTTTGTGCTGATAACTGACATTGTTACATTATTTCCCTCATTTGGACATTTTTGAAGCATGGGGTAACCACATGCATGGAAGTATGCCTGTACATCAATCACAGTGAAGTCTGTTTCTGTTGGGAGCAAAGGAAATGCTGTGAGGACTCTCTGGTGATCAGGGTTGTGGCAGTCATGAGATTAGAGGCATAAAAACCACTCAGATCTCCCCTAGATGAGTAGACCTTACTTTAGGCTCTTCAGCAAGGAGAGATGATTTTGTGGTAGTAGAATGGAATCTGTCTTTACTTTCCAATTTCTTAAGCCTGGCCAGACAAATGGAAGCCCACAGAGTAAGTGAGGAACCTAGATGCTAATTCCCACAAGTTCTTACTTTGTTTTGTATCTTTAACTCTACTTTTGGCTTTTATATTTTCCCACAACACTGTGTTAAAACCATTCCCCATCTCTGTGAATGAAAGCATTCACTGATAGAGAAATGCATTCACCTTTGAACTGGGTATATTTTAGCATATTTTATAGGTTTTAATATTTTTGCACACATAATATTAAGAAAATATTTCATCATGGTTTGGTAACTGGCAAGATCCATCTCATAGGTGTAGGTCCCTTCACTGACACTTTACTTTACGTCTCTATGGTGGCATTTTAAATGAGCCCTATGAAAGTCAGTGGAAGTCAAGGATATACTGAGTATGTTTGGCAGCAGAGGAGTTAATGTGTTTGCCAGATGTGTCTGGTACTTTCAGCAGTCATAAATTTAGTTGTTGCCAATTGCACTGTGTTTTTATTACTTCTACAGAGATTTACGAACTCTTTATATTGGCTGATTTACACGAGAGCTTGTTTGCTAGAAAAAATGTGAGTACTGCTGCCTAGTGAGCAAGTGAAATGACTGTGGGCCAAAAGCTTCAAAAATAGGAGCATAAAGCTAGACTGCTAAGCTCATATTTAGTCTCAAAGTAAGTGATTTCATCTTCAGAAGTTCTGAGTACCGAGCAGTTCCCATTCCAGTCACAGAGGTTCTTGGATGTATTTGGTATTTTAAATTGCAGGTTTCTGTTCCTGGGAGGGTGCAGCTCCCAAGACATATAGGCATTGCTATTTATTTACCCCCCAGAGACTGGGAAGGGACAGAGCCCTGCTCAAATGGTTTGCAGGTGTCACAGAGGCCCAGATGACCTCACTTGGCACATGTTGGAGCCTAGAAGGTAGAAATGGTCCCAGGTACCTACAGCGGGGCAGCAATGCTTTCCAGTGCCTCATGCTGTGGCACTTGTTTCTTAAATCTAGGGTGGCCTTTTGACATTAGATTCCATTTGTGTTGTGCTGTCTTCATGGTTCCAAATTTGTGTGCTGTAGAGTGTTGTACAGACAAGGTGTAACTGTGCGGGGAGAAAGACAGGTAACACCAGCAAGGGTTGGAAGTCTGATTAAGCTAAAAATCTTCTATTCTTACAACATGCTAACGTTTATTTGATTTAAAGTTGCACAGACGTGTATACTAAGGCTTTAATGCTGTTGTTTTGTCTTCTGAAATAGTCCCTCCTAGTATTAAAGGAGGAAATATTACCACAGAGGTATCAGCACTTCTTAACAATCTTATAAATTTGGAATGTGAAACCAAGGGAATCCCAGTTCCTACCATTACATGGTACAAAGAAGGTCGTCCGATTATTTCCAACCCCCAAGCTCTATATGTGGATAGAGGGCAGTTCCTGCAAATACCTCGGGCCCAAGTGTCAGATTCTGCAAAGTACACTTGCCATGTGACTAATGCTGCTGGAGTTGCTGAAAAAATATATGAGGTGGAAGTATATGGTAAGTGAGAGTTTATTGAACTTGGTTATTTGCCATGTTACAGGAAGTGTGTACTGAAAGCTTTTCTGCCTTTGTTCTGTAAGCAGCCTTTGCAGGCCTGTCAAGGGTTGAACAGCAGTCAGTGGTTGCGTTTAAACACTGACCTGTTTAGTAAGTCTTTGTAGAGGGAGCTTTACACCATGTGCTTTAAGTGACTCCTAAAAAGCTCTTGACTTCAGGGACCTTGATACTTTGCTTTAGTGATGTATCAGAACAATTTATTTTCCATGCATCCTTTCTCCTTCCACATGTGCATGCTGAACAATGTTTACCTGAAATAGACACTGTGGGCAGGATCTCTGGTGTACTGTTTTAAGACCTTCAAATTCAGTTCTTCCATCTCAAAGCCCCAAATATCCTCTCTCTTTTATACAACTGGACAATATTAAACTACATCGTTTGACTTCTTTGTTTCCTTTTTGTCTTGGCTTGCCACAGCAGCAAATTCTCACATGAAATTGTGCGTGACATAATGGCATGTAGAGCCAAAGTGGGTGGGGAGGAACTAACCAATTTGCTCTTAATACATTTCCTGGCTACAGAATTAATCACTTGCAATATATTTTTTCCTTTCTACAGTTCCTCCAGTAATTGAGGGCGATGCTGAAACAGCCCAGAGCAGGCAGGTGGTTGCTGGCAATTCTCTGACGTTAGAGTGTAAAGCTGCTGGCAACCCTCCGCCTCTCCTTACCTGGTTAAAGGATGGTGTGCCTGTGAAAGCAAGCAGCAACCTCCGCATCGTATCTGGTGGGAAGAAACTGGAGATTCTCAATGCTATTGAGGCTGACCGGGGCCAGTATTTGTGTGTGGCCACAAGCATAGCTGGAGAAAAAGAAATCAAATATGAAGTTGAAATCTTAGGTGTGTGAGCAACAGAAATAGTGATTTATCATATTGATATAGACCTGATTAAGCAGGTTTTTATTTCTGTTGATATCATTATATAATCTGCTGCTTAATTAGTTAAAGCTGGGCACTGCGCAGTTTTTCTGCCCAGGGTTGCAGGGCAGTTCTAAGACACTTAGTTTCGGGTTAGTTCTTAGAGAATTTTCATGCATGTGCTTAGGTAAATATTATTCTCAGGAACATTTAAAATTCTTCTAGCTTCTCTTCCTAGAGAAAGATTGTAAATGTGAAAGGAATCAGATAAAAAAGATCACTGAGTAGTTGCCTTTGGGAGGGGAGAACGTCTTTCTCTTGAGTTTGAATTGTGTTTGCAAATTTTGAACATTTTTCTGAGAAGGATTTTCTCCGCTTCATTCTATTGAATATTTTACCATGGTCTGAATCTCAGCAGTCCCTTCTGTCTGTCTCTAGGTAAATGAATTGTACAAATTTTAATTGTTGAAGAGACCTTCTTGACATGGAAGGATTTATTTCAGGCCTTCAAAAAGACTTGATTTTTTCTGTCTAGACACTTTTAGGCTTTGAAGTACCCTCTTGAAGAGTGCTGGCACTCTACTGCATGCACATGTAGAGCATCCATTCCCAGGTTTATCTTGCTGAGCTTGCTAGACAGTGAAGGAGTTGGGAGAAGCCATATCGCAGTGCTTCCTTCCCAGCCCACCCACCCCTGCAGGAGGATGAGACAGAGCAAAGAGGACCTGGAGGAGTGGCACAGGTTCTCTATGCCTTTGCTTTCTCCGTTTACTGACAGAGGGTACTAAAAGGCTCTCCCCACTAGCATGCACACACTTTCACAAGAGAGCTCAGACAAATCTGGAAAAAAATAAAGAAACATGAAAAATGGAGGATAGTGAGTTGAATTCAGAAAATATCATTGTCTACATGTTTTGCTTCAAAAAGGAACAGTGATTCCTAATGAACTCCAAATCTGTCCATGTCCCAAAGTGAGATGGATGTCAAGATTTTTTTTTAACATTACTACTTTTGATAAGCTTTTATGACATTTCTGATACTTAAACATTTCTGCTGATGGATGTTTCTCTCCTACAGTCCCGCCATTTGTGGAAGGTGGGGATGAGCTCTTGGACTACTTTGTGATTCTCCATAGTCCTTTGGAGTTGGATTGTTCAGCAACAGGGACACCCTCACCAACTATCTTGTAAGGGGATTGGTATGACAGTAAAATAAAAAAAAATCTGCTATTTGATGAAGTGAGCTTAGAGGCAGTGTTTCTAAACTGCCTGTATTATGTAGTGATAGTTAATATATGGAGGATAAACTCTTATCTCCACTGAAGACAGTGGCAGGCACGTACATTGCCGGATTTCAGTCCCATTTTGTTTTGAAGTAGTTGGGTAGGTTGTGCCAAAATATATCTCCTAGGAGTTAGGGTAGATAACAAGGGTTGACCAAATTCTTCTTCCATGGCTAATGCAAGCATGTATTTATCATCTACCAGCAATGATTGACTTTGCTTTGGAGGTTTGTATCTGCCTCCTTTAGTGGTATCTGCTCTCTGTACTGCTTCCCAGCTGTCACCTTTCTGATGACTTCTTTAGTGCCTGTTCCCCTATATTCCCTTCTCATGATAACCACTTCAGACCATGACACTTGGAAAAGCAAAATATAACCTGAGATCTCCAAACCTTCCTAGAAATGCAAATAAGAGTTATTGACATGTTCTGTTTAATAGAAATGTGCATATTTTAGGACTGTTGTCACTCTTACTCTAATAGAGGTCTGAGTTTATACTTTCTTTTTGGTAGGTGGTTAAAAGATGGTCAGCCAATTGAAGAGGGAGCTGGACATAAGATCTTATTAAATGGACAAAAACTTCTCATCTCTCGAGCTCAAGTGTCAGACACTGGCCGCTACAAATGTGTGGCTGCAAATACGGCAGGAGAACATGAAAAGGAATTTGATGTTACTGTGCATGGTAGGTTACTCGAGGGGCAAAAAGGCAGCAGATTTCCACTACTGTACATGGCTGGCAAGAAGATACTCAAATTTTCTGTTTTTTTGTTTGTTTGTTTGTTTGTTTGTTTTGTATTAGTGGGTTGAAAAGTAGGATATGAGAGTAGATGAAGTCAAAATAGAGCTGCTCTTATTGGAAGGCTATTGCCACTGTGTATGTAAAGGTATATGTTCAAATGATATTTTATTTTTGTTTCTGGTGCCTCTTGCAGTTCCTCCAACCATCAAATCAACTGGCACTTCCGAGAGAGCTGTTGTGATACACAAACCTGTAACGCTGCAGTGTGTAGCCAATGGCATTCCCAGCCCTTCCATAACTTGGTTAAAAGATGGCCAACCAGTAAACACAGCCAGAGGAAATACTAGAGTAAGCACTACTTTTATGGAATTCAAACCATGAAAAATAGTTACAATAAGTTAAATGTGTTAGTGCTTCTTTTCCTTTTGCTTTCCTCATGCTGCGATATAAAGATGCTAAAAGATCCATCCCGGAGAATGATGGGCTTTTTACCTGAATAGGATGGTATATCAGATTGAGTAGCACTGTTAAGTAGACTGAATCCCATTAGATACCTCTGTGCCAGAAGAGTTTGTGACTGTAAATTCAGTATCTGGCTCCTTTCAGTTATACTTTAGCCTTCAAGGTATGGTCATCTGTCAATTAGAAGGTAGCTCTCCCCGCCTGCCACCATGATGTGGGATTAGATGAGTTTTTCTATAAGCATTGCCCTTGCAGCACCTACTTGTACATTCCCTTCTCATTGTAAGATTCTGACTTTCAGTGAACAGCCCTTCCTAGTGCTTGCATGCTCCAGGGGATGAAGTGCTTGTAATGGCTTTGATTTATTTCAGGCTGCAGCAGTTTCTGACATCATGCCAGAGGCAGTTCTCTCTGCTTGCAGCCCCATCTTCACCTTGCTTGCCTGCCCCACTGCCATCTAGGTCTCCTCACAGCTGTACAGCTAATAAATAATCCCATTGTCCCAGGAACACTGAGGTCTCTAAATTAGCAAGACACCTCTTGTATGAATATCAGCGCCAGGTTAGGACAAAGATGAGACTGGCTGTATTCAGCACACCTGTCTACTGTGCTATTACACAGAATCACAGAATCGTCTAGGTTGGAAGAGACCTCCAAGATCACCTAGTCCAACCTCTGACCTAACACTAACAAGTCCTCCACTAAACCATATCACTAAGCTCAACATCTAAACGTCTTTTAAAGACCTCCAGGGATGGTGACTCAACCACTTCCCTGGGCAGCCCATTCCAATGCCTAACAACCCTTTTGGTAAACAAGTTCTTCCTAATATCCAACCTAAACCTCCCCTGGTGCAACTTTAGCCCATTCCCCCTCGTCCTGTCACCAGGCACGTGGGAGAATAGACCAACCCCCACCTTGCTACAGCCTCCTTTAAGGTACCTATAGAGTGCGATAAGGTCGCCCCTGAGCCTCCTCTTCTCCAGGCTGAACAATCCCAGCTCCCTCAGCCGCTCCTCGTAAAACTTGTTCTCCAGACCCCTCACCAGCTTCATTGCACTTCTCTGGACTCGCTCGAGCACCTCCATGTCCTTCTTGTAGCGAGGGGCCCAAAACTGAACACAGTACTTGAGATGCTTAGTGACTCTGCCTGGGATCATTGTGTAAAGTGGTTCCCTGCTCTCTGTTTTCGTACAGCTGGAGTCTTCAGGCCGTATTCTGCAAGTTGTCAAGGCCCTGCTCGAGGATGCTGGCCGATACACTTGTGTGGCAACAAATGCTGCAGGAGAAGCCCAACAGCACGTTCGGCTTCATGTGCATGGTAATGATGTTTCTGCCTCTAGTTAGAAGCTAAACATGGTGGTTTTAAGGCAGCTTTTTTACATCTGTATTCCTTTCTCTTTTAAACTGTCTGGCATTTTTGTTACCTGTGCACATCCATCTTTCAGTTTTCATTCTTTGTCTCACTCCGTTAGTAAAAAGCTAGGGCAAAAGCTGTCTTTCTTGGGATTTGGCCTTTCTCGTGTGGTACTGAGGGCCACCGAAAGAGAAACCTTCCAGTTAACTTTTCTATTATCCCAAGAACCTTTCTGACCAAGACAGTCAGAAGTGTACTCGATGTTTCTGAATCAAGACCTGTTGTACCACCGTTGGCATTATTAATTTAATCTAAATCTCCTGGAGAAAATGGCATTGCCCGTGAACTTGCAAAGGGGAAATTCTACATGAATTTCTCTGAGAAAGAGACATTCTCTCACGTGACGACTCTTTAGACTGTCTAAAAACAATTTTATTTTTCAGCTAAAAACAAGTCAAAAGAAATCAGGGAAACTTCAGAAGCTGTTGTTTGCACATGAATTTGGTAAATGCTCTCACCATGATTTACGTATATTTACCTCAGAAGTGGTCATGAAGTATTGTGCATGCTTGATGTGACCCAGTCCTCAAAGGATACGGGAGGTGTGATGATGGACTGTGACAAAGTGTTCATGAGTATGATTATGTGGACTTTAAGTGTCAAACAGAGTCAGTCACTGGGAAATGTTAAATTGAAACAGAAATAAGATTTCAGTATCTCCCTGAATGAGACTTGGAAAGAGAAGCTGTACTCATCTTATACTGTGGTAATTGCACCATAGTTGATTTTGGTGTCAGTCCCATGCTCACAAATTTTGCTTGTGATCTTCATGTTCAGAGTGTCATTATCTGGTGTTTATGGCACATTCCAAATTTATAGATACCAGTAATACAGTCTTGCCTTGTTAAAACACTGTACAACATTCAGTTTAATATTACCAGTTCAAGTGACCTGGCCACCTTAGAAGAACTGCTGTTCTGTGTTGTGCACCCATTTCTTACAAGTCCATTTTTAAGAATCACTTTCCCTGCCCTCCCTCCCTGGCCCCCCAGAAAACACCCACATTTTACACATTTTATTCCTCTTAACACTAATGAGGCTATATAATGAAAGTAGTCCAGTTCCAAAGGTGCAGTTTCTTGAGAAATTTCTTAGTCACCCAGTAGTTAGTTAAAGCTTGGGCAATTCATTGCCTAGAGTTTCTCAGAAGGCAGATTACTTTGCGGTTGTAAGTTTTGCCAACTGGGTGGCTGAACTAATGAAAACCTAATGCTTTTGTTTTTTCCCAGAACCACCCAGTCTGGAGGATGCAGGGAAAATGTTAAATGAAACAGTGGTCCTGAATAATCCAATCCATCTTGAATGCAGGGCATCTGGGAACCCTCTGCCAGGTATGCACATGTACCTTTGAGAACATGAAGAAAGTCTGATAGCATGTATTCGCTTTTATATGTCTTTTGAAAATAATGGGTATTCTGAATATGAAGTTAATTTTGTGGTATTGAAGCTAGCTATGAAGTATTAAACGCTGTATGATGGAAAATGTCAATATATTGAGTGATGTGAAATAAATATTGGGGAATTCACTATTTTTAGTAAAATAAATCAAAACCAGAAGGATAAACTACACCCTTATGCATACAGCAGTGCCTGGTCCATAGGCAATAATATGGTTAGTCTTCTACAAAATCCGCTTTAAACAGCTACTCATCGGGTCAATATTTTATAGTGTAGAGCAAACTTAAAACAATAACTATAACTGTCTTTTACTTAAAACAATAACTTTAGTATTGAGTGTGCCTGTCAAGTGGGGCCATATCTAGAACCTTATCTAAAGTCTGTTGAAATCTACAGGAATCTCTGTTTGGTTTGGGCCCCTGGCATGCGTAAATGCAAATGTTTTGTGTGTGCGTGCCATGCTTTCTGTGGCTTACCCAGATGATAAGATTATACTTTTTTTCAGGGTTTTCAGGGTTCTCCTTATACTCTCAGTTTTGAAAACCAGGCCCTATATATGTGTTTGTGGTTTATTTTATTCATGCTTTGTGTAGTTATAACCTTGCACACAGCCTTGTTCATCAGTCAGGCCAGACTACTTCTTGAATGAGAGTCTTTCACAGAAAACTTGTGTTACAAAAAATGATTCAGTAAGCAGCAGTTTCATGTAACTGCAGAGTGAAGCGATGCCAGTAAAGCATTGGTTAGCACCAGCACTGTGCTGATAGAGGGTGCCATCTTTTGGCTGAGATGCAAAAAATCCTCATTTTTTCTTAGGTTCCTATAATATATTGCTTTGAAATAATACTGGTTTTCCAGTTTTTGTTTTCATTTTTTTAGCCTCCAAGATGACCTTTGTTTTGACTGTTCATGTTTTGACTCCATAAACTTTTCCAGGTGGTTCGGTTTAGTGTAGCAGTACTTTAGGGTAAAAGGTTAAAATGATATTATTGTGTATTTTTAAACAGCTTCTGTTGACCTTAGTATGAGATGAGTAGATCCCTTTAAGTATGCTTTGTGTTATATTTTTTTTAACTTCAGAACATTTTTTCATAAGTACGTGGTGTGCATGTATGATAGTTTCAAGTTTGCTATTGAGACCTGTAAGCATAGTTAGTATTTTGCACAGATGTTTTGTGCTGATTTTCTCATTTCCTAGCTACTTTTTACTTTAATTAATTATAATAAGTATATATTGATTTGTAAATGTTGGTTTTATGTATCTGAAAATTCAGATGGAAAATTTGAAGAATCTTTGGTCCTGTTGTTTGTAATGGGGAATACTTGTGACAACTTTCCTATTTCATTATGCAGCTATCACATGGTACAAAGACAATCGTCCACTTACCAGTGCTACAAGTGCCACTTTCCGGAACAGAGGGCAGGTTCTGCAGATTGAAGGTGCTCAGATCTCTGACACCGGCATTTATAAGTGTGTGACTGTCAATGCTGCAGGCTCAGCTGAGTTGTTTTACAATCTTCAGGTTCATGGTGAGTACTGCAAAACTTGTGAAAAACACCTACGTGCACCACTTTTACTCTTTTCAAGTTTCAAGCCTGCTTAGGAGTCTTACCATCATTCAGCACACCATTGTACTGGAAGAGATATGGCAGGGGTCAATGTGAGAAAATTTACTCTTCTTTTGTTTGTTGGTTTGTTTTACCAATACTAAGAATGCGTGCTTTTAATATTAGGAAGATATGGTAAGGGAATTCAATTTTAGGAAGAATGAGCAGAGGTACCAGATTGGTGGAAAAGGTATTTATATTACCACTTGAGATAATGTAAATAAAATATTTATAAAATACAAACATAAATATAATATATTTATATGTAAATATAAATCCAATATAAGTATATATATATATAAAGGTATTTATATTCCACTTAATTTGGAAGGACTTGCAATTGCTGCGTTTTGCTGGGGATGACTTCAAAACCTACAGTAGATAAAGACAGGACACAAATCAAATGTTCTTTCATAATCCAAGAGTCTTAAAGAAAAATATACTGTGTCTAGTAAGATGAAGTGAAAGTGTGGGTGTTTATAGACATGAGACACCTGGTCAAAAGCCAAATTGGAGCTTTCCCACTGATTTCAGTGGATTTAGGATCAGGCCCCGATCCAAATTCTTATCTTTGATACGTGCATATGCATGTAACTGGTTTTCAGTGGGAGTCTTCCATGCAAAACTGCGGCCCAAATTTGGCCCAGTGTCCCCAACTCATATGCATACCCAGTATATAGTTCCTATTAAAGTTAATTAACAAATAAGGAGTTGGGCAGTACATTTCCATGGGATTAATGACCATCATGGGAAAAACTGATGGCTCAAGACATGGTCAAAGGCAATTAACTCCACCCAGTGATTAATTCCCAGGAAATACTTAGAGCCAAGGTCATTATTCTGGTTAGACCAAGAAATGAAAAATAACTCCCAAGTATATGCGTGTTGTCTTATGGGTGGTGGAATTTCAGCAGATATGTACAGAGTTTTCTGGGGAACTCATACTCTCTGACTTAGTTGTGTAGACAGGACAAATAAAATTGTATCCCCTTCCACAATAAGATATATGCAGTTGCAGCCAGTGCTAATTGCATCAAAGGAAGCTGAAACAGTTATCCATGAACCTACTTTATTCAGCTTGTGTGGTACAGGGCTTAAAATGGAGTGCTTCTTGGATTTCACAGAAACAAGGTTCTCATCAAGTTTATTTAGAGTTTGATTTTGATAAGAGAAAGCTTTCTTTTCTGTTCATAGTAGAAGCAAGAATGACTACTAAAGGGAGAACAAACTCTGAAGTGTCAGCCACAGAAAGTTGCACTGCATTTACTGAAAGCCTGCTCTAGATTTTTGTGTGGCAGCTGGCATTGTGAGTAAGCAACTATCTTGGTCGGTTGTTGGTTGCATTCAACAACTTCTCTTATTAATGGACTGATGTGGGTGCAGTAGCTATGGTAGAAATTATTAACTGATTTTTGCATTAAAACAAAGCCTGATACTGCAGGCTTAACACTGAATGAAACTAGGCAGGTCTGTTTAAAGGAAGCAGGTTGAATTCCAGCTTAGTTTATTCTGATAAGGTCATTGTATTAAGATTTTTGCACTCCTTTCTCACCACTAGAACTTTTTCAGGCATTAGAGAACAATGAATGCTATTGAAATGAAATGGGGAAACTGTGCATATATATGGAAAAAAGATTGTAAAATCACACTTGTGTTTTTCCTACCTTTTCTGCTATTACTGGAATTTATCTAAGGATAGGTAGTCTGAGTTACAGGCTGTCACAGATTGTTGAATATATTAACACATCTTATTTTCATTAAAGAGTTTCTGAACTTTTTTTTTTCTTGCATAGGATATATATGAGTAGAACACACCAGTCTAATGTTTTTTCTCGGAGTTCAAGTATTATGTTTTGTGACTGACAGCGAAAGTAAAGTTATATCACTAAGTTTTAAGTGGTAGGAGCAAATAATAGCTTTAATTCTCCTGATAAATGAAACATCTTCCTTTTCCAACACTTACACATTAAAATGCAAATGTTGATCGCATGTTGAAAACAGCTTTTTGATTTCAAAGCTGTTTTCTTTCCATAACCATGCATCAGTGCTACACCCACACTTGCTTACTGATGAACAGCCCGAATGAAAGAACCATAGAAATAACAAAAGAAATATACTGGAAATATTAGATATGTTCCTGTCTCCTGTTTCAGCATAGTGCTGCAAAATGTGCTAGACCTTATACCTAAAGTAATTGTTTTGAGATGTACCATTGAGATGATTTTTATCATCAGGCAGATGTTATACAGGTTGATCTGGTAAATGTTCACGTAAGTTCTGCAAGGCTGATTTATTACTCTGTGCATGTATTTGCTTTATTCAGTTCATCTTATATACTTCCCTCTTTAATCTCCACCACTGTTAATGCCTTTCACGAGGTCTAAATGGAATGTTATAAAAGTCTGAAGGAATATTTTCAGGTTTTATGTTCTGGTTCCTGGGTTTCACAGCTGTCCTCTGGGCTGTGGGCCCAGTCATGCTTACCGTTGCTTACAGTAGTTTCATTGAAATTATCTGACTTTTTAGGTCAATAAAGAGCAGTATTTGGCAAAGAGCAAACAAATGACAGTAGTGGTAACGTTAGAAATCTTTCCAACAATAGAGTGCTTGCAGGAAGAGAAACAATGTCCAAAAGTAAGCATCCCATTTAATTTCATTGTGATTTATGCTCCTACATAGCAGCTCCAGATTTATTTTCTTTTTCCAGTCCCACCATCAATCTCTGGCAGCAATGACATGGTGGCAGTGGTGGTTAATAATCTAGTGCGACTGGAGTGTGAAGCAAGAGGCATCCCCGCGCCTATTCTGACGTGGCTGAAAGATGGTAGCCCTGTTTCCAGCTTTAGCGATGGACTCCAGGTACAGGGTTCAAATCCTGCCATCTGTGTTGTTTCCTGTTTTGGTATGAGACTTTAAAACTTGTGCAGTTTAATGAAACAGAAAAACTTGGAGGTTTTGGAATGAGAGCGTAAGGCTTTTTGCTCTGGGATATTGTTGCATGTTTACAGTAATTATTGTGTGAAGTGCGCTCATTATGGATATATTGAAATATGGTGGTTCCTTCAGCTGATGTCATACTGAGTAAAAGTATGGATAGGCAAGTTTTTCACTATAACAAGAGTAAATTGGACCTCATTTCTATCCTGAAGAGATCCATAGAGTCCAAGATTGGGTAATATCTCATTACAAAAAATAGTAATTTGGGAGGAAAAAAGAAGACTATGATGCAAGGAGATGCTTCTAAGTTAAAAGGAGGAAGCATGGCTGCTCTTTGAAAGCCAGTTTTATGATCTGAAAGGAGAGAGGGGAAATTTGTGTAAGTCTTTGGGTCATTTGGGGCACAAACAGAAGATGTGACAAAGTTTGAAACTAATGAGAGGGAGGAATGTCCAGATCCTACAAAGACTTTTAAGTGCCAGGAGTTTCTGAAGACTTGCGTAAAGTTAGACTTTTGCTTTTGCATGTCTTGATGAAAAAAAGAACAATGGAGTGCAGGGAAGAGTGTAGGTAAAAATATAGATTGTAGGAAGCAGTGGCAAAACAAGTATTTTGTTTTGAAATGAAACCTAATGGTTCTCTCTGCTTCTGTTTCACTTTGAGGCATGTATACTGAATGTGTTGTGCTTCTATTGCAGGTTCTGTCTGGGGGCCGAGTCCTGGCACTGACCAGTGCTCAGATCAGTGACACAGGAAAATACACTTGTGTTGCAGTGAATGCTGCAGGCGAGAGTCAAAGAGATATTGATCTCAGAGTTTATGGTGAGATTTTCTGACAATCTTTTTTGAATAATGAAAGCCGCTCATGGAGCTTTAGTTAAACACAATGTGGCCCAGATGGTTAACAACGTTAAAGAAAAATGGTTCCAACTCATAATGAAAGACAAAGGGATCAGGAGGTGTTTGTATGTGCATGTATGTAAGTTTATATATGCATACAGACACGTATTAAAGTATGGGTGTCTGTTCTTTTTTGTATCCTTGAAGAAACATAGTTGCAATGCATTTATATGTTTCATACACACAGGCTCATTTATAAATGTTAGGAGAAAATATGTTTGTCTTTGTGTGAATAACATGTAAATCACATGGACAAAAGATGTTATTGTGGCCAGAGCTCAGTTGTCTTTACCAGAATGAGTTGGTGTGAATTTGCCGTATGCATCTCAAGTTTCCATTCTGTTTTCAGGCCCTTACTACACCTGCCAAAATGGTGGTGACTTTTTTAGTGCTAACAATGACGCTGTATTGAGCTATATTGAGCCCGACCAGTCAACTTTGTCTCTTTCAAGAAGCAGGACATGTATCTCTTTAGCCATTGCGCTTTGCTAGTTTTCCAAATTGTGTCAAGCAGTTAATTCTGAATTCTTTTTGACTGAACTCATGTAAATTCATCCTTCCTCCTCATTTTGTGTAACATTTACAGCTTCCTCCTTATTCTTGAGACTGGTTTTAGATGCCTTTTCATATTTTGTTCTTAGAGATCACTGGTGATGTACACACACCAAAGAGCATAACGTACTGCCAGGAGAGAAGCCAGGGAGCTTGATGGTAGCAAGTCTTAAGTTTCCCTGGACAGCTGGGTGAGGATGAACAATGATCTGCCACTTGTTTTAGAAATCTTACGGTACCAGATATGGAGAGAAGGTTTTGGAATAAAAGAATCTTTGTGGGTTCTCTTTTACTTTTTATAGATCAGCTGGGAGAAAACTGTTTTTGGTCTGCCAGTCTCTAGCTTAATGGCAACTGTAAGCAGACTCTCTGGAAAATCTTGCAAGAGGAGTTAGGAGTTTGGATGTTTCCTTAGGCAAATAGGAACAGTTTGGTTATTTGTTTTCAAGTTTGGCTTTCAGAATAGACTTGTAAAGGCATTGTGGTTAGGATACTCACTCGTGACTTGAGTCATGGCTACTTTTTTCATCTGCAAGAGGCAGTTCAGAAAGTCAGGATTCTGGCACAGCAAGTTCAAGTTTAAAGTGGGCTAGAACATTTTAATCTAGAGCAAGGAATATTAAAGTACATTTTGGAGTTTGAGGACAGGTGTGTATGTATGCATAACTGCAGAAATGGCATGGATCTTCTTATTGTTTTTTTTATTGTTTCTTTTATTTTTGGAACCTCTGTCCCTTTTAGCTAGATGAAATGAAAAGAGTGAGTTAGAAGTTGTGTATGTTTGCAATTACTGTTGTAACAGAAGCTGGCCAGGCTTGAGCTCAGCTGCAGGGCTGTCTAGAGTGAGGCTGTCACCAAAAAGTAATATCACTCTTGGGATTTAACCTCATATGGATAGTCTAATTAAGAAGTCACAGGAGGAAAATAATTTGGAATGCTTTTGGTGCTGAGGTAGTTAGAAATGAGTGGTGCACTAAGCCAGTCTAGGAGTTGGAACAACCTGGATAATGTATAGTTGCCATGAGCATAATTAGATTGATTTTAAACCTTATTCCTTCAGAAACAAATGATGTAGTATCTGTCTTTCTGTGTTTCATAAACTCAATTTCCTTTTGAACACATTTCAATTCAATTAGCTGAGAGGAAAAGTAATTGGTGGAAAAATGTTTGGAAATAAATTTGCCTTCTGCAGTAATGGATCAGCTTCCAATTTTCAGTTCCACAACACTCGTAAAGAATCTAGGCCTTTGTGAATTCTACAAAGAAAGTAAGATAAACAGATTTTTTTTTTTTCAGTTACTCTATTTCTTATCCACAGAGACCAGACTTTTCCCTAAATTATTTCCAAACTGTGAAATCAGCTGCTCTGCTGAGTACTTCCTGTGCAAGAAAAACAAAGCTTTATTGTTAGTGTTATTTTTCAGGACATCTTGAGAACTGTATTGCTGGTTTACTGAGTACCGCTTTGGGACATTTTATAATCTCATGTGTGCTAATTAATTCAGTATCTTTTTTGTTCAAATTGAAGCCCGGAGTATTTCTCATGGACAGTCCCACTGCTTCCCTCGATACCCGTATGTTTTGGGCAATCAGACATGCAATTTTTGGACTAACGGGTTGCAAAGATAAAAAGTAAAGGAAATGTGACTATAAGGGCTCTTATATTTGGCCCTGGTCAACATTTTATTGGGTGAACTGAACAGTCTTAGTACACCGCAAGTATAAAAATCTCACCAGTTATATGTAACTAGATGAATTAATTCTTGCTAGAAGTTTTGATTTTGTAAATCTTAAATTGCAAACCTAATGTTGCCTTAATGTCAAGAGTCTGTAATGAGCGTGCCTTAGATTTTTAAATTGCAAGAAAGGAAAGGTGATCCCTATTGGTTGCCATAAGGATTTAAGAACATACATGCCATTAAGAGCACAAATAGGAGTCTCTTCTGGATCATGTCTGAGCAGCCCAGTAAAAGCACTTCTGCTCTTAGTTTGCTGTTAGTGATGTACTGAGTTTATTATGAGCACTCCCAGATATTGTCCCACTGGCTCTGATCTGGGAAAGGGAACTTCCAGTGGAGAGCTGCTACTAAGCAGCAACAACGCAGAGCATGATAGCCTACTACACTCTCACCGTTTTCTAAGTGTGTGTGTGTATCTCAGGCTGAAATACTTTAAAACTCTTGCTGTGGCAATGTTTTGTCAATGACTCAAAGCTGCCTGGGAGTCTGAAAATCTGTGATCAGTGGTGCAGTATGCTGTTACCAAAGAACATTTGGTTGAGCTGTGAATACTGATACAAAGCCATGGACTGCAAAGAGTTTTCAGTCATTAATCTTTTAATTTAACCTCATCTTGTCAGTGTAATATTTCCTCCTTGATTTAGGGAGTTCTTTTCAACTCCAGCCATGAATACTTTCTCAATGGAAAATTGCTCACGTGCTGTGTTCCAAGGTTTAGTTCTCAATTGCTTCTCAGTTGCTTTGTTTTTTGGAAAAAACAGCTAATTTTTAAAATGAGGGAAAAGTATTCACTTTCTTGAATCTTTATACCACTTGAGAACAGCTAATGGGCTGCAATTTCAATGTCCGGAAGCGTTTTTGTCTTCTACATGGACAACTTTTGTTCCAAAAGCTGATATTCCTACCCTGTAATTTGGAAATGTGTGATAATTTTTTGCTGTCACTGCAACTGTTGCACAAATTTAAATATAGTGCTCAGTGCCAACAATCACAATAATTAGCTAGCAGACACCACAGAAAACAAATAGACAATAATGTAATAATAAATTACAACTCACTGATGATTAATTTCTTAACCCATTCACTTGGCTGGAAACGTGTAAATTCTCATTCTGTCTTCTGTATTTGGCCATCTCTGGACAAAATTCTTAGAGTTCTCCTTAGAGCCAACTATGCATGCTGGCATTGTCTGGAACAGTTTAAGACATTTTAACCTTCTTGGTTTGAGTATTATCTTGTGAACCTTTATGCTCATTAACTCTATTTTTTTGTGTGTGTGTGTGATTTTAGCAGGGGTGTATTTCTCCAATATTTATATAATGGTGATTTTCCCTTCTAAATATATTTTTCTGCAAGTCTTGGCTTACCTACACAATTTCTCTGTCGTTTATATTTTACTAGCATGTATCTTGTGTAGAGGATATTCTGTCGGTAACAAAATTATTTTGGTGCTTGTTGAGATCTAAAGGAAACTTACGTTCTATGTCAAAAAGGTAGTAACTGCCATTTTGTTTTCATTAAATGAAGACTTGCTAGCTCTACAGTATGTCTTACTCTGGGGAGTCTGCAATGCTCAAAGGTCCTTTGTTTTGATTTATTGCTATAGTTCCACCAAACATCATGGGAGAGGAACAAAATGTCTCTGTGCTCATCAGCGAAGCAGTGGAGCTGCTCTGCCAGAGCAATGCTGTTCCCCCACCTGTGCTGACATGGCTCAAAGATGGACGACCCTTGCTGAAGAAACCAGGTCTTAGCATCTCTGAAGATGGAAGTGTACTGAAGGTAAATTGGGTGGTCAGGCTCCAGCAGTGATCGCTTCCTGGGGAGTATCCCCATCGTGAGGGTGCTAGGTACGTGTTAGAGGCTGGGTAACATCAGGCCCTCTGGTGTAACAGAGAGCTGTAGATAAGGACTGAGAGATCATAGACAACTAGATGTTTGTATAGAGAGTTTGCAGGAGTGCTCCTCTGTTACTAATATTTAGGGAGATAGATGTAAACATAAAAATTGAAACTTAGAATCATAGAATATCCCGAGTTGGACCCACAAGAATCATCGAGTCCAACTCCTGGCACCACACAGGTCTACCCAAAAATTCAGACCATATAACTAAGAGCACAGTCCAAACCCTTCTTAAACTCCAACAGGCTTGGTGCTGTGACTGCGTCTCTGGGGAGCCTGTTCCAGTGCGCGACCACCCTCTTGGTGAAGAACCTTTTCCTGATATCCAGCCTGAACCTCCCCTGTCACATCTTGACTCCATTCCCTCGGGTCCTGTCACTGGTCACTAAAGAGAAGAGATCAGTGCCTGCCCCTCCATTCCCCCTCGCGAGGAAGCTGTAGACCGCGATGTGGTCTCCCCTTGGCGTCCTCTTTTCCAGGATGAACAGGCCCAGTGACCTCAGATGCTCCTCATATGTCTTCCCCCCTAGGCCCTTCACCATCTTTGTAGCCCTTCTCTGGACACTCTCCAACAGTTTCACGTCTTTTTTGTACTGTGGTGCCCAGAACTGCACACAGTACTTGAGGTGAGGCCTCACCAGTGCAGAGTAGAGCGGGACAATCACTTCCCTCGACCGACTAGCAATGCTGTGCTTGGTGCATCCCAGGATATTGTTGGCCCTCCTGGCTGCCAGGGCACACTGCTGACTCATATTCAGCTTGTTATCCACCACAACTCCCAGATCCCTCTCTGCGGGGCTGCTCTCCAGCGTCTCGTCGCCCAGTCTGTACGTATAGCCAGGGTTGCTCCTTCCCAGGTGCAGGACCCGCCACTTGCTCTTGTTAAACTTCATGCAGTTGGTGATCGCCCAGCTCTCCAATCTGTCCAGATCTCTCTGCAAGGCCTTTGCACCCTCAACAGAGTAAACAACAACTCCCAGTTTAGTATCATAAGCAAATTTATTCAAAACACCTTCTAGTCCTACATCCAAATCGTTTATGAAAACATTGAAAAGAACTGGCCCTCAGATGGAGCCCTGGAGGACCCCACTGGTGACTGGCCGCCAACCTGATGTAACCCCATTTACCATAACCCTTTGAGCCCTACCCATCAGCCAATTGTTCACCCATTGTACGATGTTTTTATCTAGCTGTATGCTGGACATTTTGTCCAGTAGGATCCTATGGGAAAACATATTGAAAGCTTTACTGAAACCCAAAAAGATTACATCAGCTGGCTTCACTTGATTGACCAGATGGGTGATCTTATCATAAAAGGAAATTAAATTTGTTAAACAGGACCTACCCCTTGTGAACCCATGTTGGCTGTGACCTATAGCAACACAAAAAAACTGAGCAACCTCTCCCTGTAACTTCCCTGTACAACAATGTAAGAAGAAAAAACCCAGATTTTTATTTTCTTCCTAGATTGAAGGAGCTCAAGTACAGGACACTGGCCGTTACACTTGTGAAGCGACAAATGTTGCTGGAAAAACTGAAAAGAACTATAATGTTAATATTTGGGGTAAGATTTAAGCTTATTCCAGGAATGGGAATGGAGCTCAGAGTGGAGTTATGATGTGAGACACTGAAATTTTCTGTAGTTCATAAATACATAAATGCTGAGGTTCGTGCAGGGTGACATTATTATATTTGCTGTAGTTAACAGTCTAAAGAAAGTGCACGCATTTTCCAAATTGCTTTGGTTAGATTCTAAATTAATACCAGCTACTTTGTAGGCTTTTGTCAGATTGGGTTTGCATGCATGATGATAGTTTAGAGCAGAAACTAACTGGCTTTGTATCCAGCTCCTATTTGTGCACTCATATAGAGTAACTTAACAACCTCCAACTTTTCTAAATGCTGAAGCATGGAAATTCAGATCTAAAAAGAAAACCGAACTATTTTACCTAGCTTTGTTTGCTTGGCAAAATTACTAGGACTAAATCATAGTAATAGCATTAGTACAATGTTTCTGTGACTAGACGATCAATGTAGCATATGATGTTTATTTAAACCATTGATTTTGGTTAGCTTTTCTGGCACCATTACTTTCTCCCTGTATACCAGTTGAAATACACCTCATTTGCTATTGCAAATTAATTTCTTGCTTTTAAATCACGAAACTAGAATTAGCTAACACGGTTTGTAATGATGAAACTAAAATTCTTAGTACTGAACATTGTCATTATTTATTTGGTGTTTAAATTAGGGGGTCAATATTGTAGTATCATACAAGGCCATGTGATATTCCCATGCTAAAGCATATGTCCATATACTGAGCTTGTCATCATCATCTCAGATCTCTTCGTTCCTCAGATTTGTAAGATTTGTACTGGTGCAAAGGACCTTTAGTGCAGGAGGGAAAAGGGTTTATTCTTTTGTGCAGTGAGACCATTTCTGTAGGGTTTTGAGAGAGGGGATAATTCTTTGCTAGTTAGCAGCTTTGATGGACTAAACTTAATAGAAACCAAAAGTTGCCTGTGAAAGTCATCTGTGGGTAACTGTTTAGAATTATAGTCTTTGTTTACACCCGGGGACCAAAAGTCCTGCCTGCCATATTTCTAAGTTTTAAATCCAGGAAATGTATCCTACTGAGGACTGATGAGATCCTGAGGGCTAACTCTGGTTCCAGAACGAGAAGAAACAGCCCATGTGTTAACTGTAAGATGTACCTCCTCAGAGAATGGCACAAACTTTGTGACTTGAAGCAGGACAAAATAAAAGGTTGAAGCCAGTCCAGTACAATAAAGTTCTTTGCTTGCAGTCAGTCATTCTGAAACCCATACATCTGGTTGCTGCTAATAAAAAAGAGTTAGTCTGAAGTATCAGAAGAAGAAGCTGTCTACTGTCATGTGCATTTTAAATGCAGTGGATAAGTTGCTCACTAGCGAGCTTTTATTCTATTTTCAGCCTACATTCTCTTCTGCTTTTTTTGGTCTCTTTTCAAGTATTACCTACACTATTTTCATCTAAAGAGAATGGTTCCTCCATTTCAAGAAGGCAATTATCCTTTCCCTAGTGATTGAACCAAAGTCCTTGAGAATGACACTGAAAACAGTGGTCCCTTTTGTCTGCAACTGGCTTACAATCACAGAGCTGTTGAACAAAACTGGCAGTCTGCAATAGTAGGACAGTTGAAGGGTTGGGGCCCTTCGTGTTGCATGTGGCAGCCAGTGTATTGCCACATAAATTCAAGGGAGAAACTGTGGCTGAATTTTAAAAGTTACTTTCTGACATATGATTTAGGTTTATGAGCTAAGGCTATGAGCTAGGCAGCCTCTTAAAGTCAGTCTACATAATTCACAGAAATGGCTCTGTACTGGGAAGTCCATTCGAAAGCCAGTGAGAAATAGAGCCTATGCATACACCAGACCTCAGAGGCTGGAAAGATAGATGCAGTTGTTCATAAGTATATGCCCTACTCAGGCAGGGTCTGGTTTGCATGACGAGGAAGAGGATGCAATCCTTGTAATTTCTTCAGAACACAATGGGACACTTTTGTGGTAAGGTCGGTTTGGTTATATTGTTGGCCGATACCATTTTATTTCAAATGATGAACTGATTTGGTATTTCTTTTCAGTGTCACCAAGTATTTTTGGCTCAGATGACATCTCTCAGCTGACAGCAATTGAAGGGAGCCTGATAAGCCTGATATGTGAGTCTAGCGGCATCCCACCACCTAGTCTCACATGGAAAAAGAGTGGTGAGTAACCATCCATTACCCTTTTTGTAAAGCAAATGTGATAATTCTGACTTGGCATTTTTTTTCTTTTTTTCCTGTGGATGTTTTAGGTGGTGTGTTCTGAGGAGTACAAACATGTAGCCAGCTAAACAATCCCGATATTGAGTAAAATAAACTACAGAAGTAGATTGTGCCATTCTCTAACTCACAAGTGCTTAGCCTAGATGCCATTATTCCTAAAGGTGTTCAGGGAGGATGAGGGGGAGGGAACACACAGTGCAGTGCAGAGATTCCTGAACTGACTTAAAACTGGAAAGCTTATATATGTTAGTGAAGCACTTAACCCCTCTTAATACACTTACTTGTTACACAGTGCAGTGGGACAGCTTCAAGAGTTATTCATGTATCCCAGCTGGCGTGGCTGTGAGTCACAGTGCTGTACTGTGGGGCTGAGCTGGGGGTCTCTACTTTGTGATCCACTTGCATAGCATAGATGTCTCCTCAAAATTTACTTTGAATTTTGCAGCTGTAGCACACAGCCAAGTGATGAAAATGCATCTAGCATAGCAGTTGCTTTGGGGGCTTACTGAACCTTTCTCTCATCCCATCTTAATATTTAAGAGTAGTCTGCACACCTTTTTGCTTTAGGGTTTGAAGTAATCATCGACAAATGTGTTCTTATAAAAGTAGGTATTTTTAACACCTTCTTTTAGGCATGGGCACTGTTGAAGACAGAATAATAGACAAAGTAAAATGATGAATTCTTCTGGTATGGTAATTTTTGTGTTATTAATCAATCTTATCTTATTTATCTGTGTTTTTTTTTTTCCAGAAGGTACATTTCAGTGTTGTGCCTACTTTAATTAATTATGACTTGTAGAAAGAGCAGATTTTAATTACAAAACACTTTTTTTACTGCTTAAAATTTTCAGAGAAAATTAAGTTTATCAAGCTCTTTCTAAACCCTCTCTGCTGGAAGCCAAAAAGGGACACTATGAGATGTTATAATAATGTATTTCAGTGCTGAAATATGTACACTTAAATTGCAAACAGTAAACTTGAAACTGTTTGAAAGTCTTGAAGGGCAGTGAGAAAGTAGTGCAATTTTGGATGTTATGCAGGAGCCAGATTTATCATCACCTTTGAAATGTAATGCACATTTTCAGAGGGAGGATTTAAAATGCGTGACTGAGAAATGGAAATTCAGCTTGTAAGAATAATCAGTGGGAGGAGTATTCTTTCTGTCACAAAATCTCCCTGCATTTTATAAAGCTGACGATAGTTGCCCAATCTTAGGTCTCCAAGACTGAAAATTCTGCTCAGAAAATGTCATATCATTTTGCTGAGCTGTGACTGTACCATTTCTGCTGAGCAGAATTGTATTCACATGTGCCACGTGACACAATACACAGATAGTCCAGGAGTGCAGACTACATCACACAGGTGTAAGATGTGCTATACTGGTTGGGCTGGCTGAGCCGGTCATACACTGTATGTCCAACAAGTCAGGTTTTACTGAAAATGCTGAATTTGTGGAAGTGTCCAAGACACTTTGGATGTATGTGAGCATGGCGAGAGTTACTTTAGCTCAGGTTGCTCTGTGTCATAAAGTCAGGAATTAATATGGGAAGTCCTCAGAATCTGCTTACACGGTTTCTGATGTCCAGGGAAACTCTGATACAGCAGTTCTAAAATGGACAATTGTGCAGCTCTGTAATTTTTAAATGAGCCAGTGGACTTTACACCGCCTGAGCAAGCTCATTACTATTCTCTGTGTTTTTATCTGAAAGAATGTCTCTTGCAGGCTCTCCAATTGTGGCTGACCTTTCAGGAAGAGTACGGATATTATCTGGAGGCAGGCAGTTGCAGATTTCAATTGCTGAAAAGTCTGATGCTGCATCTTACACTTGTATTGCTTCAAACATAGCTGGAAGTGCAAAGAAAGAATACAGTTTGCAAGTATACAGTAAGTTACCGTGAAGTATTCTGTTCTGAAAAAGGTACATTATGAAAGCGTCATCTGTATAGTGATGTTAAACTGCAAAATGTCTAGTCTGGAACAACTGCAAGATACTCAGAGGAGATAAGTAAATATAATTTTTATGATTTGGACTTGGAGTTTGAACAAGAAATTATATATATCTGTTTAAAATGCATTTGACCAGAGATGATTACAGGGATATAGCCCCCTTTACGTAGTGCACTGTTTCTTGTCACTGAACTGTAGTAGTGATGACAACTAGTTGAGCTTAGATCTTACAGTTTTACTGCTAATTATGTATTTCAGTCAGACATAAAGTGAGGTATTTTTAAACAATCCCAAGAAGAAGACAATCTCCAAAAATATGGAGGGATTGACAGAATTTTGAGCAGTCTTTTTTAAAATTTCAAGTTATTTTCCTGTTTTTATTTTTTAAATCACCTGGAAGTTACTTTAACAACATTTTTATTTTGTGGGCTGGAGGAAAGAGAGGTTATTTGTCGTTTCTCAGCCCTGTGGAAAATGTTATGAATTGCAGAGTGCCCCTAACTGGGTTGGCAGCAGTGGCCTGCAATAACTGTCTTCATTAAAATGCTCATCTGGCAAGCTTGATTGCTGTTCTTTTCAGAAGCAGGTGAATATTCTGAAATGTAGCTTCTAGTTGACTTGTAAATTGTGTTTCTTTTTCTTTTGCAGCTCGCCCAACTGTATTCAACAGTGGTAGCCACCCATCAGAGGTTGTTGTCACCCAGGGAAATGAAATTTCCTTGGAGTGCAAGGTTCAGGGTATTCCAGAACCAGCAGTAACATGGATGAAGGATGGCCATCCACTGGTCAGTGGAAGGGACATAGGAATACTTCATGATGGTCACTTTCTTCAACTGAGAAATGCCCAGGTGTCAGACACAGGCCGCTATGTCTGTGTCGCTGTCAATGTGGCAGGGCTGTCTGACAGAAAATATGATCTAAATGTTCATGGTGAGTGTGCAAAAAGTGGGGCATACATAACGAACAAGGTAGGCCTTTAAGTTCACCCAAGCATATTCAAGAAATAGTTGTGTAGCTAAATTTGCCACCTATGTTTATTGCAGGCATTATACATAATGCAGTTTCAATTGCAGATGTATTACAAAAATCCAAATCCAACTAAAATCTTACCTCTGTCCCTGTTAATATCAATCCACCCCCCAGCTACTGTATCTCCCAAGAGGAGAAAACCAAAATACAGTACAATTTCATATGATATTAGGGTGAGTTTCATGTTAGGAAATATTCTGTTGGATTCTGTTTTGGGAGATAGAAGTTAAGGTTTAACCAAGAACACCTTATGTGTGGCCCCTACCAGAAGACAGTCATGAATATAGACAGCATTCCAAGTATCTAATAGACAAGTTCTCTTGTTTTTTACTCTCAGAAGAATTTAAGATGGTACCTCCAACTATGATTCATTGCCATAATTTTACTTGAAAATTACTTAAAATTACTTGATGGCATGGATTATAGCATCATGCTACGGTACAGCCACTGTAACTTGAATGGGACATTTTTTGCATGTGTTTTTTTTATGCCTCATATAACTGAATATTATGTTTTGAAAGGATAAAGCCAAGAAAGGGAGTTCTATCACTAAGAAAGGGAGATACTCCTTTCAGGCGTTACTATGCCACTGAATCAGGACATCAGATTACAGAGGTTTAGCTGCAATATTCCTCTGCAAATCCCACTGTATCACAGAGGTTTTCAAGTGTCTTTACAGTGGGGGCTGCAGGTTGTGTCTTGCACTGAGGTGGGAAAGGCTTTTACAACAACCAGGGGTAGTGGGAGAGAGAAAAACAAAAGGTAGGGTGAAAGTGAACACAGGAATTCTCATTATTGAAAATGAGAGGCCAGAATTATTTACCCAGATGCATTTATTGTTTTCTTACTTGGAGTATTTGCTGTACTGTATTATCAAGATTCTGGGTAGTACAAAGAAACTTTAAACCTCCTCAGGCTACTCAGAGGCTGGAAGATATTGTTCAATTCTTGAACCCTTTTTTTTTTTTTGTCTTATAATATGAACTGTAGAACTGCTTCCAAAGTGGAATTATTCTTACTGATGTAATTTTGACAGTGTTAGAATTTTTCATATTGTTTTGTTAGATACTGGAAATTATAATTAATGTAGAATGGACAGAACTACTGTTACTTGTTAGGTGTCTTAAGTCATTAGATAAAGGTAATAGTACTGGTAGAATTAAATTTTAATTTTTCCATGCAGTTGCACTGTTTAAAAAAAAAGTCATTATTGTAATAAATCTCAGTTTTGTGCTGCTCCTCACTTGCCAAGCTTATCTTAGCTTCAGTGAATTATTATTTGGTTGACAGAATGTTTTGAGAGCAAAAGTTTTTTTATTTGTTTTGAAGTAACTTTTCTTTTCTCTTATTTTGTAGTTCCCCCAAGTATTGCTGGTGACCTGCAGGTGCCTGAGAACATCAGCACTGTGGAGAAGAATCCTGTCTCTCTGGTTTGTGAAGCTTCAGGAATTCCCCTGCCATCGATAACATGGCTCAAGAACGGCTGGCCTGTCACTTTGAACAGCTCGGTGCGCATCCTCTCAGGTATGGCACATATTTAAAGCTGTAGTTATTTTTGAAAAAGGGAATGGAGTGAAGGGCCTTCTGAATCTATAGTGCATGTATTTCACGTTGAAGAAAGTTTCATTTAATAATCTGTGAAGACATGGAGAGAAAAGAAACTGTTATCCAAGCTATTCAGTAAATGGTATCAGATCAGGCTGGAGTGCTTATCAAATAGCTAAAGTAAACTGTGTAAATTGTTACCAAACTTTACATATGTGGGTCAAAGGTGTGGTAACTGTTCAGTCTTTGACATGGAATAAGCCATAGTTCTAGCTGTATGTCAGTCCAGTATCTGTGTTTCCAGAAATACGTCAGATAGAGATGTCTTTGTCAGTGCTGATACATAGAAAGCTGTAATACGATGTTTCCTCTTCCCTCAGATGAATACGGATGACCATAAACAAAATACATCTTTCATTTATCTGTGTCTGTATATAAAAACAAATGGAAATCTATTCATGAGCCTCATCAGTTAATGCATGTAAATACTTACTGGCCCTGCAGCAAATTGAATCTGACCTTCAGAATGTCATTTTGTAAAAGCTGGAATTGCGTGATCAGTCAAGGACAGCACAGAACGTTTCACTAGCAAGTATAGTATGAAACCCAAGGAATCTGGAGAAATGTATGACAGGTGGTCAGAATGACACACCCAATTCACTGGGGTCTCGTTTTTCAAGCTGGCATAACCTACAAAGAACTAGTTCAAGCATCTTTTTATGACAGTAGCAATTGACAGAGGCATCTGAAATGAGAGGGCTTGGCACCTGTTTCTGTAAACCATCTTCTTGCAATACTGTAGGGAAGTGAGAGTATTTGACTAGCAGATGCAGTTGTGTTTTTTTGTTTACAATAGGAAATTGAGTTAGCAACCCTTGATATTAAAATGGAAGTTGTGTACCAAGCAGGCAACATGTTTTGCTTCGGCTTCTTGTGTCTGGAAATCAGCTTTGTGGACTGCTTAGAAGTAATAAAGTCTTTGGCTAAGAACTGATACATATAGACAACAACAGAGATGTTTCTTTGATCTTGGGTTTGCCACCAGAAATCTCATGAAAGTAAGTTTTCACAAAGTTTCTAATACTCTAATGTAGCCACCATGCAAAGACAAGCCATCCTACAGCATGAACGTAAGAAAACTATCAGAAAGGTAAAGAAACTAGAAGCTCAGCTAAGACTGTATTTGAAGCTGGAATTTGTCAGGAATTTTTTCCATCAGTGTAGCTTTTGACATTGCATGTAGCCCTGTTTTCTTCTTTCCTATTTTTAATTATGGCACATGGAAAAAGGGGTGCTGGTGTCTGATTATTATGCAGTATCTGAGTTGGTGTGCATTCCTTTTGGTGCGTAGTTGCCATCAACAAAAACAATGCCTTCTGGGCTTGATTGTTCCTGTTCTGTCTGTTGATTTCTACACCCACATTAATATCACCACCCGGATTGCAGTGTCAGGAAGGGTGAGACACAAGAAGATGTTTATTGTCTCTGAATGTTAGCTGCAGTGGGAGGGGGGAAGCAAGCCAGAACTCAGTGCTTTGTTTTCCAGCAAGCTTTGTGCTTTTATATAGTTCTTCAGAAAACTACATATTGTGGTAGTGAACTGTGACCAACATGGCATTTGAGACTCCCTTTGTGCTTGTATAGCTGTAAGAAAAACAACAACAAAAAAACCTCTTTGACTAATATTTAAGAGGTAAAATACTCTGCCAAAGCAATATTTCAGTTCTGTTGATTGAAAACATACTTGGCATTGCAGATGATTGAAATGTGTGGACACACTGCTGGCAAATGTCTGTTAATTCAGATACTATGCTGCTGCTTCCTTTTGAAGATACTTGATATAGTTCCTTTAGGGAAAAAAAAAAAGTTTTCACTATGCCACCACATCTGCCATTTTTGCAGACCATGCATTAAGCTGCATGCTAGCTTTAGAAAGGAGAGATGGTTTTATTAAATTGTAGCTGAATGTGGAGAATTGTACCTCAGCACTGGAGCTCTGGGTATGCAAGTGTGTTAAATCATGGAAAGTTAGTCTCCTACAGGCAGGTGTCTGCTTCATTTTGAGTTTTACATAGCTTTGTTCAGGGTATGGGTGGGAGAAGGGATCAGGGTGACATGAGACTGCAAGAACAGAGCCTTTCTCAGTCCTGCAGGTGTGATTTCTTCGGTGAAAGAAATCTATCCATCAAGCGGGTTAAGTTTCTTCCTTCAAAGCACATGACTAGGAACATAAATTTGTGGGATACATCCTGGTAATGAGACCCAGTGGAGATCCACAGACAAACAGTTTAGATGTAGTGTCCTGTGTGGTAATGATTGTTAATGTGAGAGCAGCTGATGAGAAACTGGAAAAGGTTAAGGGATGGCCACCATGTTTGTTTTTACACTTAAATGCTCACTGAAGCTTGTTTTGCTGTTCCTCTGCCAGAAGGATGCAATGAGAAGTTTTGCTGCTAGGTCAAAGTGGGGATATTCTTGGTCCTCTGGTCAACCATACAAGCGTATGCATGTGTTTATAAAAAATAGACTTATTTTTCTGTGTACATCACTCTGTCTCTCTCTCTGCTTTATTATTTTTCCTGTACAGTCATGTAGATTCCAGTACAGCAAAGTACTTATGTAAGCAAAAGTCCTGCTGTCTTAGACACTCTATCCTGTCACAATTTCCTGCGTAGAAGGAATGTGCACAAATCCTGCATATTGCAGACACAGTGTACCTGCTACATCCAGTGTCCGCACTGATCCAATGACTTTCATGTGGACTGGGCTGTACCTCTGATGTGTTTGTATACAGCTTGTGACCTGTCTAGGGCAGGTTGCATTTTCTCTGCATGCTCTTTCTCTGCAAGCTTTCAGTAATTTCAATTTGATCTGTTGATTTCTTCCAGAAAACAATTGGTTGAAGAAAAAAAAATAAAGGTGTGGGAGTGGAGGGAGAAGGGATGTGTCAGGGTAATTCGGCAATTACTGGATAGGAAGAGTAGCATAGTCAATGGAAAACACAGGTCTAAAAATACTGGGAAGCTGAGGAGCTGCACAGACACACAACAATTATGGGAGTAGGGGTAAGGTCAGTTTACATTATTCCTTGTTCAACAAAACTAAGCACATTAAAAAGAGGAAAATACTCCTGTAAATTTAAGTAAAACGTAAGAAATTGGAGCTAACGATTTGGGAGCATGTTGGTTGGAGCAGAACTTTAATAATTCTACATTTTTTTCACTCTCTTCTCAGGGGGTAGAACGCTCCGTTTGACACACACAACTGTATCAGATGAAGGGCAGTATACTTGTGTAGTGACCAATGCTGCAGGAGAAGCGAGGAAGGATTTTGACCTTTCTGTTCTAGGTAGGTACATGATAATTTTTGTTACAATAGAAGAAGAAAAGATATGGGGCTATACTGAATACTTTGCTGGTATTTAAAAAATCATTATGCCAAAATAAACGTCCTTAGGCGAAAGAAAGGAGCATCTGATAACATGGTCGGAAAATCAGGTTTTAAAGAGAAGTTGCTTCTACATGTGAATTTGCTGTACTCTTTGTTTTTAAAAACTAAGATTCTTCAGGCATAATTTAGAATAACTGGCAGCTACTTACATTTTGCGGTTTGTTGGTCCTTTTCTGAAAAGGATCTGTGTCAATGTACCTCTGGCTTCAGTTATGTTGTTATTTCAGTCTCATGGAAGTTGGGGGGATGCTGACAGCCAGATTCCCACCCTCCCTTCAGTTGCTTGTTGCTCATAGCTTCTCTATGCCTTGGATAGGATGAACAATGTGAATCAGATTATAGGTGATCTGGAAAAGTGGGGAGGTTGTTTTTTCCTGGTCTGGTTAGTTTTCAGCCAGGTCAGTTCCCTGCTTGTTCACCACATAGCCTGTGAATGCCAGTGTTGGTGAAAGGAAGATGACAAGAGTGAGTGGTCAGGGAAGTAGCACTGTTTCCTTTGGCACCAGCCTGAATTTAAGGTGTTTTAAAGTTGAAAGAAAACTACAGCCTCAGAAAACCACGTGTAACTTGTTCTATGTGTCTGTTGCACCTAATGCTTGAAGGCAGAAGGGTGCAACTCTGTATGATGATGCTCATGAATTAAAATCAGCACTGGGAGTAATGTGTATAGCTGACTTGCATGATGATAATTTGTTGCAACAAAGATATGAATGCAAAGCCAGGACCTACAGGGAGATTAAACACGAGATGGAATCAATTTTGAAAAACAGATCTCTGATCCAGAAGAAATTTTCAATTCTTGGAACTTTTGGTATTGTAAAGCAAATATCTGAGTGTGGTAGTAGTGGGTGACCCTGCTAGCGTATTATACAAGCACAGCGGGCTTACTAATGGCTGTTTGGAACTCTTAATGAGTATTTGTGTCACATTGCTTACTTTATTTCCCTCCCACTCCCTGCTTTTCGGTTTAGTAGCTATTTATTATTTCTATCAATGATTAGCAGGCCTGATGGAAGTTGTCTTGCAGCATTACTGTATATAAATTGCCTTAAGTTTCCAAGTGCCTTAAGCTGCTGAGTGCTATCAGTTTCACTTGCCTTCAGCTGACTTATGCATATTCAGTCTGTAAATGATAACTTATGTTCATGTCAGTTCAAGTTTATTTGATGAGCTCATGGAAGTGTAAGTCTGGTAGAATGGAAGAGATGTATAAACACTGAAAAGCATTCATTGTTTTACTGTTTTCTTTGGAGGGTGTTAGTAGCAGGGTGTTCATGAGGCTTCTGGGAATCTCTCTTGCATAGGCTTTGTTTGCCTTGAAGACAAATGCTCAGTGAAGCTGATTTCAAGTGGGCTAAGTGGAAAATTCCTTTGTTCAGTCTCTTCTTCCCTCCCCCCAGTAATTTCTTTGTCCTTCTAGAGGAAAGTTACAGGAATGTGGCCTGATGGTGACACAGACTATATTCACCAGCTCATTGTAAATAGGAACCATACAGAGACATCCTGGTGTTTCTCTAAAATGGCGTAGGAGGTGCAACAGGCGAGCCAGTTTGCATGGAGAGCTTGGTGTAACAAGCCTAGTACTTACATATTTGCAAAACATTTGGTGTGGCTTTGTCTTAGTTCTGAAATGTGTTGACATCTTACTGTGTTATTTTGGGGCCAAAGTGATGAGTTGCTCTGTTTATTTATGCGTACTAACTTCTGGCCAGACTTATGTCCTGACCTTTATGATCATAGGTTATATTTTATCCCATCTAATTCCTCCAGTTGATGCATCTTTGTCTTGTCATATTTGAACACTAGAACACATATCAAAGTCTGTTTTGCATTGCTTGTACAGTCACACTAGGGAATGTGATCATAACTGCACCACAAGGGGGTAAAAGTGCCAGTACTGGCCCCATCTTCCTGCATACTAAATTCTGCTAACCCTCATCTTGCCATGTGTCCTGTTCAGAAACCAACTTCTTGATGTGCTGAAGCAGCATCTTTGCCATTCCAGTCATCAAGTGAAATTCGAATCTCTTTTAACTTTTTATTTTCCCTTACTCTAGTTTGTATTCTTCATTAGTATGGAAGATCACACGTATCATATTATTTTTCTCTGTTAACAATGAATTCTGCATATTATCGTGGTTGTTATTTTAATAAAACTTTTGATTCCAACTTACTGGTAGGTCACAAGTAAGCTGTTGAATATATTTTACTTCCTCTTTTTTTAGACCTTCCATATAGGCTGAAAGTTTGCATTTTATAGGATTATTAAAGAGAAGTATCTGGCCCCTTAGTCCAGCTTTTTTGTTATAAAATTTCCCCAAATCTCTTGGAGATTGGGCTGCTTTCTTATAATTGCAGGCCTCCTTTTAAATATGTAATACTCCATGCCTACTTTGATTTTCTTTTTTCCTGAATCTACAACTGCCTCTACTTTGAAAGAAACAGTTCATCAGTGCTCTGGAAGTTTGTGGGCCTGAGAGGCTCCTCACCAACACATTGACAGCTTGGCCTCCCTCATCCAGTAACGTGTCTGTGGTTCTGTTGACCAGGATTAGTTGGAAACATGTCATCAAGTAGTCAGTCATACAGTACGAGTTTTCTTGTACAGAGTTAGCTATTCAGGATGTGGATAGGTATTTTAATGGTATGGTTTTATCTTTTATTTCCCCAGAGAAACATGATTTGTACCACAGCAAGATGTGTAATTTGTTCAGCTGCCTCTCTGGCAGCTGTAATTGCGTAAAACACATTTATGTCTTTACACAGCACCTACTTGTTGGTAATCTATTGTATTGCTTTGAGTGTGCTTGTAAGAAAAAAAAACACACATAGTATATCAACAAGCGAGCTTTTTCTGTCCAACTGCTTTTGCTGTTGTTTTGTTTTAAATCTGTTCTTTCCCTAGACTTCTAGATGGATGCTTTCAATTAATGTTAGAAAATAACTCTTAAACTTAAGCACATTGTTTGAGCAAATGAATCACTTGCCGCTTAATGTGAGTGAAGGAATTTGTTTGCAAACTTATAAAACTTAGTGGTGCATACAATCAAACCTGGCCTTACTAGTAACTCAAGTGTTCATCCATGTTGCCCTGATAACCATACTTAGAAATGTGGGGAATATACCTCAGCACCCTGAATCTCTAGCTGTGAAAACAGTGAGGAGGTACAGTCAGAGTCTGTGGCCCTCTCTTGTCCTTGTCATGGACCAGCATGTTTAAGGGGTGCAGAACAGAGGTATAGCTGTTGTCCAGGCAGGGTAGCTCTACACTGTCTCTCATCTGGAGCTGTTTCTGTCAGAGCGGAGCCATTTATTGATTTCGGTGACTAAGGGAAGTACACCCTGACACACATGGCCTCAATAAGTCTTTGCTATATTTAAATTGTTTGTAAGTAATAATTGCTGGTATTGTCTCCTTGTCTGATTCCAGTGCCTCCAGGGATTGTGGGTGAAAATAAGCTGGAAGATATGAAAGTGAAAGAGAAGCACAGTGTTACCCTGACATGTGAAGTGATAGGTAAAAGTATACAGTATTTATACCTTTACTGATCTGATCTCATAGTGTTGATCTTCACTGGTTCTGAACAGGGTGTTTTAAATGGAATTTTCACTTCAGTGGAATTTTTAAATTTCAGATTTAACCTTAGTGCATGTGGCAGGACTAGCACCCCGTGTTTAAAGGTAGTATAAAACGTAACCAAGAGGTTAGGTGCTGTGGTATTTCTTCTCTAAAGTCCTGTAGAATTTAACAGGAGGTATATATTACTTCAGGATGTTCAAAGACTATAGAATATGTATTCCAAAGCATCTTCCTAATGAATATATTGTAAGGTGGCATCAAAATTGAATTTTTCTGTTATTCAGAAATCTTGGAATATCCTGGAGGCTATACAATAGCTAATATTTGCAATTCTCTTAACTCCATTAAGGGAATCCTGTACCACAGATCACCTGGGTAAAGGATGGGCGACCTCTAACTGAGGATGAAGATCACAAGTTTTTGTCCAGTGGGCGTTTCCTGCAAATCACCAATGCTCAAGTCACTGACACGGGGAGATACACATGTATTGCATCCAATACAGCTGGAGATAAGAGCAAAAGTTACAGTCTTAATGTACTTGGTAAGACAGCTGGGCTGGCTCTTAGAGAAAACATATTAATCTCAGGAAAAAAACAGATAATCACATTGGAATTTTGTAGTCTTTTAATTATAGCAAGGTTTAAGTTGCCTGGCTATGATTAAAGTTTAATGGCTATGTAACCGATAAATGACAGTAGTTCAACAGAAACAGCAGTTCCGTGCTTTAAACAATATAGAGGTAGAAAATGCAGAACTATAACAGGATCTTATCTGTGGGGAATAAGCAAGTCAGTATGTTGGCTTACTGTGATTCAAGGAAGGAGTATCAGATTGTAATCTTTTTGTAAAAGCTGAAACCATCTGCAGTTTGCTTTTTCCATAATAGTTATTGCATAACCAAATACAAACAATGGTGAGTTTGTTTTCCACATCCTCATTTCCTAGGCTCGTACCTCCTACCAGTTTGCTGTGCACAGGATCATCAGGCAGCGGGTCTGCCAGCTGCTGTGCAAGAAGTGGCTGGCTTCCTGCCGACCTGTGTTTGACAAGGGCTAAGGGTGGATGGATTCCACCAACAGGGGCTGACCTTTGACTGCAGTACAAAATGTAAAACCAAATGAATGTTGTCTGGTTCTGGGTTTCAGTATGCCTACTAGGAATGCCTCCCAGCTATTTGAGGCTGGAACCAGATTCTGAGGCTTAACACTGAACACAAAAATGGCTTTTCAGAGCGGTCTTTTCTCTGTTTGATGATTTTGTTGCTCCTAGTGTCTCCAGTCATTGTGGGTGCAGACAGCTATGGCAATGCAGAAGAGATCACTGTTATCCTCAACAGCCCGACATCACTGGTTTGTGAGGCTTATTCCTATCCTCCAGCTACAATCACCTGGCTGAAAGATGGTAATCCTTTAGAATCAAACAGAAATATCCGCATTTTGCCAGGTACATTTTTTGTTCTTGTTGAGAACTAATATAATGCTTTGTTCTTCTATTGTTTGGTTACTGCTACATTTTTTTTAATAAATCAAAGAATGTATTTCTGTGAAGTGCAATATTTGTACCATTTTAGCACTGGCAATTCCATTATTTTTAAGTGCTTCACAACTAGCTGACTAATTACATGTATTTTATTTGTATTCAAGTATTTATCCTTTTGTTCCATAGAGCTAAATGATGCCAAACAAGTTCATTGGAGTTACTAATGAATGGAGGTATCTTGAAATTAAGTGTGGGAATGAACTTGATGGAGAGAGAAAAACAACAAAGCTAGTGATGAAGAATGAGGTGTCATTTTTCTATGCATTTAGTAGTTTGCAATTTCTAATTTGTGGAGTAACTGTTACCGAAAACATCTATGGAGGTGGAAAACAGGAAAAAGCTTTGCTTGTAACACTGAAGTAATGTGCATGAACCAGTACTTCAGCATTATTAGCTGCAGCTGTTCAGAGAAGGAATGAGTCTTGATATTGACAGCGAGGAAGTGAATTATTACGTGTATATTACGTATATTACGGTACAGTTCTTAGGAATAGAGTCTGAAAAGAGCTGCAGCCAAATTAAACAGTGAGTCATCTCTGAGAATGCAGACAATATAAATCATAAACAAGATAGTATGGGAAGGAAATTGATGGATATCAAAGTTGTAGAGGCCACCTGAAGTCTTAAATCCGACTGATTCATTCATATTTAAATTTCATTTCACATTGTAGCTGTTGCTGCTATCCATTCTGTGGAGAGGGAGTTGGGGGCCTATTTCATATGAAATACTGCACTGAAAATGAAATGCAGTTCAGAGGCTCACATCTACCAATTTACGTTGGATATTCTGGTTTTGCTTAGTTTCAGTGGTAATACCTACTTTTCCATTTTCTGTGAATGGAGTGCAGAATCCTAAGTCACTTCTTTCTAACTATCTTCAAGAAATTTCTAATAAAAAGCTATGTTAACAGATTTTCCAAGAATCCAAGATTTTTCCAAGCAACAGGTGTTGTGATCCAAAGCACTGCTGCAAATTATGCACTCATTTATTGCAGGGTATACATGGTGGTAAGCATTCAGTTTCTTAAGCTCATCTAAGGGCAGAATCGAGACCAAAGGATTGAAAATATGCTGCAGAAATTGTTTAAATAATCAGAAAGAAAGATTGTAACTTAGACACTATTAAGGAATGATCTTTTCTGGCAGGTGGTCGGACCCTGCAGATTCTAAGTGCACAGGAAGACAATGCTGGGAGATACACCTGCATAGCCACAAATGAGGCTGGAGAAACTTTGAAACACTATGAAGTGAAAGTATACAGTAAGGAGACGCTTCCAATATAATTTTTTTTTTGTTTGCATTCTTCCATTTTTTTCAGTGTGTTACTTATCCTGGTGCACAAAGGGATTTCTGTTAGTGGTTTTGTTTACCAAACATCTGCGTTAGCTCATGTCATTGCTTGAAGAAAGGTACTGGAAAAGTTTGCTGTTGCATCCTTTACAAGTGCTGGTGTAGGGCCAAGAATCTTTGTACCACCCAGGGGAAGACATTTAAGAAATGATGAACTTCAGTTTCTTTTGAAATGTTTTCGGTCATGATTTTCAAATCAGACAAATGCAACACAATAGATGTGAGCAGAGAATCTCGTGAGTACTGAAACTCTTTTAGAAAAAAAGGAGGGGAGGGGAGCCCTAACATCTAATGAAAAACTTTCTTGAGTAAGGTAAAACAGGAGGATACTATTTTTATTATCTTCCCGTAAAAGACCATATGCACAAAAGCTTTCCCATTCAAGCTTTTCTGTCAGCACATTGTCCTTTGGGCATCTGTGCCTAATATTCTATTTTAATGCTCAAACTCTTCATTATGGGCTCAGTCAAGCATAGTTTCTCATCTCTCTCTCTTTTTTAATTTGCTAACCTTTCAGTCTGAATTGGAGTTTGGTTTGCTCTCTCACAGTAACCATACTGTTATTTTAATTACACAAAGTTCTTAATAAGGCCCCATTGGACTAGGAATAACGAGAAGAGAGTTCATAATTGAAGTATGACTATATAGCACCCCCCTGACCCAGCCCCCCGCCACTGCCATTGCAACTGTCAGCTATTATGGTACTGTAAGCATTAGGGAGAATTTAAGATATCACATTAAAAAATAAAATAGAACAATTTTGAAAGCATTTAAAATAATTTCAGAGGTATTATGAGACCAGGCTGGGGGGTTGATTAAGAATTTTGAAATGTTCTGTTTTCATTCTGATTCAGAAGGAAACAAGATTTTGCAACGTTGGGGTTTCAATGGAATGGAAATTTTGAGTTTTAACCAGCTACTCTGAGTGTGGACTTTGGTTCAGACATATGGTTCTGAGAATATTGGTTTCCATTAAAATGCTTTTTAATGACTGCAGTACACTGAACTGTGTAGAATTTAAGCCAAATGCGTAATAAAGTGCTATAGCTAGGTAAGGCTATAGTAGGTTTGCATGTCTACAAATGTTGAACACGGCTGAACTATATTAGCTGAGCTGTGGGAAAGAGCCAGATTATATGGGGAATGCACTTGGTTTTCCCAGGGTTATTGTCTGGGTTTTCCCTTTGTCCAGCTAGTTTTGAAATTCTGCATAAGACAGTATCTCAGGAAGGTCTCTCTCACTCCCTTTGTTTTTGTGTGCAGTTCCACCCACCATTAACAAGGGGGATAGCTCAGGGATGGGTCTCTCCCCTAAAGAAGTGAAGATCAAAGTAAACCACAGCCTTACCCTGGAGTGTGAAGCGCATGCCATTCCTGCTGCTGCAATCAGCTGGTACAAGGATGGACAGGCCAGTGACTACTTTAATTCCTTCTAATGGGTGGATTTCTTACAGAAACAACTGCATATTCATTATCGCTACTAATGAACATTCATGTAGTGCAGCAGGCTCACTTGCACTGCTAAAGTCAGTAGGAAGTCATCTTCCCCTGTCTCCTGCTGGCAGAACCACCCCTCGAATCTCTTAGGATGCTTGCTGCTGGTCAGATCTCTGCAAATTGACCCTCATTTCTTTGTGGGTGCCCCGCAGTACAATTAAGACATCAGCCATGGGGTTTCCAGGGCCTACTGCTGGCCTGTGCTTTAAAGAGGGAGGGCTCTACCTAGAAGTAGTGTCCCATGGTATTACCACATGTCGCTTTGCCAGCATTTGCATTCCCCAAAGGCCTTTGTGCAGAATGGCCCCATGCTTGGTTCCTCTAACTGCTGCCCTTGCAGAAGTTGCAGAGAGCCTCCCACTTGGTTCTGGCAGAGTGTGCAAAGCCACAAAAGCATCTGGATCCTCTGTGAGGGGGAATGAGGTGTGGTTCCTGCCACATGCAGCCTTTGCAGCAGCATCGGTCTGGAGGAGAAGCAGTTTTGAAGGGCGATGCCACAGAATCATACTGATGTGTAACCTACTGGGAGTTGCTATAAATAACAAAGAAACAGTGCAACTCTTGTGTAAGGAAGGAGAACATAACAACTGTCGCTTTAGCTGTTGTTGGCAGGGCATGTATGTGGGCAGACTTCTGCATCTCTGCAGCTGGACAAGCTCTTGCTGGATTTATGGAGCATGCAGAAACAACCTGGAGTCACGGGAGAGACTGTGTATACACTCTCTGCCTGCTTTGAGCATATGCTGTAATTCTAGGCCCTCCTGGGCGTACTGATTATATTGCCAATGAGAATTGAAAGGGCCTCAAAGAAGGACAGTGGCTATAAGCAGCTTGCTGCCATTGTCAGAGCACTGACATCCAGCAGCTTTTTCTTGCTGTGCCCCTGGGAAAATGGCTTTCATTCACATCCGTGGACTGAATTGTCCCTTGAAGGCCATGAATTAGGTGACTCCCTAATGTGTTCCATTTTTGTTATTGAGAGATGTAGGTTATATTGCTGTAGTCTGTGTTGTCGTGTGATGTAACTTGTAGGTACAGTAACATCTAATCCTGTACATGTCTACTACATCAGTTTTATGTTCACACCATGTCATTCCTGGGCAGCAGATCGAAGTGGTTGTGTGACTGTAGGATGAGTTAGATCAGGTTGTAAAACTCACAGAAAACTGTTCTCCAAGTGTAGGTTTTCCATCAGCTCATCAGCTTGGCCAGTGACTTCAGGGGTTGAGTCACCATGCTTTAATCAGATGCTATAAGAGCACTTGCCAGATAAGGGTGGCATTGCTCCTTTCAGCAGCAGCTAGCAGACAGGGTTAGGTGTGATATAAAACGACATCCCCTTGGGAGACCAGCTACCAAGATCAGAAAGGTGAAAATACACAGCGTCTGACAAAGATGAAAAGCAAAACTGTCTCCAGTGTTAAGGGCTTGGGGCTTGAGTAGAGTTACTCCAGGAGGAAGAGCTTTTGGGCTGAGGGAATGAAGGAGGAGAGCTGGGCTTGCCGCTGTTGTGCAAAGCATTCCTTCCCCTGCACCACCTGTGGCCAGGGATGCCAGCCCAGGAGCACCTGGCTCAGGACTGCACCCCAAGCGGTGTCCTAAGCTACTGCTTCCCTTGCAAGAATTGAAAGTGGGCCTTGCTTGGCAGCATGACCAAAAATTGAAGGATGTTCGGTTGTCAGTGCTATCAAAACAGAGGAAATATTAAAAAAAAAGAAAAAAAAAGAAAAAAAAAGTTCTTATTCCCAGTATGCTGCCTTAGGAAGGATTTTGAAACAATCAGAATTTGACCAAGAGAGATGATGTCATACTGCTACCACAAATAGGGCTATTCCTAATTTATGATTTCCATATTATTAATTTACATGTTAAAAATACATTACAGCCTCTTAAACCAGATGATCATGTCATTATCCAAGCCAGTGGCCATTTTCTGCAGATTAAAGAGGCTCAAGTATCAGACACTGGTCGTTACACTTGTTTGGCATCCAACATTGCTGGAGAGGATGAAGTGGAATTTGATGTAAATATACAAGGTAAACAGAATTAAAATAATAAAATTCCTATTTTTGGTAGTTTGAGCCTCCTTATTTATGTTCTGGAATGTTGGAATTCTTTATAATTTTTGTATCCTTTAGTCCTTCTTGGTCTATTCTAATACTCTTGTGTTCTGTGTGATTTCTATTGCATGTATATTTAGTTCATCTTTAAGAAATACAGTATTTGATTCTTCTTTGTTTCACATATTGTGACATGGAGCGTGTCTAAAATCAGTGGAATGCTGTCATAGATCTGATCTTCCTCTACCTTATATGAAAAAGTTTTAATTTAGCTTAAACTGAGAGGTCGTATTTTATTAACTGTATCAGGTAGTACTTGGAGGCTCCAGGCATAAGCACCCAGTTGGCCTACGCGTTGTGTAAATACAAGAAGACATTCATTAGTCATTTGTGAAATTTTAAACAAAATTAGAATTTGATTGAAAGCAGATAGTTTGCTATTTAAATAATTATTGTTAATCAATACCCTCTGTGTCTTGTTATCAGGTCCTCTTACATTGTTATTTATTAGCCTCCGGAAAACGTTCAGTAGATTGGTCAATTGTTTGTTCTGTTGAAAAGTACTAGAATTATCCTGGCTAATCTAAATGGGGGGAGGTTAATTTAATAAACTTAATTTTACTTACTGCTATTTAACAATTACAGTATCTTTTGTATCTCTTGACTTCATAACTAGTTGTTTCCACTGTAAAATTATTTTTTTTTTCCTTCTCAATCGTAGTTCCTCCTAGTTTCCAAAAGCCTTATAAAGGATGGGAAACTGGTAACATGGTGGATACAGGAAGAGGTGGAGAAAATAAAGATGCGATTGTCAACAATCCCCTGTCACTGTACTGTGAGACCAATGCTGTTCCTCCTCCAGTGCTTACATGGTATAAAGATGGCTATCCTCTGAGCTCTAGTGATAAAGTACTAGTATTACCTGGTGAGTATTAAAATATGTCACACTAGGACCTTAAGGAATGGTGTTTGGTACTACCATACAAATGCTACTACTAACTTTTCTCCTTGAAAACATTGCATTAACTTTCTTTTCAGGCTTTCTTGACTGGAGAAATTTCTTTCCAGTGATCAGATTTAAGCAAACTGTTACCTTTTTTGATTTAAAATGCAGAAATGGTGAGGATGTGAGCACTGTTGAAAAATGAAATACAACAATATCTACTTTGTGATGTATTTCTGATTTATTTCCTTAATATGTTTTACTTTGATAAAATTACAATTAAAGTAGAAAAGCCTCTCAACCAGGGACAGAGACATGGAAATATTACAGTAGCAAAATCACCATGAGCTTCTACTTAGGCAAATAAGAGAGAGGAGCTAATAATTGGAAGCAGGGACATGTGGCCTGAGAAGAGTACAGGGATGCTGTCTGGATGTGCGGGGATGGGATCAGGAAAGCCAAGGCACAGATGGACCTGAACTTGGCAAGGGATGTGAAGAACAAGAAGGGATTCTATAAGTACATTGGCCAGAAACAAAAGGACAAGGAGAGTGTACCTCCTCTGATAAAAGAGAAGGGAGAACTGGTAACAAAAGACATGGAGAAGGCTGAAGTACTCAACACCTTCCTTGCCTCAGTCTTCCCTGCCATTCAGGCTTCCCATGTCTCTTGTTTCCCTGAACCTCTAGGCACGGGCTGGGGGAGGAAAGTCCCTCCCACCATAAGCAAAGAGCAGGTTCGAGACCACCTGATGAAAATGAACAGCTACAAGTCCATGGAGCCCAGTGCCATGCATCCCAGGGTCCTAAGGGAATTGGCTGATGGAGTTGCCAAGCCTCTCTCCATCCTATTTGAAAAGTCCTGGCAGTCAGGGGAAGTCCCTGCTGACTGGAAAAATCACTCCTGTTTTTAAAAAGGGTAGAAAGGAAGACCACTGAGCTTCACTTCTGTGCCTGGGAAGATCATGGAACAGATCCTCCTGGAAGCAGTGTCAAGGCACATGGAGGACAAGGAGGTGATCCGGAACAGCCAGCATGGCTTCACCAAGGGCAAATCGTGCCTGACCGGTCTGGTGGCCTTCTCTGATGGAGTGACTGCATCAGTTGACAAGGGAAGACTGACCGATGTCATCTACCTGGACACCTGCAAGGCTTTTGACACGGCCCAACATGACATCCTGGTCTCCAAATTGGATAGAGATGGACTTGATGGGTGGGCCATTCAGTGGGCAAGAAATTGGCTTGAAGGTCACACCCAGAGAGTGGTGGCCAATGGCTCCATGTCCAGGTGGAGGCCAGTGATGAATGGTGTCCCTCAGGGGTCTGTCTTGGGACCAGTAATGTTTAATATCTTTATCAATGACATAGACAGTGGGATCGAGTGCACCCTCAGCAAGTTTGCAGACGACACTAAGCTGAGTGGTACGGTTGATACAACAGAAGAAAGAAATGCCATCCAGAGGAACCTGAACAAGCTTGAGAAGTGGGCCCACATGAACCTGATGAGGTTCTAAAAGTCCAAGTGCAAGGTGCTGCACCTGGGTCAGGGCAATCCCAGACATGAGCATAGGCTGTGAGAAGAACTCACTGAAAGCAGCCCTGCAGAGAAGGACTTGGGGGTTCTGGTGGATGAAAAGCTCGACATGAGCCAGCAGTGCGTGCCTGCAGCCCAGAAGGGCAACTGCATCCTGGGCTGCACCAACAGAGGTGTGACCAGCAGGTCGAGGGAGGTGACTGTCCCCCTCTGCTCTGCCTTTGTGAGGCCCCACCTGGAGTCCTGCATCCAGGTCTGGGGCCCCCAGCACAAGAAGGATGTGGGGCTGTTAAAGTGGGTCCAGAGGAGGCCATGAGGATGCTCAGAGGATGGAGCAGCTCTCCTATGAAAAAAGGCTGAGAGAGCTGGGGATGTCCTGCCTGGAGAAGAGAAGGCTCAGGGGTGACCTCATTGCAGCTTTTCAATACTTGAAGTGGGCTTATAAAAAAGATGGAGATCGACTTTTTGCTTGGGCAGATAATGACAGGACAAGGGGGAATGATTTTAAACTGAAAGAGGGGAGATTTAGATGAGGTGTTAGGAGGAAATTCTTCACTCAGAGGGTGGTGAGGCGCTGGAACAGGTTGACCAGAGAGGCTGTGGATGCCCCATCCCTGGAGGTGTTCAAGGCCAGGCTGGATGGGGCTTTGAGCAACCTGATCTAGTGCGTGGTATCCCTGCCCATGGCAGGGGGGTTAAAACGAGATGATCTTTAAGGTCCCTTCCAACCTGAGCCATTCTGTGATATAATTCCATGATATGATAATGCTGAGTACAAAAAGGAAGGTCTTTCTGTGCAGAGGATGATTTTGGGTAGTGTCTGTAAAGAAGCGCAGTGCTAGAGATAATGTATGGCTGTGAGTTACTGAAGAACATTATTCTTTCCTGTGGAATTAATTACTCTTTTCTAACATGTCAGTATGAACGTTCCTGAATTTAAAGTATCTGCCAGTACAGAAAGTAGCTCGGAAATAAAAGTCTTTAGTTACTTATAATCCAGAACAAATGCTGACCATTCATAATTTTGCCTGCTCAGGTCTCTGGTGAAATGTGGTGTGGAAATGATGGAAATGGCATGATTTTACATTTAAATCTTAAGTGTATTTATCTTCCAGGAGGCCGAGTGTTACAGATTCCACGGGTACAGGCTGAAGATGCAGGAAGATACATGTGTGTGGCAGTAAATGAAGCTGGGGAGGATTCCATTCATTACGATGTCCGCGTGCTCTGTGAGCTTTCCTGCTTTTCTTTTTTTAATATGTTTATATAAGTTTCTAGAGTTTTGTAGAAATATACAGAATTAGATGAAAACAGTGGTCATATGGTTAGTTCTGGATGTTTTTCGGTTATTCTTACAGGAACTCAATTGCATTAGGCCAAGCGTGTTTCACTTCACTGTAAAGAAAAGTGTATGTAGAAGTCCTGGTTTTATCTTGGTATCTCTTATTTTCTATCCAGTTTCCAGTTCAAAAGTCTGACTTGTTCTAGACTTTTCTCTCCCCTGATTTTCATCATGACTTTCTAAAATATCTGCAAAACTCCCAAAGTCAGAAGGGAATTGATGATTCAGATTCACCATTGAATGCCTGTAGAGTCGATTTTGTATGATTGATTTACAAATATTACACAAAAATCTTGTGTGATATTTATATGTTGCTTGTATTGCCCCTTGATGTAATCAAGGTTTTTGTCTTTATTTCTATTTCTATATCTACCACTGAAAGCACTGGGTTATTGTTAGGAAGAGGGGCCTGCCTTGGGAATCCTGCTTTGTTCTGGCAGCAAAGAACTTAACAGATTGGCTGGAAAATGAGTTTCCCCTCCTCTTTATGGTTGCTGTGAATAAGTGTAGCTTTCCTGCAGTCCCTTGAGTTATACTGATTCTTTCAAGCTGAACTACTCTTGGGATTTTATTATCTTTCACTGTAGTCACTGAAGATTTACCTGTTTCCTTCTGCAAACCCATTCTCTGACATCTTAAGAAAAATACCTCTGGGACATGCTAAGTCACAGTATTCTTACAATGTTTTGCTCTTTTCTAGTACCACCATCCATCAGTGGAGCTGATGGTGATCTGCCTGAAGAAGTGACGGTACTTGTGAACAAGGTTGCAGTGATGGACTGTGTCGCAAGTGGCAGCCCTTCTCCAAGTATTACCTGGCAGAAGGATGGCCACCTTCTGGCAGAAGATGACAAACCCACATTTTTATCCAATGGAAGAAGATTACAGGTAGCTCTAAGTGAAGAATGTGGAGAACTTTTTTAGCATCACAAACAAAAATCACCTGTAAAGACAAATCTGTTCAGATTTGTTGAGTGTGTGATTATGGATGTTTTTTTTTTATGAGGTGCTGAAAACCTAAGGACTTTCTTTCCCTTGTCTCTGTCCCTGAGCTGCTTATTCCCATTCCTCTGTAGCTCCCTCAGTTGTACTGACCCAACTGTTTGTGGCGTCATGCTGTGAACCACATCAATGAAATCACTTGGTTTAAAATGACATTGATTTTTGTGGAGAACAACATAGTGCTGTCATCTTTATCCAAGTGTTTAATTGTGTTAAACAATTAACACATGTTAAACTAATTAACAATTGTGTTAAAACTAATGGTGTTTAATTATTGTAAAATTTACTGTTTTTTAAAGTGTATTCTGAAGAACTGCTCCCTTCCTGTCAGTAGATGAAATTGAATCAAACTATTAAAACAGTTACAAAGCTGAGCTTAATTCTCTCTATTTTCATAGCATGATCTAGGAATGTAATATAAAATGTAAAAGCCAGATGGAATATTAAGATTTTTATTTAAATTATTTTGTGAATATTAGTTTTGTTATTAATTTTGAACGAACTTAATGGGAAAAGTACTACAGTGACCTTTCTGGAAGTTTGAGATGCACAGTTTTGCAGAAGAGATTCTGAAAGGAGTAGCATCAGTGGAAGTATCATCAGTTTTCAGATAGACTTCTTCATAACACTACAAAGGCATTAGCCAAAAAATACAAATCAAACAAACAAACCTGTAGACTTGTAAGCCCCAAAGACCCTTGGGGTCTCTGGGGAGACCCCAAAACTTGATGTTCTGAGAATAAGTTGTCTTATATATATTATCTCAACAACAGTCTTCTTCTTTCTCTTAGATTTTGAATTCCCAAGTAACAGATACTGGCAGGTATGTCTGTGTTGTGGAAAACATAGCTGGAAGTGCCAAGAAGTATTTTAACCTAAATGTTCATGGTAAGTATAATAATCCATAATTTGATGATTTTTGTTTTTTTCCAAATGTTAGTTCAATCTGAATGTTTTAGCAGAGCATTTAGGTACATTCTTAGCCTTTTGTGTGTAAGTCACCATATTGGGTGTAATGGAAATTCTCATGTACTAGAAATTAAATACAAGCTTGTAGTACCTTGGCTGTGCATGGCTTTTGCTACCCCATCTTTATAGGTGGAAATTGTTATTGTGTGTGTACATTACGTAGGTGTTGCTAAGCCCTATGATCATGAATTACAAACAGGTTGAATAACAGCCTGTTTTCATTTGTTTAAGAAGAGCATTTTTCAAGAAAGTTATGATTAGAAACATTAACCAAAGAGATAAAGCATTGTAAAACCTTACGTATTCTTCTGTTTCCTCTTTTAAGATTCCTTTATATTCTTTTTTATTGCTGTTGAATTAGAGCAAGGTTAAAATAAGTTAGTGCCTTTGGTGTCACAGGTCTAAAACAAATATAATCAAGAAATTAAAACATTTTCCATTATTTTAAAAATGTTTCTCTACCACCTTCCCTAACCTTTTCTGATAAGTTCAGAAAATCACGTTAGTTCTAATTAACATTTCAGAGTTAACCGTTAACTTCCCCTTTTATTTCTGCTCACTCTTCATCCCACCACTTTAACGTCTCCATTCCAAACTGAAGATCAAATAAGCATTACTCCCACAAAGTCAGCAGCACAATTGCATTTTGAAACCTACCAAGGATTACTGGCAACTAAATTTTTTATCTGCTTTCACAGTACACTTTAGAGACATAGAATCATAGGATGTTCTGAGTTGGAATGGACTTTTAAAGATCATCTATTCCAGCCTCTGGAGTCTTCTACATATGACAAGGATCATTTCTCATATCCTTGTTAGCTAGCTAATCTTACAGTTACGTACTAGATAGAAGACAAGTGCAGTCTTCTCTGTCTTATTTGAGTGTAGTCCCATAATCCAAGACTTCTGATGATTTAGGTTATAACGTACAGAAGAAAAAAGTCTTGCAGCAAATTTACATACTAAATGAAACAAATTATAGTGCTTTTTTCAATTCAGTGATTCAATTAGCCAAAAAAATAGTGTTATCATGAAAAGAATTTGCCCCTATTCTCTGAGAGGTTCTTTTTTTTCAGTGGAGTCTACCCAGATTTCCTGATGCTTGAGCTTTGTTGTTAAATTAAAAAATTTTGCTTTTCTTGACATTTGTGTTTTAACTTAAACTTCTTGTCTTTAAAATATTTGTTTATAATGACCATAGTCTAATAGTGTAGTTTTAAAATAAATATTTGTATGAAGCTTCTTTGCATTCTAGCTCAGCAATATTACTAATTTGGGGCTATTAATCTTTGAATGCAATTTCATTTGAAAAATTAGACTAATGCTGTTAAGAAAGGACCACCCAAGGTGAAGCACTGATGAAAGTGTATTATCGTTAAGCAGCATGATCTTTGTTTTGCCAGCATCAGAAAAAAAGTTTTTCTAGCATTTTTATATGTTTTTAATATAACTGCTTATGTAAAATCAAATAAAAGTGTTAAAGATCATCTTTAATAAGTTGAAAAATTCTTTTCTTACCTCCAAGATGTGTAATAAAACCTGAAAAATAAAATTAAACCTTAATAATAAAATTAAACCTTAACAACCCTGAAAATAAGCATCCACTTTTAAAAATCTCTCTCTCTAACAAATGATAAACAGGTCATTTTTTACACTGAATGCTAAAATTGAGCCCATTACTGCATCTTTATACACACAAAAATACTTCTGCATGTGTGCATTACCTGCGGTGCATTTGTGGGTGCTTTGCTTACACAGTAGAAGCCTGCAGAATTTGAAATGCAGTTTAAGCAAAATTCATTAAAAGATAACTTAGATTTCGCCCTTTTTATTTAATTGTCCACTGTCTTGCACTGCCAATAATCACATCTGTGGGAAAGTAACTGTAAAAGGAAATAAATGTAAGTATCTATAAAATGTCATCAGATCAGAATTCTCCACTAATTTTAGTGAACTGTTTTATACTCATTATCAGGGAAATAACCCTCAGATACTCCATGCTGAAAAATATGGAATGAACTCTCCCATTTCTGTCAACTCCTCTTGTTTCTGTTGTGCCACAGAGGAGCAATAAACTTGGCTTAATGACTGCTTTGTGTCATTCAAATGACAGAAAGCAGCTGGAGTATGGTGGGTATGGTCCAAAATACTTTAACATTTCTGTCTTTGAAGAAGAGGATTCCATGTGTACTTTGGAATGATCTTTCCACCCAATTGAGCCAAGAACATGCTTTTGCTTTCCTCTTAAGTGTTTTATATATCCACACTGCAAAAACGTGGAAACTAAAACTTGGGGTTTATTAAAAGGAAAAGATTTACAGTTATTTCTTTTTAAATAGTTATTGTAGAAAGGTCAAATGTCTAAATAGTCTTCTCTTTAAAAGCACTGGGACTTGGAAGCTTAAAAGTGCACCCCTATGAGCAATGCATGTGTGTCAGAATTTTAAACTGCTTAGCTCACTATTACACAACAGGTTTGTCTGGTTAAAAAAAGTATTCTGGTTCTCTAGAATGGGAAAATAGTCTGTTTCGGAAAGAACAGGAAAAATACAATATCAGCAAGAAATGATGCTTAGCCCTCTTAGATATCCTGACAAGGTAAAATTTGTCCTGCCTTACGTAACAAATGTTCTGCGAGTACAGTCTTTTAAAACTCATAATACTTTGGTCAGGAATTGTAGGATCTTTTAGAGGTCACTGAACTTTCCCAAATTTCAAGCAGAGAAGAATCGTAGATGAAATTGTTTCCAGATACATCCAAAAAGCAGAGGATCCATTCACAAAGTGTGAAAGATTTTTGCAACTTTGCCCTTTGGCAAAGCTCAGCAATTCAGCTTTATTTTAGTAGATCAGGATCTTCCAGAATATTGTTTGCTGATGCTGTCAAAGATACTATTAATGTATTTCTCTCTGCAGTTCCTCCAAACGTTGTTGGTACTAACCCTGAGAATTTGACCGTGGTGGTGAATAATTTCATCTCTCTGACTTGTGAGGTCACTGGCTTTCCACCTCCTGATCTCAGCTGGCTCAAGAATGGAAAACCTATCAATTTGAATGCTAACACTTTTATTGTGCCTGGTGAGGAATCTCAGCTATTTCTACAGCCTTTGTACTGGACTTCTGTCTGTTTTGTATTGATAAGGGTGACAGCCAGTTATGGAGCTAGTATATTCTTAGTATTGCTCCAGTGAGTAGAGAAGACACTTGGCCTATTGTGTTTTTAAAGCATTTAATAAAGTCTTGGCTGTTGGATGGGTTCACTTCTAAGGAGAACTAGCTCTGACTGAAAGCACTGAAATAAACTGTGTGAAAAAGACTGTTGGGCAAGTCACGTAAAACAGAGGTCCTCTGATAGAGGTATTGATTAAAATTGAGTCACTTTGATTCACCTTGCAAAGAAATTATCAGAAATAGTGATGGAGGCTGGGATTAGTTCTGCTGGCTTAGATAACAAAAATTAACAACCCTCCCATTACTTCCATGGGAAACAGGGTAAACCCTTAGTGATTGCTGAATTCTTAGGAAGAAATCCTTGTATCTGCTATCTCCTTACCCATTCAAAGTTCCTCACTCAATGAGACGAGTGAGTGTCGGTGTCATTTCTGCTCCTGCTGCTTATCTTCAGTCCAGAATATCTAGTGCAGATCACTTGCTGTGGCGCTCAGTCCTGTCCTGCAGCTATTACTTGGCTGGGGGCTGTGTTAACAGCATAGACTAAAGTGCAGACTTGGAACTTGCTTAATGGCAGCAGAGGCATATATGCAGTTTAGTAATTCAGGCGCAGGCAGTAGCTTCACAAATGGAGACAATTGATATATAGGGGATAAAGGGTAGGATAGTGACAGAGCTTGGGGAAAAGAGCATAGTCAAGTTAGCAGAGAGGGTTTAGCAACCATGAAATAAAGAGGCCTTAAAGGTGTGTTAGTGGTCCAAACTTACAGTTAACAGCACCAGTGAAAGACCCTAAAATTTTCTTTGATTTTTTTATGGATTAATGAACCATAAAAAACAATGGCAATTGTGTACATTTTTGAATCTGAGGTTAATTTGGTGCCTATGCTCAGTCTGTCGGACACAGTCTGTTGTCAATTCTGTTGTCGTATTTGAAATTGATACCATAACCGCAGAATAAATATCAACACTTCTCTTTTTACTTCAGGTGCTCGGACTCTGCAGATCCCTCGAGCCAAACTATCAGATGATGGTGAATATACTTGTGTTGCCAGAAACCAAGCTGGGGAAAGTCAGAAGAGGAGCTTCCTAACTGTCCTTGGTTTGTTTTTAGTTTTACTATTTTCCTAAGATAATATCTATTGCTTAGAAAATGCAGTATTTTGGGTTTTTCTTAGGTTGTTTTTTGCCCTCTCACAAAACAAAGGCAGAAATAACTCTGAGCTTCTTCTACAGTCCCCCCAAGCATCAAAGACCATAGTGGAACCTCACTGACAGTGCTCAACGTGAGAGTGGGCACCCCGGTGATGTTAGAGTGTGAATCCAATGCTATCCCACCACCAGTCATCACCTGGTACAAGAACAGGCGTATAATTTCAGAGTCTGCAAATGTGGAGATCTTAGCAGATGGGCAAACATTACGAATCAAGGGTGCAGAGGTAGGTCAGGCTTGTGGGATGCTGCATCTGCCACTACTCCACTACTGTTAAGCAATTATTTTGTTCTTTATGGGTGTGTTTTACTAGATGTACGTAGGAGATACATTTGCTGGAGGCCTTTAATTCTGTGAAAAGGATTTTGAGTTGGCAAAAGCTGTTAATATCTCTATACTGTAGCATTAATATAAGATCTACATAATAAGCTGTTTTTGTTTTAAATTATTTTTAAATTTTTCTTAAATTTTTATTCTAGGTTTCTGACACTGGCCAGTATGTGTGCAAAGCCATAAATATTGCAGGACAAGATGATAAAAATTTCCATCTTAATGTTTATGGTGAGCATACTCCACACTATCTGCAGTAGTCATTATTATAATGTCATAGATATTGTAGAGCAGATAATTCAAAATCAATTTACAAAAATATTTGGTAAGCAAACTATTCAGACTTCCATTCGATTTGTAGTGCCACCACATATAGAAGGCCCCGAACAAGAGTGGATGAATGAAACAATCGGTAATCCTGTTACCTTTGTGTGTGATGCTACTGGAATTCCTCCACCGAAACTAGCCTGGTTTAAGAATGGAAAACCACTAGGTAACATTCCTTCATGCTCTTTTCTGCTCTTTTTCCCCCTTTGGAGTACTGCTGTGCAATTTGTAGTCTTTTTGGTTTTTGTTCATCTGTCTCTAGGCTGACTCTTACGTTAAGCGATTGGAATCTTTTTATTTTGTTCTGAAATTTTGATGAAAAAATTTCTCAGGATGTGTTTACTCTTTGTGGCCTGCTTTGGAATGACTACCTGTTTACATATTTTCAGAAAATTCTGATTCTGTTGAAGCTCATATTTTGTCTGGTGGAAGCAAGCTTCAGATTGCTCGCTCTCAGCTTCTGGACAGTGGGACCTACACATGTATTGCCTCAAATATAGAGGGAAAAGCTCAGAAAATTTACATTCTTTCCATTCAAGGTAAGTCATGTGAGTGCAGTGGGCAGAATTGGTTAGTAATTTTTGAGTATGACGCTGTATCTGTACTAGAGGCACTGAGGTAACATACGGAGAAGTGGAGAATTTGGACCAGTATTTTTATCATTTGCAACCAGTGGGAAAAAATGGTTAGAAGATTATATAGTTAGTGAGAAATTTGCATGAAAAAGAATATTCTTTACCTCTCATAGTAGGAGAGCTTGAAAACTGTCAGGAACTGACACATTCTGTGTGTTTGCAGCTGATCACATCCTTCCTTCTGCTGAACATTGAAGCTTCACTGGTTAAGTGTGGAACAACATACATACATGGTGTTCCAGAAGCAATAATACCTGTTGCCTTTTTTCCTCATAGCAAACAGAAGGAGATAGAAGAGAAGTACTGGAAGAATTTTCTTATTAAAATAAATAAAATGATTTCCTCAGTCAAATAAGAAACCCTTATTTGTTAGGGAATTGTATATTTCTTGCCTCCCTATACATCACTCTTATGCTGCAAGCACCTCTGCTTTCTTCTGTTCTTAATGACTCATCCCCATTCATTTCACTAGCCTCCCATGTTCAGTAACACACTGCTTGTACAGCATCTGCAGCTTTCTGCTGTGGTCCCTTCCCAGGCCAGCAGTTGCTGGTTGGGGAAGAGGCACAGGAGCTGTGAGCTGGGTGTGCCAGCAGGTATAGATGTGACAGCTAGCCATTAGCAGGCCACACAGATCCAGTGACTGTTCAAAAGAGCAGTTGTTCTGTGGGGGTGCTAGTTCTTGTGTATCCCTGCCTACATGCCAGTTTACCTCAAGTTTAGGAACTGAATATCAAGCTACTTGGTTGATCTAATTTGACTTAAATTTATTGAAATGCTCAGAACTGACAAGTGGGACTAGACGTGATGGATAGCGTGATTGTCATACGTGTTCTTTAGGAGAACAGACTGAAAATGGCTTGCTGGTTAGGGCGGAGCAAGTGTGTGTCTGTTGATGGGAGTATGATTGTCTTGATGCAGTAGGGCATTTGACTGTGTACTAAGCATATGCTCAAGAGTTAAGCTGGCATTTTGTTGTTACAGTGTATTGTGATGTTGTGTGAACTGGGATAGTCATAATATTATTGTTCATGTTAGCCAGAGTTGTTTGAGCAGGTAGCTAAATGTTAAATAAATGGCAAGTATTACATGATTTCTGTAATATTGTAAATGAGTGGGTTTCAGAAATGATTAAAAGGGCTTTGAATTGATCTTCACAGAACTCCCTCTAGAAACAAAGTAATCATATACTTTCTAAACTAATTTTGTGTTGGAGGTACTACAATAATTAGTAATACTACTAAGCTACTGTAGCATTACTTTTTATAGCTTAGATTATGTCTCTTGCTGATGAATGTTCTCTTCCTACTGTCCTGCATTCCTAGTTCCTCCTAATATTGTTGGCTCTGAAATGCCTAGTGAGGTCGGTGTCCTCCTTGGAGAAAGAATCCAGCTTGTCTGCGATGCTAATGGTGTGCCCATGCCTGTTATGCAATGGCTTAAAGATGGAAAAACAGTTGCCAGTGACGATTTACAAAGAATAAGGCAAGTAAAAATTAGCAGGCACTGAATTATCTTCTTGTATAATTTAAAATGTGAAGAGTGCAAAGAGGACCGGAAAGAGGAACCATTCTTTAATTCTAGGTTCCTAAAGTGTGCCTAAAGAGGGTCTGAGTCTTGGTTAGCCAGGTTAAGAACAACATCTCCCTCTTCATCTTTTATCATTCTAGTATACTTTGTTACTACTTTGATTTTTAAAAAATAAAATAAAATTATACTGAGATAGATATATCTGTTTTTTTTCTCCATTACTAAGTTCCCTGAAAGTTCATCAGATTAATTCAATTTTGTAAAGCTCTGTAAGTTCCATTAAGTTCTTTTGGAGGGGAAAGATCTTGATGCTTTTCATTATGGATTCTTGAAAAACCTGTTTGGAATTAAATCTTACTGCAAGGTTAAACAGGACATCTCTAAAAAAAGCTTCCTAGCCTATCTCTAATAAATAATGATTTACAGAAAACAGTGGTTCTCTAGTGAAATTCCCAAGAGGATAGAGGGAATTGATTTAAATGTGCAAAACTGAATGTTTATTTGCCAGGTCATAGTAGTATATAAACAAATTCACTGTGTTTTATGACCTTCCTTGTAGAGTAACTCCAGATGGCAGCACATTAACCATTTTCAGAGCTCTCACTTCTGATACAGGAAAATACACTTGTGTGGCTACTAATCCTGCAGGAGAAGAAGACCAAATTTTCAACTTGAATGTATATGGTGAGTTTTCACAGATGTGAAACTAAAATCTGGTCCATAATCCTATCTTTGTAAGTGCACTCAAGAGAGGGCCAAGAAATGAATGCCTGTCTTCAGGGTAATACTACATGCACATGTTTCCAATTTCATGTACTGTAGATATCACAGTATGTTACACAGGATGTTCTGTCAATGACAAGATTATTTAAATTGCTGTTAAATGTGTTTTGGGATAAACAGAAATTAGTTCCTTTGGTGTATTTTATAATAGAGGAATTCTGCTTTTGGTGATTTTTTTCTTGTTGAGATTCACTGGGGGTTGATTTACCATGATATTCCTTTTTTTTTCCTATTAATCGATCTGCATTAATTCTTGTCAAAGTACATCAGCAAAACCAAAGTAATATGGTAGAACACTAATTGTTAAAGGTTCCCTCTTCCCTGAGAAATAGATTATTTAGAGTTTAAAAGAAATATGATATAGTTTGGGATGAAATTCTTGTTTTCTTACCCAAAATGATATAAAGAAGACAGCATGATTCTTCTTTACCATTGTAGTGTGTGGACGTTTTATTTTTTGAAAAATAAGATCCTGATGTGCTGTGAGTAGTGTGAAAAAGTTCTGCATAGGAAGCATTTCACAGAGGTGTAAGCATCTGTCCCAGTTATACACTGAGACTCAGAATTAGTTGGAATATGAGTGTGAGAAGAGTAACAAGATGACCTTTAATATAATAAAAAATAATACTGAAAAAAGCACCACATCACATCACTATACAACAGTGGAGACTGTTTTGGTCAATTTGTATTGGCTGAGGCTCGAGCAATAACCAACTTAAGTCATCTTACCATGCAACTGTAATGGTATGCAATGGGATCCTAAGTCAGCCAGAGCTTGGAGCTGCATGTGCCTGGACCTTCGTTATAAAGTGAGTCCCTTTTTGCCCCCAGGACTTAAAAGGCTTTCAAACTATAAAACCAAACAAAAAGACAGCTAAAAACAATGTTCTTTTAGAATCATGATCCAGAATACTTAACCAGTCATTTTGAAGTTTTCTGTATGTTTTAAAATTCTCAGCCTATACATCTAAAAGTTAATAAGCTAACTTTCCTCCTTCGTGATTCTAGCTTTCATGTTATTTAAGGTTCATTGAAGTTGATGCCTTTGGCAGCAAACTGCAAAGTCCCATTTGGCCCTTAAGAGGTTCAACCCATTCCCTCTAATGCTTGACCACTTGCTTCCCCCTGCAATGCCATTTTTTCCCCATGAGCTTCAGGCTCTGAGCCCAAAGATCTCGTTTGCCACAGCCAGCACAAATAAGAGGGAGTGTTATAATCATTCTGCAGTGCCTCTGGTTTTAAATATGCAAGTGAATATTTATTAATGCTCAATATTATTGTTAGAGGTTTTACTGTTAAAAAATTGGGAAATTGGGGCCCCTTCTTTCTTAAATGCCTGTGGGACATTAGGTGCAAGATTTCATAGGCTTCCAAGTATGGCAAGATTACATATATGGAATGATTTTAAGAACCAGTCTTACCATCTTCCTTTTCAACATTCACAAAATGTAGTTCCTCCAACAATAACCAATAAAAAAGATGAACCAGAGGACCTCACTGCTCTTTTGGACACCTCCATAAATATTGAATGTACTGCTACTGGAACTCCATCTCCGCAGATAAACTGGTTAAAGAATGGCCTTCCTCTGTCTGTCTCCTCCCAGATCAGGTTGCTGTCAGCTGGGCAAATTCTAAGGTTGGTTTTCTTTTATTTTAACTTAGCTAGCTGGGTTTTCTGTCTTTTGCTAGCTAGCATTGTTGGAAGCAAGAGTAAAATTTGATCCAAACCATGCCATAATAAAAGTGTGATACTGTATTCCATTTACAGCTCAACTAAAATGATTTTCTCCTTAGGCTTGCCCGAGTGCAGGTATCTGATGCTGGTGTGTACACTTGTGTAGCATCTAGCAGAGCTGGAGTGGACAACAAGCATTACAGCCTTCAAATTTTTGGTAAATTTCTCTGAAAAGCTATATGTAAAAAATCTATTGCTCAGTTAATTTCTTAAACCTAATCTTCATTTTTCCTTCTCATCAACACAAAGTTGCAGACATCCACAAGTGTTTCATACTTAGATAATCATTTGAAATACATTCACTTTTTTATGTTTGTTTTTTGTTTGTTTGTTTTGTTTTAATGCAGAGTGTTTTAACCCTAGAAGAGTCCTTACTTGAATTGGCACCCATGATGTGTCACAGGTTTTTTTTAGAATGAGTAATAATGTATAATTTTCAAGTGAATTTTAGCTTAGTTACTTAACATAAAATAAGGAGTGCAGGTGAGGATATGCAAAAGGGTAGCTGCATTGCAATTATTTTATATTCAGAATTAACTATTGTGTGTACTCTGTGTGAATCAGCTCTTTGTTTCTCTGCAGTACCACCAAGCTTGGATAATGCTGGAGGAACAGAGGACATGACTGTAGTAAAAGGCAGTTCAACGGCAATGAAGTGTTTTACTGATGGCACTCCTGCCCCTACTATGTCCTGGTTTAAAAATGGACATCCTTTAAGCCTTGGAGTGCACCTAATTTCAAGTGACCAAGGAATGGTCCTTCATTTTGTAAAAGCAGAAATTGATGACACAGGCAAATACACTTGTGTAGCGTCCAATGAAGCTGGAGATATCAGCAAACACTTTTCCCTGAAAGTGCTGGGTAAGGTTAACCTGTCAGCTGAACAAAATGGAAGCAGTAAATGGGTGTCTACTCAGGGCAACAATTCAAAAATTGTCTAGTGATAAGGGAGTATTTTCAAGAAACATCTTCTGTATTTAATAAAACAAACAGGATATGGAACATACCTAAAGATGTTTGTGTAATATATGTATTTTTACTCAAGATTTCAGGAGTACTGAAATATGCCAACTAGCAGTAAAGTGATTTGCAAAGTAATTTCGTATAAACAAACAAATTGGGTTAGTGGAAATTCAGCTTGACGGGTTCATAGCACAGCTGAAGGTACAACAGCTAAAGAGATAATAAAAATCTTCACTGATACTATGTAATATTTTTTTTTCCTGGGATTATGAAAACTTTGACTACTAAATTAATTTCACAAAATGTGCAAATTTCTAGACAGAGGTAGATGGAAATCATGATATACCCAGTTGTACAGCCAGGCATAATACTGATGCAGACTAATTCTACAAAGTCTGAACACAAGTTGGTGAATTAGGCTGAGTCAGTAAACAACGTGAATGTTTTTCCTTCCATAGAGCCTCCTCACATCAATGGTTCTGATCAACCAGAGGAGCTCTCTGTGATTGTCGACAACCCCCTTGAACTTCTTTGCATGTCTACTGGCATTCCAGTCCCCAAGATCTCATGGATGAAGGATGGGCGCCCACTTCTGCAGAATGACAATGTTCAAGTCCTAAGAGAAGTGCTTCGAATAACCAGTGCTCAGGTAAAGCATTTGTTTCAAAACAGTCTCAAATGTTTTGAAAACATTTTGTTTCAAAACAGCCAACCCTAGAGGAGTGTACAGAATTGTCTGCTATTAGGGCCGTCCTGAGAGGGGTCCTCAAAAACCTCTATAAAATCATCTGCTTGCATGTGCAGTTGGAGAATATATTTTTCCAGCCTTGCCTTGGAATTTTCCGTACAGAACAGGCAGTAATATTATGGGTTAAGAGTAACCAAGTACTTCTGCCTCTTCTGAGCATTATTCAAGTTCATTCTTTATTTATTGCTGCTTTTTCACACGAAGCAGAACAATCAAGTCTAGGGACTTGTGCCTTTTTCTGGGTTTATTTCTCTTTTTAGTCTGTATCTGTAATCTTATATTGTTGATTTCCTGCCTGTTTGACTCTTGTTACTGTCAGTTGTTTTTCTTCTTCCGTATTTTATAGTTCCTCCTCAGCCTTTCTTCTTTTTCAGAGAACTGAGATTTTCCTAATATTTATTTGCTTCTCACATGTATAGGCCATAGACTGCAGGGAAAAAATGCCTTTGCAGTCACCTATGTGAAAGTTAAATAAAAATAAATAAAGACAATACAAAGGCTTTCAGATTAATTCAGACAATAAAAGAGTCCATGGAAAAGTAACTTGTACAGAACTAGACCACTAAACTAAAGCTGTACTCAGCTACACTCAGCTAGGCTGAAGGTCACCAAACACAAGTGGGACGGGGCTCAGGAAGAGGGACAAGCAGTTTGATTCATTTGAGCTGGTTTTGTTTCTAAAGCAAACACTTTTCATCTTTACAATGAGGAGTTTACAGGACAGAGAAAGCATAAAGATATTTGAGGATTCGTGCATAAAAAAACTTCCTTAGTACCCAGAACTGACCTTTGCTTAGATGGATACTTATAGCCACTTCCTTCTTCATTGATCACCTATTGCAGAAAGCATCAAAAAGAGAAGAGGTTCTTCCTGGAAGCAAATTACCCAGAGAGAATATTTAGAGCCCTGCGGCTCCTAAGCAATCTCTGTACAATCCTACCATGGTAAAAGAAGCAAGTTTCCAAGAACTAGAGAAGACGAGTCTCCAGGGGGACCTTATAGCAACCTTCCAGTGTTCCAGGCATAGGAAAAATGGGTAACCTACAGGATAGACTCTTTATCAAGAAATTTAGTGAAAGAACAAGGAATAATGGTTTTAAACTAAGCAAGGGTAGGTTTAGATGAGATATAAGGAAGAAATTCTTCACTCAGAGGGTGATGAGACACTGGTACAGGCTGCCCAGAGAAGCTGTGGATGCCCCGTCCCTGGAGGTGTTCAAGACCAGTTTGGGTGGGGCTTTGAGCAACCTGATGTAGTGGGAGGTGTCCCTGCCTACAGAAGGGGGGTTGGAACTAAATGATTTTTAAGGCCCCTTCCAACCCAAACCATTCTATAATTCTAAGAACTCTTTCATTTCTTTTCAGACAGTTCTTATCTGTTGTCTTTACTTTTAAGTGCTGCCCTTTAAATTTTGCTGTCAATGTTTATATTTCACTGTTTTTCTGAATTGTTCCCAGATACTGCAATTCTTGCTGAAGTTGTTCATGTGTTTCTAGGTGGAGGACACAGGAAGATACACATGTTTGGCATCTAGCCCAGCGGGAGATGATGATAAGGAATATTTAGTAAGAGTGCATGGTAAGTTTAATTTAGGCAAAAAATACTCCTCAAACTCTAAACTCCTAAGGTATGTAACAGTATCTCAGTTTAACAGCTTATGTATTACCAAAGAAGAAATATGTGTTTTGAGAAAGTGATGTTACATCATATGATAACTAACATTTCTGTATAAGATTAACTATTCTAAACCTTACGAGCAATTAAAAGGGAAAGTTCTACCTGATGCAATCCAAGTCTTGTATTTTGAATAAATAGGAAGGTTACAGATATCAGTAATTAACATCAGTGGTCATTTGAACTGAGTTTATTGTGCATATTAAAAAGAGTATAAAGTGTAATGATGTCTATGATCTTAGTTTTTCAGTAGAAAAACTTAAGAAATCTATTTACAAATGAATACATAAAATGTAATGTCAGTTAAGGTAGTATAAACACCAGGACTTCTGCAGTTCTACAATATGCTTAAGGTTTCTTCTTGAAGGTTATAGCTCCCCTGTTTCTTGATGGAGAATTTATGGAAATTCTGTGATTCCCCACTCTGTCTGGCTTAAATGCTGGTGCCTTCACTGAGAATGGACTTTAAGTTAATTTGTCACAGTAGTTTCCAGTGTGTGACTTAAGAAACAGGTTCACCAGTTATACGAACGTGGTGTATTTAACACAAGTATTGAAAAGCAGAACTAATCAGTGGCACTGTAGCTTTGTCTTTATCTTAAATATTGAGAAATAAAATGGAATTTTTCAATTAATAGTTTTAATGGTGGCTCATATCTGTGGTGTTTATTTTTCTTCTTAATTTTTGTAACAGTTCCTCCTAATATTGCTGGTACCAGTGGTCCACAGGACCTCACTGTGTTGCAGAACAGACAAGTTATACTGGAATGCAAGTCAGATGCTGTACCACCTCCGACAATCTCATGGCTTAAAAATGGAGAACTTTTAGAGGTACAGCAGTTACATTATTTGCATTAGTTTGTTGCTCCCTTTAGTTTTTACACACAATGCTTGAGGTTTCTTATTCTGTTCACTTGCTCCTTCAGTGCAGTCAAGTTACAGTGCCTTGAATTCAAGCTGAGTTGCCCCAGCACAAATACAGTTAGTCCTAAATGAGTACCTGAAGCTAGCAAGCATGTGAAGTGGCCATCCCGCTGTTACTTGTTCTTTTTTCCTTTAGGGGGATCCCTTGCTCCTCCTGGATCCTCTGAACAATCCTAGAAGCCTTCGGTATACTCCTGAATGGCTTCCCAGGAAAGGTAGCTGAGAGAAGACTACACTATATGTTTCCTTTGGGTATATTATGCATCCTCATATTCTAGTAGCATTTAGGAAGGAATTAAAATTCTTTACATTGGGAAAAAACAAACCACGGGTTGCTAACCACCACGGTTTTGTATCAAATGCATCTTTTTCACTCATGGTTCCATGTAGTGTCATATAAGGCATTGAGTCCCTGGTGGTTGAGAGACAATTAGCAAGATGAGGATAGTTTAAACAGAATGGTGTGTTTTTTCTTTCTTTTTTAAATTTCTCATCATTTTATGATGACTCAGAAGCCAGATGATTTACAACCGAACAATTTAAATTAAGTTATTAACTAAACTTAATAATTTTCCCTATATTGATCTTTATTTGTGAATAAAGAGGAAACAAATTTATCTTATGAATTTTGTCTCCCTTAGTTGTAGCCCATCAGTAGTCTTCATACAAAGTTCTGCTTCTTTGTTTTACCTGTGTCAGCCCGTTCTTCAGGCTCTTTTTCTATTGTAAGTTTAGAAGAATGAAATATCTGTGGTAGAAGTAAGAATATGGGGAGTGATTGTGTCTTACTAAGTGCTGGTAGGGAACGTTACCTTGAATATTGCATATGAACTAGCTAGAAATGAGTGTAAGAGAAACAATTCTTCCTCTGAATACTCAGTTCTTTAATTGGGTAGCAATTTATTTATGAAACAAGTTGGAAACAAGGCTTGGAGGTTAAACATGAATACTTTTTACATGAGTCTACCTTGGAAAGCTAGTGTTTTAAGCAGTACTTGAGATTTTTCCTTTTTCTACATCTTAACTTAAAAAAAAACAAAGACACTATTACAAATATTTACCAGAAATCAGAACAAAATAGAGGAATGCTATGATTGACATAGATACGCAGCTGAACACCTAGGAATTAACTGTAATATTAGCTCTTTTTGCTTTTAGGAATTCATGTCTGTATGTGAGGATTGATGCATCTTGATTGTGCAATATGGTCAATCTTCTGCCTTCTGATTTATAGCAGAGTAAGGAAGTTCAGTCTCTAGAGTTGTTTCTTCTCTAACATGAATTTATAAATTAATGCTGCTATAAATTTAGTCCAGATGTGGGCCTCTTAATTCATCAGGTGTACTTTAAGTAGCAGATTTAGGTTTATTATGTTCTATAGCATCCTTTTCATTCTTCATCTTAGCTTAGATAAATATATACTCCAGGTATCAGGACAACATCAGTGTCCCCCTGAATTGTTTCCCCTCCCAGGTTTCTTTCTCAGCCTGGAAAAAGTATAATAGTCTACTAATAGTAAGCAGCTGGGAAAGAGCTTTCTCTGCATGTGGAAAGAGAGGTGCCCTATGGCTCAGAGGGTGGTGATCAGTGGCACAGAGTCTGGCTGGAGACCTGTGACTAGCGGTGTTCCACAGGGGTCAGTGCTGGATCTGGTCTTGTTCAACATCTTCATCGATGACCTTGATGAGGGAATAGCGTCCATCCTCAGCAAGTACACCGATGACACAAAGCTGGGAGGAATGGCCGACACTCCAGAAGGCTGTGCTGCCATTCAGCGAGCCCTGGAGAGGCTGGAGAGCTGGGCAGGAAGAAACCAAATGAGGTTTAACGAGATCAAGTGTAGAGTCCTGCACCTGGGAAGGAACAACCGCACATATCAGTACAGGCTGGGGATGACCTGCTGGAGAGGAGCTCTGCTGGAGAAGGACCTGGGGGTCCTGGTGGACGACAGCCTGGCCATGAGCCAGCAGTGTGCCCTGGAGGCCAAGAGGGCCAATGGGATCCTGGCGTGCATTAAAAGGAGTGTGGCCAGCAGGTCAAGGGAGGTGATCCTCCCCCTCTACTCTGCCCTGGTCAGGCCTCACCTGGAGTACTGTGTGCAGTCCTGGGCTCCCCAGTACAAGACAGACAGGGATCTCCTGGAAAGAGTCCAGCAGAGGGCCACAAAGATGGTATGGGGCCTGGAGCATCTTCCCTATGAGGAAAGGCTGAGAGACCTGGGTCTGTTCAGCCTTGAGAAGAGAAGACTGAGAGGCGATCTTATCAATGCTTACAAATATCTTAAGTGTGGGAGACAGAGGGATTTGGCCAACCTCTTTTCAGTGGTTCCTGGGGACAGGACAAGGGGCAATGGCCAAAAAATGGATCACAGGAAATTCCGCACCAACATGCGAAAGAGCTTCTTCACGGTGAGGGTGACAGAGCACTGGAACAGGCTGCCCAGGGAGGTTGTGGAGTCTCCTTCTCTGGAGGTATTCAAGGCCAGTCCTGGAGGCCATCCTGTTCAACCTGCTCTAGGGAACCTGCTTTGGCAGGGGGTTTGGACCCAATGATTTCTTGAGGTCCCTTCCAACCCTTACAATTCTGTGGTTCTGTGATATGGACCTCCTTGTCTTGGAAACATTGAGGTTTCATGATGACAGGAGATGACTGGAGAAGTCAGATTTTCAGATTGCAGTGCTACTTTGGTTTAAGTCATTGCTGCCTTTTGAAACGGCCTTATAATGGAGAGTGTCATTCCTCCTCATTTTGTTGTCTTCCACTGTGCAGATTTTGAACTCACTAGACTTCTCTGTGTTTAATGATGTAATTGTGCAACACCACCACTTTCCGTAGCAGAACTATAGGAAGACCTAGCCTGGAACGGCTTTGGCAGTCGTAGTCTTGGCACTCTTCCTTTGCTTTTGGGAAATGCACATCGAGTGTTACCAAAATAAGTAGATAGGAGTGTCTGGACCTAGTCCATCTTTATTTAGACACTAAAAGAATCGCTGAATTTGTATTTTTTAAAAGTTGATGTTTCTGACAGGCCTTGAGTATAGTGAAAGATTTAATCAATAGCTTCATTGCCTGTGTTTTGTCTTCTATATGCTATTTTGTTTAGAAGCACAGGCTATGTACTCAACAGGAAATAACACTTTTGACCCAAAATCTGTGTCTGTAATCCATCCTGGTGGTGAATCATTTCACCTGTGAGGCTCCGACACTGTTGTCTGTTTTGCGTCCTTAGACTTGCTGTGTTGGTGCCTAGTGTTAGACCAGAGTACTTGTGTGGTAGTGCGGAGGGGTGAGGAACCAGAAGTGTTTCACATATCTGTTGTAGTTGCTATCTGCAGACCTTCTAACCAAAAGAGCAAATGGGAATGTCAGCTTCGAATGTTATCCAAAGTGCGCATAGCGCATACTGTAAAGGTTTGTGGTTGTTTTTTTTTTTTTTTTGGGGGGGGGAGGTTACTGTTTTTTTATCCAGTCAGCTTTTTGAACACCTGTAGTTGGCATTACTGTCATTCAGTTGTTCAGCTCCAATCCAGATTAGCTGTGGTTTAAAAAAAAAAAAAAAAAAAAAAAAAAGCCTTGACTTCAAATGGCTGCTGAGCAGGTGCTGTACAATCACAGAGCTGAAAAGAGTGGTTTCCTCATATCCAGAAATGCTGGCTAGCAAACTTAATAGGCTAAGTTTATGTTGGATCCTGTCTGGTCAAGACTTGTAATGTTTGAAGAACAGTCTAGAGAAACTAGTATTTCTTCTGCTGGTGGTGTGCATGGATTTTTGGGGAAAAAAATAATAATCATGTGCTAATGGCTGCCCCTTTTCTGTAAAAACTCAAAAGCCCTTTGGCTATACGTTGTGGATTAGTTAACCCAAAAAGTCACCTTATTCAGGCACAAGCTCCAGAAGGAGTTTCAAGGTGGAACCACTACTCAATGATAACTTATTAAAACCTTGTTTATCCTATTATCTTCATGGCTATAAATAAAGTTAAGCTAGCAGTTAATTCAGTCCTTTGTTTATCTTTGTCTCTCTTTCATGGCTGTTCATACTCTGCAACAAAAGAATGCTCTATCGTTAGAAAGAGAACAATCATAAAATTAAATCCATCAAACTCTCTCTCTTTCCCCTTAGGGAACTCCTCGAGTTCGAATCCTATCCAGTGGGCGATACCTGCAAATCAATAATGCTGACCTCAGTGATACAGCAAGCTATACATGTGTGGCAAGTAATATTGCAGGAAAAATGACCAGGGAGTTCGTGCTGACAGTACATGGTAAAATAATGAAACTGTTCTTGTTGGTTTTGATCTTTGCATGGTATTTCTGCTGGATTTCAAATAGCAAGAAAGAAGCATTAATAATCCCTTTGTAGCCAGGTGCAGGCCACTTAGGCTGCATCTGAACTGTGAAACCAGGTGTATTACCTCATGTGTGTCACCATCGCAGTTCACAGTTGTCCCCCATGCTAGAAGACCTGCTGGGGACTCACCATGGCTCCCTCTCTGTCTCTCTGTGCTTCCTGCTGACAGAGGGTGCTGTGCATCCCGCCTTCATCCTGATACAGAGTCAAGATACATCCAGACTGAACACACAGATCCAAGACAGAGAAATGCTCTCGGGCAAATTTATGCAAGTTGTTAAAGCAATTGACTGGTATCTTGAGGGACTTGGTTTGCATTGCTGTTTTGGCCACTGGTTTTGCAAGTTACTTGAAAACTGGGGCTTCTCTGCAGCTAGAAGCAGGAGATGGTAGGAACATAATGTTTGGAGGGCCCTGTACATCCTGATACCTGCCGTCTAATACCATCGGCCCGCTGGTACTTTCTGAATTTCATTTTAAACCCCCCCTTCTTTTTTTTTTCCTCAACTGTAGACTGATTAGAAACTATTCTATTCTCACACTCTTATGATGCTGAAAAACTTTTTTCCTCTTTCTGTTCTTTTAACAACTCACTCATAAGTACCTGCATTACGCTGTGCCCCCCACAGTGACTGTCCTTGGCTGTCCATTTAAAATTCTTGTTCCTCCTTAATTATAGCAAGGATATCATTTCACAGCCTTATTTTGCTGAGTTAAATATGCTAAACTCTTCTGCTGATTTAGCTATGTGGTAATTTTTACAGTAACTAACAAAGGTGATCTTCACAGTGCATTTAAGACAGACTTTGTTTTTCATTCCTTACTGCATCGTGGCAATTATGTACTGCTCAAAGTGGTAAGAAACTTAGTTCCGTCATTGTAATCATCCCTGTACCTGTTACTGCATGTGTTTTCATGCGTAGAGTTTCAGTCAGAGCAGAATTCTTTTTTTTTCTGATACCTTTTGGAATTTTTCCTTTACAGTGGCTCCGACAATCCGAAGTAGCCCTCAGACTACTGTTGTCCATATAAACGCGTCTGCTGTTCTGGAGTGTATTGCAGAAGGAGTACCAACCCCCAGAATTACATGGAGGAAAGATGGGGTTGTTTTTACTGGAAACAATACGAGGTATTGTGCAATAGTCAGAATAAATATTCTCCTTAGTATTTTTTTTTTGTTTTGTTTGTTTGTTTTTGTTTTTGATTTAGCAATGTATTAGTTACAGAAAGCTTGATTTGACTTCAAGGACTCATAAATGAGTTTTGTTTTCACAGATCAGATCTGCTATTAGTACTATCATCTCAAATAGACCCAAATGTAGAAAATACTGTGACAAAAATAGATATCTAAAGAAGTTGTTCTTCAGAAAAGTAGCAGTAACAAAGATTTCACCCTTTTATTGTTAAGAAAGACAAAAAACAAAACAACAACAACAACAAAAAAGCCTCCTTTGACAACCTCAAAGTAATGATTTTTTTCTGATATTGAAGATTTTGAACAATAAATCTGGGAGATATTTACAATTTTTGATAGGTTTGAAGATTTAGGATGAAGCCAAGTGATTTCATGCAGACCAAAAGCTCCTTGAGTGTACTCTGTAGCTTCAAATATATTATACTTTATATACATGTTCTAGTATTAACATTTATTATAATGAATGTTTTCTGTCTTCTGATTGCTTTAGGGGAAATTAGCTAGGCATTTTCTAGAACTGGGCAAACGCTTAAGAATTCAGTTATGTTTCAAAGAAAAATATACAAGCATTAACTTTCTTTTTTTTGAGGTTAAGTAGGAATTCATAAAAACGAGTTTTGGATATCTGCAAATCTGTCACCGTTTATGTAGAAGCGCTATGTCAGTTAGATTTCATAATTTCTTAAGAAAATGGATGTGCTGGAAAAAATGAAGTCATAATAACTGCAATAATTGAGAAAACTGTATGTACCCAAATTAAGACACCAAGTGTTGAGGTTATTTGTTGTGCAGACAGTCATCTCTTCCGTCCATACTATCAGAATGGCCTATGGTTCTGTTGATTGGACAGTAGGAAAAATTGTGTGGCTTTGTTTCAGATATTCCATATTAGAGGATGGATCTCTACACATCCACTCAGCACATGTTACTGACACAGGAAGATACATGTGTATGGCGACTAATACAGCTGGCACTGAGCGCAAACGAATTGATCTGCAGGTCCTTGGTAAAAGTTTTGGTTTTAGATAAATATACTTATTTTTACAAGTCTAAAGTCCAGATATATCATTTTTCTTGTTCAGCCTGATCCAATATTAAGTTTAGCCCCTTTTCAGTTTCTCTGTTTAAAAAATAAAATTAAAAAAAATGAATTGACAGCTTTAGGAATACAACCAAATATAAGTGAAAAGAAAATATTTATTCTTTGTTATCTGTTGTGTGCACACCAACTGGAAATAGAAAGACCTGACACATCCAATACTACACATTTAGTAGGTTCATTACTGCCAAGTTACTCTTTATAAAAATCAAGTGAATGTGCTCAGGCAGTGCAGCTCTGTGTATATGGGGGGGGGGAGAGGTGGGAGGACATGTGTGTATAATGATTCTGAATAATTAGGCTTTGTTTGTCCTTAGTTCCTCCGACTATTGCTCCTGGACATACTAATATTACAGTTACTGTAAATGTGCAGACCACTTTGCCCTGTGAAACCACTGGAATTCCCAGGCCAGCAATTAGCTGGAAAAAGAATGGCCATCTGCTTAGTGTTGACCAGAACCAGAATACTTACAGGTGAGGGATGTTTTCATTTCTTTGTGGGTTTAAAATGTTCAGGGATGAATTTGGCACTTTAAAAACCAGCCATACGTAAATGTAATCTTGTATAGCCTGTAAAATCAGTCGTCTGATTACCTGAGAAGAAAAGAAGTATTTCAATGTCTTTTACTTTCTTCTCTTCTCTTTTTTCAGACTTCTGTCTTCTGGTTCCTTAGTTATCATTTCTCCTACTGTAGATGACACAGCTGTCTATGAGTGCTCTGTGTCAAACGATGCAGGAGAAGATCAAAGAGCAGTTGAACTCACCGTTCAAGGTAGAGGGGATATTGCTATTACATGTGTATGTGTAGCATTTCACTGGATTATTCCAATCTTAAGATGAGATTTGTATACGGTTCTTTTATGATACTGATATCCTTAAGTCTCTGGTATTCCCAAGAAAGACAATAAGTTAATTCCAAGAATTCACAGCAAATAAAAATGAGCAAGTAACACTGATCTTTGTTTTTAGTGCCCCCATCCATAGCAGATGAAGCCACAGATGTGTTGGTAACAAAGCTGTCTCCAGTAGTAATTTCCTGCACCGCATCAGGGGTTCCTATTCCCTCAGTTCATTGGACCAAAAATGGCATAAAGTTGCTTCCCAGAGGAGATGGCTACAGAATACTCTCTTCAGGTACTGTGCATGGATGGGGTTCAGATGCAGAAAATTAGTGAAGGGTTTGGGGGGGATGATTGTGCACATCTGGAAGTAATAAATTAAATACAGTCTGTCAAAAAAAAAAAAAGCACAACTGTCCAATTTTTTTAGAATAAGAGTATAGACCTCTTAAGATGAATGCTTTAAGAGAGTTCACCATGAATATAGGGTATTGCTGTATGTCGTAACGCTCTCTATCTCTGCTGTAGGCGCTGTTGAAATACCTGCCGCTCAGTTAGTGCACGCAGGTCGGTATACCTGTGTGGCCCGCAATGCAGCTGGCTCTGCTCATAGACATGCCACTCTTCACGTTCAGGGTAAGATGGGAAGCTGAGGAGAAAATGCATTCTGTCAGAAAGCATTGCCTATATAAGTACAAGTGCTGTAGAGTAATGGTAAGCACAGACTGGACTGTCAGTAGAAGAGCACTTCCACTGAGCTCTTCAAAAGGATGGCAGAATCAAGCTGTTGCTAATTCAGCCTTCTCAGACTCCTCATGTTACATGATTTCTAATATCCTCTGTATTTTCTAGCCTTGAAAATTTACCAGTTGCATTTTGCCTTGCATTTTGTTGCACAGAACCACCAGTTATCCAAACTCAACCAGGGATGCTGGATGTCATTGTGAACAATCCCATCCTATTACCGTGCGAAGCCATGGGTACACCTCAACCCATAATAATGTGGCAAAAGGAGGGCATCAATATAATCACAGCAGGTATCTTCTTGAAGCCTGTAATTCCAGCCTATTTACAGGAACTCAGAAACTTTCTCTCTCTCCTATGAATGTTCAAATTTATGTCTGAGAAAGCCATTCATTTAAATAAAAGAAAGTCATACTTTGCTTATATTTGTTTTAGGCAACGGTTACATGGTTCTTCCCAATGGCAGTTTACAGATTGCAAAATCAACTGTTGAAGATGCTGGCACTTACACGTGTGTTGCTCAAAATCCAGCTGGCACTGCTCTCGGGAAGATCAAACTGAAAGTTCAAGGTAGATTTTCTTCTAAACTATTGTCATTTACGGACAGGAAATTCATGCACATTTTCTGTTAGTCAAAGCCTAAATATGAGCAACACAAAAAGACCTAATGCTTCCCTATTTGATGTGACACTGAGCAGAGCCTAGGAGGTTTATTCCATTTATTTGTCTGTCTACTTTAGAATCAAAGGTTGCTTTTAGGGTTGCTTTCACTAAGAATTGAAGTGTTTCATGCTTCTTACATCATCTGATTATCTTCTAAATATTTTTAACTCTTTTTCAGTTCCTCCTGTCATCAAGTCTCACCTGAAGGAGCATGTTGTTCCTGTAGATCAATCTGTCAATCTGCAGTGTGAAGCTGAAGGCTATCCTGGGCCAGAGATCAGTTGGCATAAAGATGGACAGCAGATAACTGAGTCAATGAGAAGAAGAGTTCTTAGCACTGGCACTCTGCAGATTGTGTTTGTGCAGCCTGCTGACACGGGTCGATACACATGCATAGCAGCAAACCTGGCAGGGTCCAGCAGTTCCAGCATGGAGCTCATTGTGCACAGTAAGTGGGACTGTGTGGAAACAGTGTTGTGTATGACAGCATGAACCCATGGAGGGTGAGGAGCTAGGATGTAAGGGAGAAGTCATGCTCCTTAATGTGTGAATTTTATTGGTTTGTAGCATCAGCCAGATGCTTGAATTAAGGAAGAGTATTACATTCCCTGAGCTCAATTTCTACTTTGCTGCATGTATTTCACACATTTGGCTGGCATGTTTAATGGGAGGTCACTGGCTGAGACAAGAAACAATATAGAAGATCCAAATTTCTTCAATCCAGTATTGTATGTTTTCACAGTAAAGCTTGGATAACACATAGAGGTAACTTTATTTATTTATTTAAATAAACCTTTTCACAGTTCCACCCAAGATTCGCAGTACGGAGGTGGAGTACACTGTCATGGAGGACTCCAGGGCTGTTCTGGCTTGTGTGGCTGATGGGATTCCAACACCAACAATAAACTGGAAGAAGGACAATACACTGTTAACAGAGATAGTGGGAAAATACAGGGCCATGCCAGATGGAGACCTCATTTTGGACAATGTTGTTGTAAGTTCACTAAATTTAAGATCTGACTTGACTAGTTTGCACATAATACAACCCTACTTCTCTTCATTTTCACTCATTTCTGGATTAGTTTTTTGTTGTTTGTTTGTTTGCTTCTTTTCTCATTGTTAATATTCCAAAGTCCTCATAAACATTTCATTTTCAACTGAGGAGTAAAATGTCTGTGAAAAACTTGCAGTGATAAATTCTCAGAAAGGGCAAAAGCAAGTGTAGGTCGTCTTTCAAATTTAGAGGAAGCAAGAGTACAGATGAGCAATTCTACTGAATGCTGTTTTGAGCTTCTCTTGTCATTACATGTGATAATGTTGTTTAGGATATATCACAACTGAGATTTCCCTAATATGCTTTCTTTCAGCCTGAAGATTCTGGCAATTACACCTGTATTGCTAACAATGCTGCTGGAGAAGACACACATACTGTCATTCTCATTGTCCACGTACTCCCAGCTTTTACTGAACTGCCTGGAGATGTAGCTTTGACTAAAGGAGAACAACTCAGATTAACTTGCAAAGCAACTGGGATACCTATACCCAAAATAACATGGACCTTTAACAATAACATCATTCCAGGTGGGAAACGCTGGATCTTACTGGTCATTCTGCTCTAGATTTTTTCCCCACACAGCACTACAATTAGTTTGGCATAGGGAAGAAAAAGAATCCAGAGAGAAACTTGTTAGGCAGCAATTGTGTGAGAAATATCTTCAGTATTCTGTAGTCATGTGATTAAATTGCCTGAGACACAGCTGTAAGAAAGAGAATGAAGAAGTTGTCCCCGTTCTGTAGCCAATAATGTAACACATTAAAAACTTTCAGTGACTGATGACATTTAACAGCTAAAGCTATTTCTCTCAAATATGAAGAAAACCTCAGCAGTTCATAGAATACAGATGCACAAAGCGTGAAATTAAGGGACAACTTAAGTGAATACATGCACGTGGGCAGATGTTGCAGCTGTGACTTTTCTGTGTGTTTCTGAGGCATCTCAGAAATGAAATGGCACGATGCCATTGTGCTGCTTAATGGCACTGTAATTCAAACAATCATAAGAAATATATGTTTAAAATCATTGAAGTAATCTTGTGCTGTGTGTTTTCCTTTCAGCACAGTATGATGATGTAAATGGACACAGTGAACTTGTTATTGATAGAGTATCTAAAGATGACTCTGGTACATATGTATGCACAGCAGAAAACACAGTTGGCTCAATCAAAGCTATTGGTTTTGTGTATGTCAAAGGTATGTATAAATAACAGCAGTTGTGATCACTGTCACAGTTTTATGCAGATGTCTTCGTATTATTTGGTACCTTGTCTATGGTTAAGTGGAAAAAAATAGAAACAGGTTGAAATTCACATTTCAGAATGTCTTACAGTCATGGAAGAATGATTCCACTCAGGGCATTTTATTTTGACTCTGCTACTTTTTTGCTATCACTTGGAATTTCAGAGCCTCCAGTCTTCAAAGGAGATTACCATCCTAGCCGAATTGAGCCCTTGGGTGGCAATGCTATGTTGAATTGTGAAGTCAGAGGAGATCCACCTCCAACCATCCAGTGGAGCAAAAAAGGAGTGGATGTTCAGATCAGCAACAGGATCCAACAGCTTAACAATGGTTCTCTTGCTATTTATGGCACTGTGGTGAGTAACTGGACTGTTACAACGTGTTTGTGCATTGCAGTTAATTAATAAAGGCATTCTAGATCATATCATTTTGAAAGACTGAGGCTAGACATTTAATCCAGTTTTGCTTTTACCTTTAACAAATGTTGGTTTAATTCAGGCTAGAATACAGTTGAGTTGTTGTGACAAAAAATCCAGAGAGCCATCATTCTCTTTAATTGTAAGAAGGACTGCATCTACATACTAATCTTGGGTGTGTGAAATCCTGGTGATGCCCAATTACATGGGAATTTTTCTTTGGACCTTAAAAGAGCCCGAGTTCTACCCAGTCAGGTCAGTTGAAAAGCAATTGTGTTCTCCAAGTGCAAACCTCGTAGCATCCAAATTCCTAATATGAATGACAAGATCCTCCCCACCCACCCCTCACCATAAACTCATGCCTGTATTTTGAATTAAGGTTAAAAAGAGCTCCCTGGAGTTGATTTAGGAGAAAAAAATATATACCTCAAAGTTTAAAAATTCAAGGAAATAAGAAATAGAACAATCACAGTAAAAATAATTCACAGTATTGCTGTTAATAAAGGCAAAATGTTTGAATACTGTCAAATGTGACAGTGTGCCTCTTAGGATCCAGTGCATGCCATGTTGCAGAAAATTCACTTACATGAGGTGCACTATAAACTGAAACCCTCATTACAAACATGTTGACGAGTTATATGATTGCTTGCTATTTTCTCTTTAGAATGAAGATGCTGGTGACTACAAGTGTGTGGCTACCAATGACGCTGGTGTGGTGGAACGCAGTCTGACACTAACACTTCAAAGTAAGACTCAAAATGAAAAGTCTAATAACTCTAGATTGGAGCAGTAATCTACCTTTGCATAGGTATATGCAGCTCCTGTTGAAGTTTTGTAGGTTGGGCACCTCACTGCACTTAAGGTTAAGATTCACCTCATCTTTCATCATTAGTAGTTAAGCTAGTGACTGAGGTCAACGAAGGAAAGAATGCAGAGAGTGATTTAGCCCATTTATCTTAGAAACCAGCTTAGACAAGGAAGAATCACCCTCTGAAAGGGTCCATTTCTCTTAGCTGACTTAGAGTCTGTACAACTGGATTAAAGTAGAACTAACTTTACATTGAGAAAGTTACATGAGATGAATTCCAGCCTTCACTGACAATATTTTATGCTTTGTGGAAATAATATTTTAGAATTATTTTTTCACTGGTGGTAGTTTCTAAACATCCCTTTTCTATTATAGCCTTAACCCATATGGATGTATTACTTATGTCTCAGTTGTCTTGGGGTATCAGAGGATCACAGAATGGCTGAGGTTGGAAGGGTCCTCTGAAGATCATCATGATTAATAGCGTCTGATTAATAGAATAATAGTGTGTGATTTAATATATAATTTAATGTATAGTAAGTTTAATATATATAGTAGGTTTAATATATATAGTAGGTTTAATATATATAGTAGGTTTAATATATATATAGTAGGTTTAATATATATATAGTAGGTTTAATATATATATAGTAGGTTTAATGTGTATATAATAGGTTTAATATATAATAGGTATAATGCATAATTTGATATGATTTATAATTTATATAATAGCTATTTTAATTTTAATATATTATGCATAATTTAATGTATAATAGGTATGATTAATAGCGTCTTCCTGCAGGTTTTATAAAAAGCAACAGATTTTAGCAATATAGGAAGACTGTATGTTCATACAGTTAGGCCTCAGTCCCAACCTTGGCCCTCAGCTTGCTACACATTAAAAGCAGCCTATCAGTGTCGTTTTAACTTGCGTGTAGCCTAACATTTGACAGTGGAAGACCGAAATAATACTTGTAGTCAAAATAAACAGACTAGGTTCTTGTGCCCTCTTTCTGACCAGACCTTTAATATTTAACACAATGAAAAAATGTACCCGTGTGCTGTTTCTCTTCAAGGTCCTCCAGTCATCACCACTGAACCTGCAGAGACTGTTATTGAAGCTGGTGCCACAGCAATGCTGAACTGCCAGGCAAATGGAGAACCTCCTCCAACCATCAAATGGTCCCGCCAAGGTCATCCAGTTGTGAGTGAGGAGAGGGTGACTGTCCTGTCTAATGGCTCCTTGCATATTGTTGCAGCACGGAAGGAAGATACGTCTGAATATGAGTGTGTAGCAAGGAATCTAATGGGATCTGTTCTTGTCAGAGTACCACTGATCGTCCAGGGTAGGTGCACAAAATATAGGACTGTGACTGTCAAACTGGTAGATTCCAGCATTAATTCAGTATAAGAGCAAGATTTTATTTTGTCCCTTCCATATATGCATTAGGTGCATGTTAAACCTAGTCTGAGACGTCAGTGGGTTTGTGCTTCATGTAATTTTGCTCCTTGTGTTATACTCACCCAGCTTTGTGAGACAGATGAATGTGAAGGAGTGAGAGATATAAATAATAATGAAAGGATCTTGATCCCATTCTCAGAACATAAGCCGTTACTTCATCATATCTCTAAAGAAAAGCATTTAGAAACAAACAGTAACTATTTCAGAGCAGCTGAGGTGTTCTCTGAACCTGTAGAAAGATATTTCTGCAGTAATGAAGACATGAAGTGAGTTGGGTTTCAAAGTATGGCTTCACAAATGTATTTTTCTCTCTGCTCTGTCAATCTAAGAGTTATTACCACAAGCACATGTTCCAAACAGAGCATCATTTTTCCCACTGCAGTGCATGGTGGATTTTCTGAATGGCTTGAATGGCAACCTTGCAGTGTAACATGTGGTCAAGGTGTTCAGGAGCGGATTCGTCAGTGCAACAACCCTCTTCCAGCAAATGGTGGGAAGATGTGCGAGGGGCCTGATACAGAAGTACGCAGCTGCCACAATAAGCTGTGTCCAGGTATTTCTTTAATGAATTGATGCATTTGTCTTACGTTGAGTGCCCTAGTAATAAACGATTATCACCATGGATCTTCATGACAGCTGGATTTTTCTAACAAGGTGGAATTCATCTTGACTTTTGTGGAAAGGAAATTTCAGCATATACTGATTAAAAAAAAAAAAAAAAAGGAAAAAAAAATTAAAGCTGGGGTTTTCTCTTTCTTAGTGGATGGCAACTGGTCAGAGTGGGGGCTTTGGGAAGAGTGTTCAAAGAGCTGTGGACAAGGTAACAGGACCAGAACCAGAATCTGCAACAATCCACCAGCTCAGCACGGTGGGAAGCCATGTGATGGTAGCGCTGTGGATTCAGTCATGTGTAATATTAGGCCTTGCCCAGGTAAGGGAAAATTGGTTTAGAATTAGCTGCTTAAGGCACTTTCTCTGTAGATTTCTTGTTTTTTTTGCAAACCTAAATTCTTCCCATTTGTTTCAAGTGATTAGCTTATAAAAGAATTAAATGCCCATTTTTTTTTTGTTTTAACATTATTTGTAATGTATTGAATGGGAGCACTTCTTGGAAATAGAAATCATAAAACTAAATACAAGGAGAAATTTCAGCACTTTCTCTTTTTTTTCCCATACCCAATTAAAATGCTGATTTCGTATTTTTATGTTTTTCAGTGTTTATTACGCATGTGATCACAGAGTAAAACTTGCTACTCTAAACCTATTCTGCAAAGCCTATTAAAATTGAAAAAAAAAAAAAAGATAAAAAGGCCATGTAAAGCATGCTAATTAATACTTTAAGACATTATCAGTATTTTTTCTCTGCTTTTTAAATTTTCAGCCATGTCTTTCTCCTCATTAACTGAATGTTAAGGTTTCCTTTCTGCCTTGGTACTACCTACTCCGTTTGACAGGATGTAGTTTATTCATAGCCTGTAACCACTGGCATGTTTCCTTCTGTACATTTTTTATTATATTGATTTTTCCCTTTTCCCTGATGTTCGTCCCACCGTGAAGCCAAATGTTCATCCGCAGCCTGAGATTCATTTCTCTGGATCCTGGCAACAAAGTCAGTTCTGGCTCCTGCTTACTGGTAGCCTCTGAAGCTAGTGTGCCAGCTTTTAGCTGACATGCCCCTTCTCCTGCTGAGACCTTCAGCCTAGCTAGCACATAACATTCAGATCCAGGTAATTTATGAAAACACCAGACTTGATCAAGCATTCAGTTCTGTTGTTTAAAGATTGTAATCAGGTGAAGTGATTCAGGAAATAAAAAGGAAAAAAATCTCTCCTTTGGAAACTTCTGATCTGTTTCAGCTGTTGCTTGAGGTGAATTTTTTTTATTTTTATTTTTTATAAAGGGCTTATTCACAGTATTTCATTTATTGGTATTAAAGAAGGTAGTGTGTTTTTTGTTTTTTTTCCTTTTTATTTTCTTTTTGCCTTAGGCTTTGGAACTATAATTTCAAGTTAAAGTAGCTGTATGGTTTAAACAGTTTTATGGCTGTGCTGCCTTTGCAGTTGATGGTGAGTGGAGTTCTTGGCTGCCATGGGGTCCTTGCAGTGAGACTTGTGGGAAAGGTACTCAGACACGATTGAGGCTCTGCAATAACCCTCCTCCTTCACATGACGGATCATACTGCGAGGGATCTGATGCACAGATGCAGGTTTGCAACAAGAAACGCTGCCCAGGTAAGATACATCAGATACAAAGAGAAACATGACAAACTTCTTGTTTCCATACTCTACTTAATTTGTACTTAATCTAATGCTTTTCAGTTCTAAAAATGAAATCCCTGAAAAAATTCCATTGAAGCCTTTTGTTTTCAGTGGCCCGCTCTCACCATCTTCAACATCCCTCTAGAGACCTAACATGGGATTTCTTCTCCAGTCCTTATGTCCCTTCCTTTACCCTTCCACTGTGCAAAAGCAGCATTTTGAATCCTTGGCAATTAAATTACAGGTTTCCTAAACTTGTTTTTTAATTTAAATTGTCTGAGGTTCTGTTACTCATTTATCCTTTTCTTCCACATTTCAATGACTGGACAGGAAAGCTCATTTTTGAAATATGACCTTTGTATTTGGCTGAGTGCAGGGATAATGAAGGGAAATTTAATGAAGTGGAATATGCAGCAGTTCAGATTAGATTCCTCTGGCTTCACACTCCATTTTGCTCATGCCAGATCCTAAGCTGTGTCCCCTGTAACTATTAAGCGGTAGAAGAGAGAAGTGTCTGTGTAGTAGTTGAGCAACTGAGGGCTTGATGTTGCACATTTATCTGGCTAGAGGTACCTCTGCAGAGGATGCTATTGCTCACAGCTGATTTGTGATGAACCTGCCCCTTCTCAGCTACCAGCTCAAGTGTTCACATGGATGTATGCATAACAGTTTGTGCCACCATATCGTGGGAGAGCAAAGACCTACTATTCAAATGCTTAGACCTCCGCATGTGAGATAATTTAGCAATAACTCATATAAACAGCTGAGCCTGTAAGTCAAAGGAAGCAGTAAGTGTGGCTAAGAAGGAGCAGGGAGATGGTGGTAATGGTCACATCTTCAGACAGTGCAGCTGCAACCAGGGAGGACACACAACTAAAAACTGCGTTTTCAGGATGGCACGAGTACCATGAGTGCAGTAATTTTGGCATTACTTTATATGTGGATACCTAAAAATAGGAGAGTGACTGAGCACAAGGACTCAGCGATCCCTCACTGTGGATCTAGTCAAGCTCACAGCTTATCTAAAAGACGTGCTCTTCACTAGCTTTCACTCCTGGAAATCCCTATGTAGAAATCCCTACATAGCTGAGATACTCTACAGAGACTGTCAATAACATCCTACAGTAAGCTTTACACTGGTGTAGCCCTGACTTTGTTGTTTCTAACATCAGTGACTATAACTGTACCATGCTTTGCCTTTCTAACCAGTGGATGGGAAGTGGGCCACGTGGAGCAGCTGGAGCGCCTGCACTGTATCTTGTGGAGGAGGCAGCAGGCAGAGAACACGCCACTGCTCAGACCCAGCCCCACAGTTTGGGGGTCACAAATGTGAAGGATCCGACATACAGATTGATTTTTGCAACAGTGATCCTTGTCCCAGTAAGTTCTTCTGGTTAAGCTGCTTATCCACCTACTGGGTTTGTAGGGATGGATAAGAGGACAGAAGTCCTCTACAAATCACACACTTGTCTGTACTCCCTTTCCATGTGCACAGAAAAATTAGAGGATCTGAACACAGGTAAGTGGTACTAGATTTCTTCATCAGCAAAACTGTGGCATTTTAAACACCAGCTGGTAGGAACACAAACCGGTGGCAGCTGGTGCATAAGCTCCTGCCAGACTGTCAGAAGTCACAGAACATCTAGAGGGAGAAAGACCTTCAAGATCACCAAGTCCAACCATCAAGATGACCTGGTTGTGCACTTCTGTAAAGTTACACTGTCCTGTCACAAAATACTGCAAATCAAATCTCTCAGTATCTCACACCATAATCTAGTGATTCCCTTTGTTAACAATATGTGCTTCATGCTTTCCTATATTAGTCAGTTAATGAGCTACAGTGTTCCAAAGCTGGTTAATACACACTGAGAAATCACTGAATGCTGGACAAGATAACTTTCATAGATCTTTCACTTGATTATTTTGCTTTTTATTTTAGGAAAAAAGTATTTTAAAATTACTGTCCAATAGGAATATTTTCCTAGCTTGAGTGTCTGTTTTTAGTATCTGTTATTAAGGAGAAGATAGATAAAATCTAACATTTATTTTCACAGTTCATGGCAACTGGGGCCCATGGAGTAGTTGGGGAACTTGTAGTCGCACGTGCAATGGAGGACAGATGAGGCGATACCGGACCTGTGACAATCCTCGCCCTGTCAGTGGTGGAAGGGCATGTGCAGGGGCTGATATGCAAATACAGAGATGCAGCACCGAACTGTGCCCTGGTGAGTCCTCAGCCTAACAGAGAAATTAAATGCAGCTTTCTCTGGAATACTGCAGGTCACATAATGTATGCAATATTTTCATGTTATGAGAGGAATGTAGAACATTCCTGTAATTTACATTTTCATACAGCCTAATAATCTACTCTCACCTTTTTTTTTTTTCTTTACATGACTGTCACCTTACCATGCTTTCCCCTTTCACATGTTAGGTTTTACCAAAATGAGGTGGAATAATCCTAAACAGGAAATAGCATATGAAAATCTCTCCTACACCTAGTAATTCTACTTTTGTTTTACAGTAAATACAGTTTATGAGGCTCCCAGCAAAATTTCATAATGTATTCCAGGAGCAAGGAAGAATGCTAAGCTCATGTGGTTTAAATCAAGCCATGATCAAAGCAGTAAACTGATTTATTAACAACACAAAATCAAAGGGCAGTCAATGAACTTACGCATTCAAAATCAATATCAGCAATATTTGAGATAAACCATGATGCTAGAGACTTACTAAACACCTACAAAGTTCTAAACTTCCTTCCATAATTCATCCCAGAAAAGCATTGTTATTAAATTACTAGTATTCCTGATATAATAAGAAATTATTAAACCCCTGCTCTGTGCACACTCCTTTACATACCTTTCTTTTCGTGGGAGATGCAGCAGCTTTTTGTGTACCCGTGCCACTTTTGACACCATGCTGACCCACACATTGGTGACAAAGCCCCTACCAAGGACACATCTACACTCATGGGCTGTGGGCCTCTGCTTCTTGCACCCCATACAGTCAGCCCTTCTATCTTGGATCCCAGCTGCTCATGGTGTGCGATGGGGACAGTGCTCCATCAGGTCTTGATGGAGGTTGCAGTGCTGGTGGGACAAATTCTGGCAAGGCAGTGCCAAGCACAGTTTCACTTGATTGTTTACCCTCCTCGTATTTGGGTTTCTCCCCCCAGTCACAGATTTTCATGCTGCTTCTATACTTGTGTGGTGGTTTAACACCAGTAGGTAGCTAACTATCACCACACTGCTATCTCAGTCTCCCATCTCAGAAGGACAGAGCGAGAAAATATGATGTAAAAAAAAAAAAAAAAACAAACGCTCATGAGATAAGGACAGGGAGATCACTCATCAATACTGTCATGGGCAAAACAGACTCAGTGTAGGGAAGATTAATGTAATTTATTGCCAATTAATATCAAAGTAGAGCAGTGAGAACTAAAAGCAAACTAAAACCACCTTCTCCCATCCTCCCTCTTTTACCTTCTCCCCCTGAGCAGCACAGTGGAACAGGGGCTGCGTCAGTCCACGTTGCTTTCTTATCTGCCTCTCATTCATGGTCACTCCCTTCCCCTGCTCCAGTGTGGAGCCCCTCCCACGGGATGCCGTCCTTCCTGATCTGATCCTGTGTGGGCTTCTCACAGAGTGCAGTTTGAGAACTGCTCCCATATTGTTCTGTACCAAGTGGTCCATCCTTTAGCAGCAAATGGCTCTATCACAGGCCTCCCCCAGGGCAGCAGCTCCCTCCAGACTCCTTGCTCCTGCGTGGGCTCCTCTCTACGGGCTGCAGCTCCAACGTGGGGCCTACTCCTGTGGGGGCTCTCCATGGGCCGCAGGCCAGATCCACCTGCTCCTCCACAGGCTGCAGCGTGGAGATCTGGTCTGACATGGTACACCACGGGTGGCAGGAAGACAGCCTGCTTTACCATGGAACTCCATGGGCTGCGGGGGAACTTCTGTTCTGGTGCTTGGAGCACCTCCTGCCCTCGTTCTGCACTGACCTCGGTGTCTGTGGGATTCATTCTCTCTCATTTTCTCACTCTTCTCTGCCAGCTGCAGTTTCTTCCCTTTCTTAACTCTGCTCTCCCAGAGGCCCTCTTGGCTCAGCTCTGGCCAGCAGCGGGTCCCTTTGGAGCTGGCTGAAGCTGGCTCTGATCTGCCATGGGGCAGCTGTTGGGCTCTGCTCACAGAGGACCTCCCTGCAGCTCCCCTGCTACCAACCGCTTGCCATGTAAACCTAATATTACTTTTCAAACCGTTTCTCCCTTTACTAGAAAGTCTCCTGGTATTTCCCCAGTTATTGTTTAATTTGGCCGATGGTTGTGTTAAGCAAACTTTTCATTGTTACCTTCTCCTTACCATTGTCAGTTTTGGGCAACTGTCAGCTCTGATAAGGCATTTCCAGATACTCTGTTCACATTGTATACAGCCACATTCTTATAGTTAAATCTGTTGTTATTGAGGCCATGCTACCAAGAGGAGGCAATGTAGACTCCCCCTGCATGTAATTTGAGCCAAATCTAATTGAGCTCTTACATGTGTTCTTTATTTGCAAAATATATGGTTTGTTTGGTTTCTTGTAATCTTCCATCAATTTTATCCTCATGCAATTTCAGATAACTTCTTTTTAGGAGGAAAAGCACTCAGAGCTCTGAACAGATAGGTTGCTTCTCTAGTGAGAGACTACCAAAAAGGGTGATAGGAGATTGTGAATATTGACAGCTGTTCTTTACAAACTGGTTTCTGATGGATCTGCGTATATTCAACACTGCTTCTTAGTTTTGAAATCAGTTTCTGTGTAGCTTGATATTCTCAGGACAGATGCAGAGAGACTGGCGAAAGGAATCTCTACAGAAGCTCTTGGAGAGGGCAGCTCGCAGAAGTTAGGCAGCAGTTGATTGCGTGGTTATGATTATCTTCACCCCACAGAGCATGATGCATAGGCACACCCAGAGGCAGCCTGAGATAATTCTGTGCACAGTGGGCCTCTCGACGTGTTGCCCTTGGTGCGGTCGTACAGGGCTGTGCAGAGGGACTCGCATAGTTCACACTGTTCAAAACTTTCCTGGCCAGCCATGAAGAAGTAGCTATTCGATGTGACACAGGGAAGAATTTCACCCAGTTCTTGCCAAATCCCCAACCATTACACAGGAAACATTTCCTGGAGGAGCCTCCTCATTTCCCATATAGCCAATATAAAAACAAAATTTTGAAGGTGGTGTGTTTCTTGAAGGAAGAAGTGTTCACCCCTACCCATTAAGGTCTTTTTGTCATCCTTTTAGCTATCTTTTCTTTATCACATTGTTTCCATCAAGAAGGAATGACACAAAAGCATGACTGATGCAGTCTAAAATATTTTAATTGAGATGTTGTTTTCCTCATTCTTTCTTTCTTCAAGTGGATGGAAACTGGGGGCAGTGGCAAACATGGAGCCAATGCTCTGCTTCATGTGGAGGAGGAGAGCAGACCCGAATACGGCTGTGCAGCAATCCAGCCCCATTAAATCGTGGACGTCCTTGTCCTGGAGACTCCTCCCAGATCTCCAGGTGCAATATCCAGCCGTGTCCTGGTGAGTTAATTTACAGCAGTACACAGTGAGAATGTCATGAAAGCCTGTGGTTCTCCTCATCTAACTGGTACATTTTTTTGGCTTACATCTCCCCTGCAACTGCAGGTGGATAAATCTGTTGTTGTAACTTGTTATGTAGCACTACAGTATGCTCCTGAAGAATAGCTGCTTTTCAGACAGAGATGAGTGTATAAGGTGATTACTGTGTTATTGTGTGTATATCTTAGATCATATATAAACAGCATCCTCTTATTTGCAGGTTGTAAGCTTTACTGTTGCAATTATTGTAGTAATAATATATGCAGAAATACCTTTATTTCTTAACATGACAGGCAATATTTCTGGATTTTCTCTCCCCCCAAAATATCAGACGACTGAGTTTTCATATGGCACTTCTTTTTTTCCTTCCTCCCTTCCCTCCCATGCACAGGTGGGCCTTCTCGTGCCAAAGGCAGTATCATTGGAAACATTAACAATATTGAATTTGGAATTGCTTTCCTGAATGCCACAGTAACAGACAGCCTTGACTCTGAAAACAGAGTAATACAAGCAAAGATTACCAACATCCCTCAGAGCCTTGGTAGGCTTTTTGCTACTTTTTATTTATTTATTTTTTTCTTGAACTATATTGAATTCTGTGCAATGTTAGTTTTCACTACTTCATTTCCTTAAGATTACTGGAGAAACTGACCTAAACTTTTCATAGACAGAGAGGGGAAAAGGGAATCTTCACTATTTATTTCCAGTATATGAATATTTGTAAAATGTTTCCTCTGAATATATATATATTTTGTGGTTTAAATCTTAAGGCTATATACTAGTTTCAGGCACTTGTCTTCTTTCAGCACCTACTGATGTGGGACATACACAGTTAGGAAAAAAAACTCAAATGTTATATTGGATTTCTTTCAGGTCCAGCCCTTAGAAAGCTTGTTTCTATTCTGAGCCCAGTTTATTGGACAACTGCAAAAGAAATTGGAGAAGCAATGAATGGGTTTACACTCACTGATGCGGTCTTCAAGAGAGAAACTCAAGTGGAGTTTGCAACTGGTTAGCTACCTGTGATACACCATCTCTTTCCAATAAGCTTGATAGATACCACATTCCTTTAAAAACACCACCTCACCATTGCTGAATTTTGTCTTGTGCTCATGACACTGTTTTCTGAGTATCTATGGCTTAAATAGAGCTTTAGAGCCTTAGAGCTTTAATTTGGAACATGTAATGTTTATATTATAGGTATGGTATGCCTTATAAAAATACTAGTGTAAAATAAGTGGTCAAGGAATCTGGTTCAGATACTGTGTGGTTTACAGGAGTCCCTAGTTAGGATGTTTTATAAATCAGCATGCTCTTAAAATTCATAGGAGAGATTCTGCGAATGACTCATATTGCCCGAGGCTTAGATTCAGATGGAGCCTTAATGCTGGATGTCGTTGTGAGTGGCCATGTTCTGCAGCTCCAGTCGTTAGCCGATGTTAATGTGAAGGTAAAGCTGCCCTCAGATGCCGCCCTCTCCTCTCTAATTGATACATATTTCCTCACCTGTCTATATTAAAGTGGTAGACATTAAGTCCTGAAAAATGTTTTACTGTGTGTAACTTATTTCATGCCTGGTTTAATTGACAGATGTTAACACTGCCTTTGAAAACTAAAAGATGTTGTCAGAAAGGTAGTAATGGTCACTCAAAATTCTGAGATGTTAGAAGGGAGCATTGAAGTGTCTTTGGTGCTAGGTACTGCAGAGAGGCATGTGTGGCTTTTAATAGAGCTATGAAGTGTGTCTTAAGGCTCTCTGATTTTACAGCTTTTCATCAGTTTTTCTATGCCATGGCACCCTGCAAAAACTTTGGAATGTTACTGATGATTTCTTTGCAGCTACAATTATACATAGTCTGGCAGAGAAACATTTCTTTGGCTGAGAAAATTGCAATGACAGCATTAACAGATTCCAAATCAGATTACATCACAGGCCATTTTATGCATTCATGTCATGCATGCTGTCATGATGCAGTTAATGATACACTCCTTTCTCTGCCATAACATCAAAATTTGGTCTTGTGCAGGTATCTAATATGGCAAACAGTCCTGTTACACAATGCCTCTGAAACATTTTCCAGAGTTGAATGAATGAATGAATGAATGAAATCTCTCAAACTTTTTCAAGAATGATTAGAGAGGGTGGTTTGCATGACAGTATGGCAAGAAGTTATAATCTCTGTCTGTTTTTTCCAGGATATGCTAGTAGAAAGAAAGCAAGCTTCTGTCACTGGCCCTGTACACATAATAGAATGATGAAGTTCAAAGGAATTGTTTTTCTACCTTTTGGGTTTAGTGTAAGCCATGAAAAACATTTTACTTAATATAATTCATGGTATTAAAATTTTGGGTTAGAATCAGGTGCTTGATAACTGATTTTACTCTGCAAGAAAGAGCATTCTTTAAAGTTGTTTTTACATAGGTGATACTTAGTTGGTGGTAGGTAACCTGTACAAACATATATTAATCCCACAATACAATACATATTTATGAAGTTCTCAGTATTTTGATACATTTCCATAAGTAGCATCCCCAATATTTATACCCTTTTTCAGTAGCATAATTCTTCTCTACTGACTGTTTATTTAGTGCATGTTCTCAGAATCTGACTTAGAAGACTAAAAATATTTAGGCCTCAAAATATTGTTATTGAACAATATGGCCAGGTTTGTTTTTTGTAGGATATTCTCTGCTGTAGTCCCAATCATCAGGATCGACATCGTATTTCTTATTAAAAGAAACATACAGAGGCTGTTAAGATTAAACAGACAAATTAAGAGTAAAGAAGATATATTATGTGAAATACAATTTGTTCATCTATTATATTCTGAAAAAGTGTTGTGTTTTTGTTTTGTTTTGTTTTGTTTTTTATCTTTTAACATGAAGACCCCAGTGGTGTTAACTGTACTCAGTGGCTGATGTTTGCTGTTTCAGGATTACACAGAGGACTATATTCAAACCGGCCCTGGGCAGCTGTATGCACATTCTACTCGTCTTTTCACTATAGATGGAGTTAGTGTTCCCTATACATGGAACCACACTATTACCTATGATTATACTAAAGGAAAAATGCCTTTCTTGGTGGAAACACTCCATGCTTCCTCTATCACAACAGAATACAACCCCCTGGAAGAAACTGTGGCTTTTAAAATTCATGCTTCCATTGCAAAAGGTATTGTTCAATTCTTTCACAAAAATAAAGCAATGGAAAAATAATATCCTGTTTTACTAGCATTCATTACCTATATTCTGAAAGCTGTTTATGGTCTTGAAAGAGACCTGCTGTTAAACTTGAGTAACTTCATTGTAGATCCTGGAACCTGTATGCCTTGTTAATACATCAACAGAATAATATGTAAAAGCTGCTGCAGTTTACACTTCCTGTTACCCTGCAGTTCCCCTCAATGATCTCAGTCTGCATTTGCTGACACTACTAATAGCGTGACCAGTAGCTTCAGACAGGCAACCTCAAATATTTCTCCATTTCCTTGCATGTACAATTCGCTCTCCAAAGTGTTCCTCTACTGTCCCTTTTGGGTGGGGTAAGGTGTTTGGTAGGGTTTTATTTTGCATAGCTATTAAGAAAATGGAGGATTTTTTTCTTAAACCAAAATTCACATTGACATAACTTGGTAATGAGGCTGTAGAAACAGAAGAACATGCAAAATTCAGCACTTAAATGGCTAAAACATCCCAAGTCATTCTTCAGACTGTTTTTCTCCAGAATTGTTTAAGGTATACAGAAAATACAATGACTGGTGTGCAGTTATGCAGCACTGGGTGGACAAATGCTTGTAAATCTGCTAAGTCCTAACCAAGAGGTAGTGAACTGGTAGATCCTAGACCTGGTGCACTGTGTCTTGTTGCTCTGCTCCATTACTAACATCCAGCTTTTATTATCCTTTTACTTACATGATTTGAGGGAACAGAGCATATATTCATGCAGGTGAGTTTCCTTAGTGAAGAAGTCATAATTAGTCAGTGGAGTGATCCATTTTCTTCCTGTATACTATTTGGGCTTCTTTTTTCCCCTGTCCCATCCCGTCCCATCCCTTTCTACACACAATGAGGCTTGACATCATTGCTCTCACAGGAAGCAGTATTTTTCAAATGAAATAACTCAGGTTTGAAAGCAAATGAAGCAGTGGGACTACCTATCTGAGTCTTTCAACAACAGTATTCTAACTGAAGTAAAATAATGTTTTTTCCCCACTTGTCAGACTATGGACTCCCCGAGCAATTTGAAAGCCAAATGAGATTTTTTTTCCATTTAAAAAACAGGTCTGATTAAAGGAGATCTCCAAAGCAAATTATGCCTATGCATAAACCCCTCCATGCTTTTAAAAACTGAACTTGCATTTATTTCCTCCAACAATTATTATACTGCTTTATACAGTTGTCATCTTTATTGAATCATTTTTCAGAGTACAAGTGTACAGCAAAATATATGTGGATTTTCGTTAGGGTCTACCAGAATTTTCCAGTGTAGTTGATAAGAGTACGAAGTGGTGTTCTACAGTGAATTCCTACAAACTATGACATGATATTTTTGGTTTGGTTTTATTTCCTTCCTCTGACATGGAGTGGAACTGGCCTTCCTTCTTTTAACAATGAAATAATGGAAGCTTTAAGGAGGGCCTTTGCAGGATGTATTAGGCTGGGATGTAACTTACAGTTGCCACACCTGTGTAATGTTTTTTTGAAACAGCAAGAAATGCATGCTGACTTGTAGTGCCCAAGCAGAAAAAGCACTAAAATCTGGATTTTAAAAGTTTCTATTTTAATGTCCAAGTAGAACAAGTCTTTATAAAAGATTTGATAATCTTTTATTTGTAATAGCTGGGCTGCTGTTAAATGTTAAATGTTAAAGGCTTTTCTTAATAATACAGCAATATTTTCATCCACAAGTAACGTGATTCCTTTACCATGTAGGAGATCGTAGCAATCAGTGTCCTGCTGGGTTTGGTTTGGACTCAATCGGGCCTTACTGTACAGGTAATGATGTAACAAATGTAATATGTAATCAACCACCAGCAGCTTCATCACCTTTATTTACAGTTTCAAAGCATGCAGTACATACTTCAAAAAGTGAAAATTACTGTTGATTACAGGGTGTGGATCCAGAGGTGGATGAGGACTTCACTTCTGTATTCAGCTAGAACAGAAGTAGTGCCCAGGCAGCCTTTCTTCAGATGTGAGCTGGGGATGCTGAACTATGCTATCTGCTGAGCCTGCAAAGCAGTGAAGCACTTAGATGATCTGTGGGGAGGAAGGATGAGGGTTGCCAACCTAGACAACAGCCCACTAAAAAAAACAACTGTTGTCTGGGGAGTGAATGTGAAAAGAAACTCACAAGCATTTTAGCTGTCTCCTCTAGATGACTGAGTCATGTTTGTTTTAGGAAACAATCATTTGATATACTTTTGTGGACTTAGTTCATTGCCCCTGGTAAGTTTAAAAATTAAGGAAATTAAAAACAAAATGCTATGCCATCAGAAAAATTTAAAACCAGGAAAGCTGAAAATAACAAAGCTGCTTAAAAGTTTTCCACTTGCAGATTTTCTGTAAAACAATGAGTTCTAAAATTTTAATACAGAAAACGTAATAATCTTTGCAAGTCTATGTGGGGATGCTAAGAATAACACTGAACTCTGTCTTTTCTGTTGTAAAGAGATTATCTGTAATAGATTGTATCAAACATTCATTACTGCAGTAGTGGCCCAGGCCTGCAGATCTAACACAAGCAAGATTTCTGGGAGCCTTAGTGTAGGTTTGGTAGCAGTAAAGAGTAGGATCTTAAATTAGACATAGAGAATGTACTATATGCAAATTCTAGTCTTCTCAATGTATACCAGTGGACATTTCACACCAGTAGCATGTAAAGGAGGCTTCAGGGGGTTTATTACTAAGATTTTAACTAGAACTTCAGTCACAGCATCTTTATGCTCCGGTTTGTGCCTTGCTAATTGCCTCTGCTCACTTTCCTAAAGCACCCCAAGGATGACTGCACGTGGTTACCTGGTGTAGTTCTGCTGACCACAGTGGCCTTTTGCTTTAGCTGAGCAGGGCCAAACAAGCAGAGACTGGAGTTCGTGAGATTTGTTGATGTGATTTGGGAGCTTCATGAAGGGGTGTTCTGAGTGACGCAGAGAGCAAGGCAGGTGCTCTTTACCATGGGAACAGAATGGGGATGGGAAGGAAGGAGCATGCATTGCTGAACTGTTTCTGTGAAGCTGCTGTGAATTGCTAGATTAGTCTTGACCTGGGATCTGTACCAGACACATACCTCCTATGAAGGTTATTTTGGTGTAGTTTCTTTTAAAGTCCTGTAAAGTCTGACTGTTTTTTTCTAATATTTCCTTCTTCCAGATGAAGATGAATGTGTTGTGCGAAATCCTTGTTCCCATACCTGTCATAATGCCATAGGAACTTACCACTGCTCCTGTCCAAAAGGCCTCACCATCTCTGCGGATGGAAGAACATGCCAAGGTAAGATGAGTGTTGTTATTGACAGAAAAAGTCCCATGGCAAATAAATCGCTTGGTAAATGCTTTGTTCAGGCTGGGCAGTTTTGTCATTGTACAAAATGTGTTCTAATTATTTTGAGTATGTTTGCAATAAAGTATTTCATAATTCATCATGTTCAAGATGCTACTTAATCTGTGTCATTTTGCCATGGTGAGGTTTACAGCTTCTTTTGAATTGCAGATATTGATGAGTGTGCATTAGGTGGACATACCTGCCATGCTGGCCAAGACTGCGAAAACATCATTGGTTCATACCGTTGCGTAGTTAGATGTGGGAATGGTTTTAGAAGGACAGCTGATGGATTTAGCTGCCAAGGTTTGGAGTTACCTTTTGGTTGTTGGTGTTAGTTTTCATGAACTGAAAATGTCTTTCACACAATAAAAAGTAACTTTTAAAAAGATACATCTCCAACTAAGGTGTCTATAAATCTTCAATATTATCCTAGCAAGATTTTTTTTAAACCTTTTGCTTTTTCCATCTTTAGAAATAAATTAAAATCTTGCTTTTGTGTCCCATGTGCATTTTCTTCTATGAAGAAGTGATAAAAGTAAACACTTCCGAATGTATGTCAGTAGTGTAATAAATAGAGCTCAAAGCAGAGCCCAAAATGTTGTCTAAACCAAAACACTGTTCATCTAAATGATGACAAAGTGATTCACAGCTATGATATTGACAGTCTGTTTTGTCCAACAGATATTAATGAGTGTCAAGAGCCCAACTCCTGTCACCACCGTTGCTTCAATACTATAGGAAGTTTCCAGTGTGGTTGTGATCCAGGATTCCAGCTAAAGGGCAGAAAATGCATGGGTATGAATCAATTTTGAATTTTCATTCTCTCTTTACAAAGGAAATAGTTCAATATGTATTTGTTACTATATGCAATCTTATCCGAAACCTTATGATTGAAACTCCTACTACGAATGATACCGGGATGTATTTTTGAATTTGTTTGTGAAGCAGTACTAAAATCTAGAGTGGGAACTGGGCTGACCAATAAATGTACATGAAATGCATTCAAATGTATGCACACAGCGTAATTACAGATGGATTATTCTGCTCTTTAGGAATTGAACATAAGGAATTATGTTCATTTCCATTCTTGCTTTCTTTGCTTTTTTTTCTTTTTTAATAAGATGTAAATGAATGCAGGCAGAATGTATGCAGGCCTGATCAACTTTGCAAAAACACCCGTGGTGGCTATAAGTGCATTGATCTGTGCCCAAATGGAATGACCAAAGCAGAAAATGGAACTTGCATTGGTGAGTAGAAACATTACTGTACTGTATGGTGATGGTAAACACAGGGACAATGATTAATATATTTTGAAAGAAAGGTCTTTGAGACAGTCCATTTTCAGTCATTAAGATTCACACATATCAAGGCACTGACTTGTTTAATTTATGGGAACATATATATTTAACTTCTTTTAATACCTAGTAATTAATCCCCCACCCCCCCCAACAAAAACCACAATAGATATATCCTTACCACTTCCAGTTTTCCTTTGCTCTTAAGTAAGAACAGGGAAGTTCTCATCCGCATCTCTTCTGCATTGTCACCTTCAATTCTAGAAATCGTTCATTGACTGAAATGTTTTGCCCCATGTGTGAGTTCTTTCTAACAAGTTTGTCTCAGGAGCTCTAAATCAAGACTGCCGGTCCTTTCTGCTACTCAGGGCTGTTTCTAAACATAACCAACATCACATAGGTTACCAAATATAATGGGATATGAGAGAAAGATGGATTATGTCTATTTGGACAGCATAACTGTTAGAACTGGAATCCTCAATTCAAAGTTTTGAAAGTTAATGGAAAGAGTAAATGCAGTGCAGTTGAAAAATCTATGTATCTGTTCAAAATCTACTTTCAGATTGTGAAACAAGGATTGTTTCACAGATTTGTAACAAACTGTTAAAGATTAACTCTTGATCATGGTGAGAAAAGTGTATTCAGAAGCCAAATCTCTCTAAAGAGCCAAATTTGCTTGTGGTTTAGCTGCATTCATTACATGTAAAAAATTTAAAGCTGTAAGAACTTTCAAGAAATAATCTGACTCTTGCCCTATTGCTTGCAGACATTGATGAATGCCGAGATGGAACCCATCAGTGCCGCTATAACCAGATTTGTGAGAACACACGAGGAAGTTACCGCTGTGTTTGTCCAAGAGGATATCGGTCCCAGGGAATTGGAAGACCTTGTGTGGGTAAGCTGTCCAATCACGCTAGTATTGCATATTTTCTGCTACTGGTTTTGTCTGTGCTTTCTGCAGTTACATCCAACAATTCTATTCTATTTGAAGACTGTTCTATGTAGATAAATCTGCTTTGAATTCAAAGTTACCCATATAAAACAAAGTGTCCCAGTCAAAACAGGTAGTCAAAACTCAGTGATTCCAAGCTGAGATTGCTACAGACCCGTACCTTGAAAACAAAGTGTACAAGGGCTGAGGACCTCAAAGGTACTGATAGATGGATGCAACAACCTACCACTCAACAACAGGCTTAATTTATAAAATTCAGATCAGATTTGTGAGTTGATTGGACAGTGACACATGTTTGGCTCTACACTGGACTGCATCCATTCACATCTGAAGCCAGTCAAGCAGGGAGCAATGTGGACTCTACTAAAGGAGAACACCCAAAGGAAGTGTGTTGCAAGCGGCGCGGTACACCCAGAACCTGCATCTGCAAGCAAATATCACAAACACCCTTATCTACCCTCTGGAATTGCAGAGGGTTTTCCCCATATGGGAGGAAGCTGCACTTATCAGTTAACACTCCTTTTTCTGATTTGGGTGGATCACACCAGGGAAGGAGGAATCCCCACAGACACAGGAATGCTGACCATGTAGTTACTCCCCTATGCTATCTATGTAGAACCCTTTGGCAAAAATGTGCAGACATTCTGCCCATGCAAACACACATAGTGTTTCACAGATACTCTCGTAATTCTAATGTGGATAGCAAGAGAGTTTATTTAATGTATGATGTCAGTGCAAGTGTGTAAAAAAAAATTCCCTTGGCATTTCACAGACCTCAGCATGGCACTAGGATCATTTATATTCACAATTTATATATGCGGAATATTTAAAATTCAATAGCTGATCCACCCTGATTATAATCAGAGAGTTATAGAATCGTAGAATGGTTCGGGTTGGAAGGGCCGTTAAAGATCATCTTGTTTTAAACTCCCTGCCGTAGGCAGGGATGCCACCCACTAGATCAGGTTGCCCAAAGCCCCATCCAACCTGGCCTTGAACACTTCCAGGGATGGGGCATCCACAACTTTTCTTGACAACCTGTTCCAGTGCCTCACTACCCTTACAGTGAAGAATTTCCTCCTAAAATATAATCATTTATAACTGTTGGTATGTGACACTAAGTGAAGTCAGTTTCCATTGCTCTGACATATCATATCAGAGAAGCTTTCCTCCATGATGACTTCTTCAATATTAGGCTTCATAAGTGATAAATAACTGCTTTGGAGGATAGGATTTTTTTTCTTTTTAAAGTGCCTAAGTTTTTGGACTGCCAAAAGCCAGGCTGAAATGCTTTTTTAAAGATTAAATTGCAGTAAGAAACTGTTTGGCTGCAGACCAAGAAATTTCTTCCACCAGCTTCCTCTCTACTAAAATAAAATCAGTCCCAGACTCCTTAACATATCTTAAAAACATTTAGATTTCTTACAGTAATAAGAGGGATAAACTTTAGGACTACAGATTTTCAGAAAACACCAGCAGCTGCCCTAAAACTGTTTTCAGGGCAATGACCACTGAAAGTTCCCTCTTTAAATTAAATGAAGTATGACTTTTATGCTCCTTTGATTTTTTTTATCTGTTTAAAATATATTTGAAACATATATGCAAAAATATTAGTTCACCTGTTAATAAAAATAGGTTTTAGTGTTAATGTTTCCAGTGAGCACATGGGAGAGTTGAAAAGTAAGTAGGAACCCAGACTGAAACAGAAGAGTCGAACTTTGTTCCCACCTGTGCCACTGCTGCCCTGTGTAAAATGATTTGTGCCACAGTTCGCTGACTGTTAGATTTAGATGGGGTAAGGTATTTGTCATCAAAACATGCATAGATATGTTGTGTGTGCCCATTCAACTAAAGTATAACATTTCTGTGAACTATGTCCCATCTCAACATGCCATACTGTAGATGGAAGGGCATTGTCAAAAGCTGTTGTAAAGCATTTTTGCATCCAACACGTGTAAGGTTATCTAGAATTTAAAATCAAATAATATTCTTAAAATAAAAGAAAGCCCGAGAATTTAACTATTTTAGTTTCAAAGTCATTTCACTTTATTCTTGTAAATATTTAGTATTTATGGTGCATGATCAAAGGGATACTGTCCAGGGAAACTTTGGCTTACCAGTCTGTAAGTGATCAAATTTCACAAGGATGGCAACGGTGTAAATGCAATGGCTTGTTGTATTCAGTTTTGTTGATATCGCATAGGTTGCTCCTTGCAAAAGAAATTGCTCTGATTTTCTTAAAAATCATACTAGTTGTTACCTTATTAAAAAATAAAGTTCTTTTGTTTACAACACCTGACAATATTACACCAATGATAACTGACATATATCTGTTAAATTATGTGTTTTTGAAATAACAATTGGATAATACTGCAGTACTCTACAATAAATTACCCCTGGATTTCTGATTCTCAAAGCATTAAATTGCTAATACCAAAAAAATCTTTAAAAGTTTCTAAACAGCATTACTCTCAAAATACCATTAGTATGCATGCATACTATGCATTAGTATGCATAGGTTTACACACTATGCTCAAAATATGTTCAAATGAAACCGTAATGCTAGTTTAATGGCATTTTTACAGTAATAATTTAGAAATACACACTTTCCACTAATACGAAATAAACCCTTACTGAGTCACCATTAAAATAACCTTTAAATTGTAGTTTAAAAAGTTGCGGGATATATGTCAATTAATAAACATGTCATGTATCTTAATAATATCTTAGTAATATCAGGTTATTTCTGGTCATTCCAGAATTGCACATTCCTGGTTGGAATTGGCCGTCTTTTGCCTTTTTCTAGTACTGGATGTATGCAAGTTTGGAATTGAATACTGTGTATGTCAAATTTTCAGTTGGGCCAGAGAAACTCAGTGAAAACTTTGGTAAACTTTTTTCTGCTAGTGCCAGAGAGACTGGGGGTCCTACAATATCCAGCACTCATCCTGAATTTATTTTCAGTGAAGGACACTCATTGTGTTACATCCTTAAACCTGCTGCCATACTCTGTATGCTCACTTCTCTGTTTTGGTTTTAAGGATGACAGTTTACTGCTAGGGTTGGTCTAGTTATTTGGGATTACAGTTTAAAGGGAAACTGAAGTGTACTGAGAAAAGGATTCCCTAAGCAAACAGAAATAACTCCGTTTTTAAATTGTATGAAAGAGAATTAATATGTACTGATAAGTGTTAAAACTTTCATAACTGGAATGACCAATAACAATGTCAAAGGTTAGAACATACCCAGCCTCCTTCCCTTGCAGCCCTGCAACATGTCCTCGAGACGGGATTTTTCCCCTGACAGAGTGCATCAACTGTATCAGTGCATTTCGAGCTTACCTCAGTACCAGCTTGAAGGACCTGGAAGACTAATTGTACTTCTTGAGAGTGCTTTGTGCTGTGTCCTCCTTTAAGAAGGAGCCCCACAGCTTCTCCCGCTCATCTGCAGAGCACTAAAGAAAGTAAAAAACTAAAAAATTCTGTAGTAGCAGTGAACAGCTTACAGGGAAACAATGAATGGCTTGTGTACTAGGGGTCGCTTATTTCTTCTTGGGTAAGCAACAGGAATTGCTCACTACAGGCAGCAATAGTCAGGCTATCACACAGCTCTGCTGCTGCAAAAGCAGGGGAAGAGATTTGGTTCCCTGTTTTTTAGTCACATCTTACCTTCAGTAGCGCTCAAGGCAAGACCTTCAACAGATTTTTTGTCCTATATGAGAAGTTTTATGTCACAGGTAGCCTTACAAGAAGAATAAAGGTATATTACTGTACAGGATAGAAGAAAGACCGCCTGCTTGGCATTTGTGTTCTTTGTATTTTACTGCCTTCAAGATCTCACTTTTGTCTTCAGTTTGTTACACAGACTGCGTTAAGTATATATGTATATATATATATATATACACACATATAGTTATGTGTTGTTTTTTTGTTTTTGTTTTTTTTTTCCTTTCCACATGGTTTGTTGCTCTGGATCATGTCACATGAGCAGACATTAATGAATGTGAACAAGTGCCTAAACCCTGTGCATTTCAATGCACCAACACCCCCGGCAGCTTCAAGTGTATCTGTCCACCTGGACAACATTTATTAGGTGATGGGAAATCTTGCGCTGGATTGGAGAGATTGCCAAATAACGGTGCCTATTACAATAGCTATAACTATGCTCAATTCTCCCCTGTGAGAGACAACTATCAACCTCAACAATATTACAGGCACTCCTCAAATCTCTACAGCTCCTTCTCAGAGTATAGGAACAGCAGAATACCTTTCTCCAGGACTAGAAGGAACATTAGAGAAACTTGTCCTGAAGGCTATGAGGCAAGAAATGACAGATGTGTAGGTAAATGTCAGTCATATCTATGCAATTCTTTTGTTTTAGACCTTATTCTTAGGTTACTGTTACATATATGTTAGGGGCCTATGGTTTGTGGTGCTGTATTTTTTTTCATATTACCATGATGAATATTCAGCGAGTTATGCATGTTTTTATTTCCCAAGCAAGCATAGCAAAAATATTTTCAAACCTCCTTATGTTTTAATTGTGCTGCTTACTGTGTTTTAGTAAAATATTTCCCTCCATTGATCACTTTTCTCTGATTATGGTAGCTCACCTTTGCAAATTTTCTCACACCAAAAAAACAGAAGACCACCATTCCAGTCCTGGCAATGTTGCTTATGTCAGACTTTGATGGTAGCAATAACCTGGTTCAGAAGGGTTTTAAATCAAGATTTTAGAATGGAACACACTGGGGCAGCGACAGCACAGAGACAAGAGCCAAGTCACTGCCATACGAGCTGTATAAACAGAGGCTTTGAAGTTCTCTGTAGTTATGGTATACAGCCAGCTGTAACGTAATTCACTGAGCAGTGGAGATGGATTACATGGAAACAAATTGGTGTTTGTTGCAAGTTGTGACAACGATAGCATTGCCATTTCCTTTTCCATGATGAGGAGAGCAGGGTAGTTATGCTAACTGGCAACCTCTGTCCCAGGTTTTATTTTTGTTTTTCAAGAGGTACGAAGGCTCAGAGCCCACTCTTTTGACCAACAGGAAACAAAGGTGTCTGGCACATCTATCAAGCATTTAGCTCACTTGTTCCTTACTGTGTGAGCTTTTCTGAGGTTTTTCGACAAAATTCGGTTCTTTTCACAAATACTGAAAAGGTAATTCAGCTCTTCATGAAAAACGAAAGGAGCAGCGCCTGCACTGCTCATTAACAGATTTGCGCTAAATGTTAAGAAATGAAGTTCAAGCCAAAACAAAAAAACATGTTTCTCAAAAGTTAGAAATCTCAGGTCTTTCCCATGAGGCAGCCGCTCGTGGCAGCGGACCCAGACCCTCTGGAACTGCAAGTCTGGAGCCAGGAGCGCGCAGCCTACCTTCAGCTCCTTGCCTGCCCGCGATAGATGACGGCCACACACCCAGCCTGCACTCGCTTCATGCTTCATGAGGGTGCAGCAGCGGTGCTGTTTTACCAAAGGAAACATGGCAATATCAAAGCATGAGTTAATTGTTCTGAAATAAGCTTCTCTTAGGCCAGTTTTTTGCCACCTTAACTCATGTTTTGAGTATCGTAAAAAAAAAATATATATACAGTCAATTATTTTTTGATAATACTGCTGAGTTTAAGACCAAGGGTACTGCAGTCTAGCTCTTATGAGAACTTCTCCCAACACGTTTAACATAGCAGTTTGTAATGCTTTAGGTACGTGCCTCAACCTAATATATATACCAATGACACATCATAGGAGGAGCAATATACCTTCAGGATAAATAGTGATCTACAGCTAGATTCTAGCCACCAGAGTTATTGCTACAATTATATAGCAATATATAATATTGAAAAGTATGAATGTTTTTTATTCAGTGGTAAGTTATAGATAAGTAGACATCACATTAACCTTGTATTTACATTATAATGACATTTCAGTAGTCTCATAGATACAGTTTGTTATGGGTGTAGCTGTTTTAATTGAAAGAACTAGAACTGTATGATCCATACCCCAGCTTCCAGTTCCAGGTAGTTAATATTCTTGTACTTCTGTTTCAAAGGAATAAATATGTAGATTTAAAATTTACTGTTTAATATGAAAAATACATCCCAATAATGTTCTTTTTTTTTTTAAGAGGGTCCTTTGAGTAGACAACCATCAGGATTTGATAACAACACATATTAAACATTTAGTGTCACATTTGTTTCTCTTTTGTGTTTGCATTTTTATCTAATGCAAGACCTGTAAATCAAACAAAGAGAGGGGAAGCAAAGACCTTCCTTCAACTGCTTTAATCAAGTCTTAATTCCTGCACATGAGAGTAATGAGTAGGAGCTCTGTTACCCTCCTGAAGCAGGCAGAAATTTCAAAAGAAGTAATAATTATATATGATCTAAATCACATTAGTCTGCTTTGAAAATTTTAAATGAAGTGGTCTGCTACTTCTGTATTTGGGAGGGAGATTTAAAAAAAAAAAAAGTTTGAGAGCATTTATTGGTAGCCTTTCCAGATACTGAGATTCGTTCCCATGGCATGAGAGAGATTGGTTTGGAGAGGAAACAGCTTTGCCAGAGGAGGGATTAACTGTAAGAACAACTCCCTGGGGTGAAGGCTTTCTCTGAAAAGAAAACTGATATGTGCATATGCTAAGCATACTGCCTAAAACCTTATCGTCAGGCAGCTTGGCTTGCTTTCTGGGACAAGACTATATCTGTAACCTTTGTGGATTTATGTAGCTTGTGTATCCCCTTTTCTTCCCAGAACTCTGTATCAGACTGGTCCCTCCAGCTAGTAGAGACCTGTTATAGCTGCTGTCAAAGGAAGTGAGAATCCCCTCAAAGGTGGTGTTGTGGTTTAACCCAGCCGGCAGCTCAGCACCACACAGCCATTTGCTCACCCTTCCCCCTCCCTCTCTGGGACAAGGGAGAGAATCAGAAAAAATGAAGCCTGTGGGTTGAGATAAAGACAGTTTATTAGGACAGAAAAGAAGGGAACATAATAATAATAATGATAATATTACTACTACTAATAATGTGTACAAACAAGTGATGCACAATGCAATTGCTCACCACCCGCTGACCGATGCCCAGCCTATCCCCGAGCAGCCGGCCCCCCCCCACCCCGGCTAGCCACCCCTATATATTGTTCAGCATGACGTCAGATGGTATGGAATACCCCTTTGGCCAGTTGGGGTCAGCTGTCCTGGGTCTGTCCCCTCCCAGCTCCCGCTGCACCCCCAGCCTGCTTGCTGGCAGGACAGAGCGAGAAGCTGAAAAGTCCTTGGCTTAGTGAAAGCGCTGCTCTGCAACAATTAAAACATCAGGGTGTTAGCAACATTCTTCTCATCCCAAATCCCAAACACAGCACCATAACAGCTACTAGGAGGAAAATCAACTCTATCCTAGCCGAAACCAGGACAGGTGGCTTTAAAAGCCATAAAAGCTGTAAGGCTTTAAAAGCTATAGGGAAAAAAAGCATAAGGTTTTAAAAGCTATAGGGAATGGAAGCAGGTAAGTTGGGAAGGAATTTGCTAGGCTTAGTCTTTCAACCCCCTTAGAAAACAAGATCCCCGTAACTTCCAGCTCCGTCCATATGTTTGTACATAAATAGAACAAGAAATACCTATGTTCTGGTAAGCCTGACTTTTATCTTTCCATCTTTCCATGTTTCTTTTCCACAGACATTGATGAATGTGAAACCAGAGATACCTGTCAGCATGAATGCAGAAATACCCTAGGAAGTTACCAGTGTACTTGTCCACCTGGTTATCGTCTTACACCCAATGGCAAAACCTGCCAAGGTACAGAAGTCTCTTTAAGTGTTCAGAAACGTGTTCGTAAATCATAAGATATAGATCATATTCAGAGCATGTATAAGCACTTGTTGAATTTGCTTTGAGATACAGCATTCAAAATGGCAAGTATTTCACGTTATAACACTTTCTATAATACTGGCAAATTAGACAACTGCAACTTCTTATTCTCTGAAGTTACCTCTTGTACATTACACGTTTACACATTACACATTTAACTCATGCAAGTACACAGCAACTCTAGGGTCAAAGCCAATAAAATCCTTAACCTGTCTCTGTCAAAAAAAAAAAAAAGAGAGAAAATGAGAAGGACAGAAGAAAAAAAAAAGGTGGCCAGATTTTCTGCTCCACAAAAAAAAACCAAAAAACTAATTAGCCTCTATTGACAAGACAACTATGGTTTATGAAATATAATAAATGCATATTATTGGAACCAGTAATTCCAGTGCCTCAGATAGCAAGACAGGGTTCTGAAAGATCTCACTTGTGGGTACAGGTGCCCTCTGTCTTCTGTTCAGCCTTTACTGATCCAACTAGTTTCTAATTCTGTTAAATTCGTCATGGTACCAGCAACTAATTTACCTATTTTTTTGTAACCTTCAGATATTGATGAGTGTCTCGAACAGAACATTGATTGTGGATCAAATCAAATGTGTTTCAACATGAGAGGCAGCTACCAGTGCATAGACACACCTTGTCCACCGAACTATCAGCGAGAACCTCTTTCTGGGTATGTTTTATTTGCAGCACCTTTTAAGTCTTGTTTTCCTGCCCACTCCAAGCTCAAATACTTAACCTTTAATCATCAGAATAAACTTTATCTAAGTTTAACTGACATAAATAAAGCTTATTCTAGCAAAAGGTGAAGCATTAAAACTCAAGATTATCAGTAGTAGCAGTATCAGTATAGAGCAGCAGTATTTCCTGTTTCCAGCAGAACAAGAAAGTATGAGGTCCAGGCAGCTGGCTGGCTCTCAGTATCCATGCAGAATGTTACTATTAATTCACATGGAAATAGCATCAGAATGTCTTTTTCTTAAATGAACCCTGGCAGGCAGTGTGCTTTAATCCTTTTTCCTGATTCAGCATCATTCATTTGTCATTTACAGGGCTACCTTTGCATCTAAGTTTTCTGACTTACTTCTGTGAAGTCCTAATTTGCCATCATTTTCAAAGTTTTAAAAGTATTATTTTCATTGTGAAAATAACACTACAGTTCATAGGCAGTTTTTCTTTAAGTTACTCTATGTTTTTCCTCTTCTGAAAAATAAACAACACATTAACTATTTTTAATCTTAAAATGTAAGCAGGGAAATAGTTTGGTTCAGTCTGATCACAAAAGATGGTTTCTGAGTACGAACTAGAATGACATTTAAGTTGAAATGGATAAATGTTCACTGATGAACAGAGTTAAGGGACCTTCTATTTTGACTACAGATTAGTAGAAGTAAAATTAATTCTGCCCTTCTTTATTCCAAATTCTTTATTTTATGATTTAACACACAGACACATCACATGGAGCTGCCAGTACGCTTTACACAAATATTCTCAACTCTATTTTTTAAGAGCAGGGCCACTAAAACATGCACCATTCACTTCAATGGCAAATACTGCCTTTGTTGTTTTTTCTTTTATATATCCTCTTGGTGTTTTCTGAGATGATCCTGTTGAGGAAGATGGGATGTTAAACTGGGATGCAACTTTAAGGAAGAATGGATAAGGAGCGCATGAGTTTAGCTCTCTTGGGAAGTTTGAATCTGTATATCACAACAGGATCTATGGGAAGATCTTTAGCCAAGGGATTAGGCACTACATGGCAGGTACTGGAGTAGGACTTACAGTGCTCTGTTTATTCCCAGGTTCTGTCTCAAAAACTGCCCAGCCAACGATCTGGAGTGTGCCCTGAGTACCTACGCCTTGGAATACAAACTCCTTTCCCTCCCCTTTGGCATAGCTGCTGGTCAGGATCTAATCCGACTGGTTGCCTATACACAAGATCAAGTCATGCATCCAAGGACAACTTTTTTAATGGCAGATGAGGACCCCACAATCCCATTTGCCCTGAGAGATGAGAATTTGAAAGGAGTTGTGTTCACCATCAGACCACTGCGAGAGCCAAAGACATACCGCATGAGAGTCAGAGCCTTATCCTACAGCATTGATGGAAACATTGAGTATCAGACAACTTTCATTGTTTATATAGCCGTGTCAGCCTATCCCTATTAAACACCCAAACTACTTGACAGTAATCACAGTATTTTAACCACATTCATAAATGCCAGTGGGTATTACCACTTCCAGACTGATTCTACTGCCTGCCAAACAGTTGTGAACCATGTAACTTGAAAACGGTGCTATGCTCTTTTCTTTTTCCTACCCCAAGGCTGCCTATACAGTCCCATTATTCCAAGTCAGGAGGAAAATCCATGGCTTTGAGGACCCATTACCGCTTCCTGTATTTATTACACAACTGGCTACATTAGTAGTCATCTTCCACAATTTGTTCTGAAAACTAGCAGAACAAATCAAAGTATGAGCTGAAGTATGTGGTCAAAAGCAGTAAGCAAGGAGCAGCCTCTGTTAAAAGCAACTAAAGAAATGCCTAACCAGAAGAAGAAATGGCAATTTCAAATGGTCTACATATGTTAAAGGTTGCTAAGTGTGTTAAATTTTAGATCTGTTAGATTTTTTTTTCTTATCAAATACCTGATAGAACTAGGCCTGTACATATACTATGTCATGTGCTCAAAAAAATAAAACAAATACCACTGTACTTAATGATTGCAAGTGCTGAAACATGACATTAGTAAAGTTTGTTTTCAGCTAAAGAATCTACCGTAGAATTTGGAATTGGTACATTTGTTTTCTGTGCAAGTTTAGGAACATCGCTATCGTTTGGAAGAAAAAAACAACATGGCTACTTCTACTTTATACAGCAAGTATTTTATAATTTTTTTTAGTTGACATTTGACATTCTGGTATAGCCATTTATTTAGCTCAAAACCATATCCATTTCAGTACTCCCACCTCAGTTTAAATGTTTTGTTTTTTGTTTTCTTTCAAATAGAACATTTTTCTCCAAAGATGTAGTAAGTTTGGTTCAATAATGTCAATACACTGTACACAAGTAATTTTGCCAAGATGTATTCTATTTTTATGAAAGTGTATATATGTTTTTTCCTATTTGTATTTTCTATGCAGTATCTCAAGAGTGTTCTACAGTTAAGGTTTCATAAGAGGACAATGTCAGTACATTGGAAATAATCAAAATAAAAGTTCCCATTGCCTTTGAGATTGCTGCAAGTTTTATCATTGTAAAAAATAAATAAATAAATAAAGTCTTTCCCACGTGTAAGGCACTTGCCTTTAGTACCAGTGAAGAATGTGAAAAGTACTGTGCCCAGCAAACCAGGGAGCTGCTTACACAAATGCAGCCACGTCTCCTGTTTAATGATCTGCTGGCTTCCCCCATCCTCCAGTTTTTCAGAAAAAGTCACAGAGGCTGTTGCACTTACCATAGTCCTCTTACTTACACCAAGTCCTCTTAGTTTAGCCAGCATCTACTGTCTAGGAGACATGTCATTTCCTCTGAGAAAATGGATTTTGCTAAAAGTTAAATTTTTGTTGCATGTATAGGAAGTGTCTATTTGTAAATATTCTTGCCAAACATTAAATACATTGCTGTAATTCCAATGCACATAAAAAAAGAAAATGGGAAAAAAAATCCACAGAGGGCATTGAGATTAAAACCTACTGGCAACTATCAGTTTTCCCTGTGAAAGTTCTGCAGTTTTTCAATGTGAGAACAAGATGTCAACAGAACCCCTGCTGCTGAGACAGCCTCAGATTCTTGCAGCATGATTGGGCTGCAAGGAATAGCCCAAGAATAATTCCTGCCACTGATAACCCACCTGACTTCTGCTGTCTTCCCTCCACCTGACACTAAGGCAAAGTGAGCTATTATCACCAGCATTCAAGAGCATTTTTTCACAACAGGGCCAAAAAGCTCCTTAATGGAACTTTGAATCTATGCTTCCTTTAATAATCGTCCCTAGTGAAAGCCCTACCATTTTTCGTCAACTGCTTTTTGTTCAGTATCCATTGCAAGAAGTGAGACAGTCCTGAAAAATAAGGATGTTTAACATCATTTTGCTCTTTGTACAAATTATTTATACAAATGACAGATTTCAAATGAAACAGGTTGGTTTCTTGTAAGCCTGACTTGAAAAGTAAAAGCAATTTAAGAAGGAGATAACTTTCATGGTAATGCTGAGAAGGAACAACAAATGAGAGTAAGCGCTAAGAAGTATAGCCATTCAATTTCTTTTAAGGCTGATAAGCACACTGAAAACTATTTCCTTGAAGGAATTTATTTCCACTGTGAGGCATGAAGGAAAAGAACCAGTGTCTATTATACGCTGCTTGGGAGGGGAAATAAAGAAATAATGGGATTCAAATGCTTTATGGCAACCTTATTACTTAGTTTAGGGTTAGGAACTTACTTACCAGACAGAAATCAATGACATTTCCAGACAGATCCATGTAATTGTCTCTACTGGTTGGTGTCCCGTGCTGTGTTTTTCAGGTGTCCAGCAGCAGCTCGAACAGGAGGAGCTGCTTGCCCATCTGGGCATGAGATGCTTATGCTGAGGTGGTGCCACAGGACCACAGGCCTGAGGAAAGAGCAAAATTAGGTTTATTGTATGGTGTAAGCTGTATGGTTTTCAGTCATTTACTGGCTGAAGGGAACTTTTGAATTAGAAAGGAGGATATGGGCCATGCCCTTCTCTTCCTTGGACATTTCATTCTATGTTACAAAATGCCAATCCCATGTGCTTTAAGACTCACAAATGTTGGATTAACTGGCAGAGCAAATAGATCTGCTCAGTTCTACCTCCAAAAACTATTTGACCCTAGTCCTAACAGGCCGGAATGTCAGCTGTGCCATTAGTTAGTTTGTGAACTAACTTGAGTGGTAAGAGGCAGGTTGGTTTGTGTGCATGTGCACATGCCCACATCAAATTGTGCAGTTGTTAATTGTTAGCGTTTAAAAAGAAAATCTTTATAAATCCTAATGAACAATAAATATTCTACTGTATTTATATTTACTTTAGGTAAGGTTAGCAAAATCCTGTGTGTGGAGTTTTATCTTTTGCATTAAAATAAAGTAACTGCATGGGGTTTCAATGTCTAAGGACTGCAGCTGTAGGCTCGAGCCTGCAGCCCTGTTGGCCAGTTCCCCTCTACAGAACTGGGGCTGGTCCAGCGAGCAATATGGGATCTCCTAGGGAGCCTCACTTACATTGGCATCAGTGCTGAAAACAAACTGCTGGCTCTCCATTGGCCTTACCCAGTCATCACCCTATATCTTAATTAAATAATGCATCAAGGAATGGTAGAAATTAATTACTTTCTCTGTCCATCATGTGGCTTAAAGATTAGAAGCAGCCCAGTGACTGACTTTCTCTTTGCAGCCAGCAGGACACAGCCACAGGTGCACAGCAGGGCCAAAGCCCTGGTGCTGAAGCCACTGTGCTTGGTGGGAGGCGCCATGCAAAGAGTCGGGAACACTGTTAGAGTTCAGCTAGAGACATGGCCTCTTTCTCAGACAGAAATACCTTTCACTACTTTCTGGCTACCTAATTGCAGAGCAAACACCCTTCCTAGCATGTTAGTGTGGTGTGTAGGACAAGCTAAAGCTTTATTAAAAACAAAGAACAACCACCCCACCGCCAGGACAACGAGGGAAGTACGTAGCCATTAAAAGATGCAAAGAGAAGTATGTGAAGGAAACGTTCTGATCTTTACTGCATGTAACTGACTGGTTCCTGCTGTTTGTCCAAGTGCACTATCACCATTCCTGCTCGCATCCTGGAATTGTTAGAGGGACACGGTCAGTATATGCTGGTGGCTGTTTCATGCTGTACAATAGCTGTATGAAGAGCACTGAATGACCTTAGAACAACAACAAATAAGCAGGTGGTCCCAGTGAGAGCAACTGCTCTCGAATCTTTCAGACAGGCCAAAAAAAACAAGCCGGTAACACTTCATGCTACCTGGAGGCTGTGTGATCACCATTTTGTATGAGCCTACTCCCACTGCCATTTGGTTCTCAGGGAAGGGACACGGCTTTTCCTCCTGACCCTTATCCTGACCCACACCCATGACACCTGCTGCATCCCTGGGCCTCCCCTAGGCACTAACAGGGCAGCATCTAACTGTGCTACAGAGATGAAGCAGACCCTACAAAAGATGGCAAATGTGTTTTATACGTTGAAGAGATGAATTTATATATGCTGGTGGTTTAAGTGTGACATCTTGTGGCTTTCCAGTGGCACACAGCTGGTCACACAAGTCTCCATGCACGCACACGTTGGGCACCGGCCCTGTGCGCCACGTGGCCCTGTGTTACACCGCCCAGGACACCATGCTGCTAGGGCACAGCCGGTCCCCCTTTTTCTCCCACAAATGACTTGCTTAGGCAACCCATGCAGAGATGCAGCACTTTGCGCAATTCTTCCGGATCTAAGTCCTCCAGAGGAATACAGCACAAAAAGGAGGGCAGGGAGGAGCCCTGGGCCAGGAGCCAGAGGCAGGCCGGGAAGCTGCAATGATCCCACTGACTACGTAGGATGTGTTCGGGAACCGGAGATGGGTAAGGGGTCCCCCCACACCTTTTGTACAAGGCTGGCTTGCCAAGGCTTTGAGCCAGGAATTCACCACTGTTTGTTTTCCTGCACTGGCTGAATATAAAAGCTATTATATGTTTACAGCAATGGATTGATGCAGGGCACACACCACTATGGACGGAAGGGAAAACAGTTACCAGAAGAGAACGATGCTCGGAAAATGCGGGAGTAACAGTGCCTGACAGGTTATGTCCCCTTGCCAAGTACAGGGCAGACAGTTAATGCTAAACGAAGCAGAAGGATAATGAGTAAAGCGAGCGTCATCACTCCCACGGCAGCATGGCGATTCCAGCAGGACTATGTTCTCAAGGTACAAGTGGGAGCTCTGGCACCCTTTGACTTCAGAGGCATTTCTACTTCTGGCAGCTCCACTCTAAGACCACTGCCAGCGCGTTATGACCTTTGAAACACACGGATTAGTTTATGAGGCTGGAATCCAACCATCCGCCCCCCAGCTGCATGCAGGCCGTGGCCAGGATGGGTGGGACAGTGCAGGGAGGGACGTGTTGCCACCGCCACGCTGCCCATGGCCGCTCACCGAGGCACGGCGCTGCAGCAGTCTGGCACGTTTCCGTTCCGTGCCCACCTGCCAAGGTGTGTTGACGTACGGAGGTGTGGGGCTGAGCGCTGCCGGGCAGGGCTGCTTCATCCCTGGAGAAAACCTGTGGGCAGATGGAGGATCCTCCAGGCTTCTGGGCTTGAACCTCTTCTTCACACATGGTTTGGTCACTGTCCGGAGAATCAGCACAAACCCAGACAGACTAGCGTCTGTAGTTATTCAACAATGAATTGAGAAATCAAGTGAAGGCCAGAAAGCTAAAAACACGTTCTTACACCGACGGTCATAAATGGTAAAAAGCCTGAGCAGCCACTGCCTTGCTCAAGCACAGCCAGATTTCTTGCTGGGAAGCCTGAGGGGGGTTCCAGCTCCTGCACTTGCGGCAGTGCTCTGGGAGCTCAGCTTGTCGGGCCCTGGTGCTCCACATGGGATTTGAGACACTCTTAGCAGATGACCTTATCTGTTTAGATGTAGAGCTTAGTGATATGGTTTAGTGGAGGACTTGTTAGTGTTAGGTCAGAGGTTGGACTAGGTGATCTTGGAGGTCTCTTCTAACCTAGATGATTCTGTCTTTTCTGTCCCTGGATGGACTTTCTGAAACAGAAAGAGGAAAGCCAGGCCCAGGGTAGCTCTGAGTATGAGTTGAGAAAGACAAGAAACACTAGCCAGCAGCGCTGCACCAATAAACTTAACAACCAAGCACAATTTATCCAGCTGTGCCTCTTAAATAATGTTAGATGTAATTCCTAGTGTGCAAGCAGATGTTTTTATAAGCACATTTGCATGCACAGATGCAATGAACACAACTCCAATTACTTTTTTAGGTCATTGAGTTCAGCTCTCCAGTACCTTCAGCATGCAACTGCTGCCAGGCAGCATGCACGGCTGCTTTGTCACCTGATTTGATGAATTTTATACAAGGAATAAAAAAGAAGAATACCTGCTTACAGATGAAGGCACAGAGATACAAAAAAAAAAAAAAAAAAAAAAAAAAAAAAAAAAAGCTTTAATCTTTTACACAAGCAGAAGTTCACCTGATAATTTATGAATTGCCAGATGACAAAGGTATCAGGAGAACAATCAAGCCAGGAAGCAACTCAGCACCCAGAGCAGCGGTTTGGACATGCTCTGAAGCAGCACTGTGCCATGACCATGTGTCCGGGGGATCCCTTCCCTACCCTCCATCGACGGCAAGGCCAGGGAGTGCTGCAAAGCTTAGTGGCAGCGATCGCCCCGGGGAGCACTCCCAGGGCACCCTCTGGGAGAGCAGGAGGCTGGCAGCACAGATAGTGTACACACATGGGTACAGAACGAAGGAAATCCAACAGCCACAGAAAAATTTTTGTATTTCACACCAGGTTACTCCTCTGCCCTTAGTCTCAGTGACAGCCGCAGCAATGCAGCTCTGTGTTTCCAGTGAAAATACCGGCATCACATAAGGCACAGAAAGAGACGGCGTGCAAAAAGAAGAGACAATGCCACTCACATTGCCTCAGTGAGAGCACGGTGCACCCACAGTGCTGCAGCCCACCTTGTTCTCGCAGCTGAATGATGAGTCCGAGCTTAGGGTCCCAGACACTAAGGAGGAAGTTTCTGTACACATCTTCTTTGTTATCACGTCACAGATAACAAGAACAGAGATGTGAAAAAGATGCGTACAGTTTTTGGCATGCAGTAGCTATCTACTGTAGCAGTGAACACTACTGATCTCAGCCACTGCTGCTTTTCGTCTCGTACATCTCCATACCAAGCGCTGAACATTACAACATCGAGGACAACACTTACACAATCTGGTATCAGGTGAACGAGCAGGCTGAAGGTGGCACCCCCGCAGCCTACAGCACTGCGAAGCGCTGCGCTCAGTCGTGCCCTGCCCTAAGTCAAGGACATCACTGGGCAGAGCGGCTTGGCTGGACAAGTGGGCAGAGGGGAACCATGAGGTTCGACATGGGGAAAGACCAGGTCCTGGGGAGGAACAACCCCAGCTGCTGGAAAGCAGTCTGGCAGAAGGGACCTGGGGGTCCTGGTGGGCACCATGCTGAGCATGAGCCAGCTGTGTGCCCTGCTGGCAAAGGCCACCACTGGGAGGAGAGATGCCAGCTGGCCGAGGGGGTTCCCCACTGCTCAGCACTGGTGAGACATTGACAGTGCTGTAGCCAGTGCTGGGCTCCCAGTACGAGACCAACATGGACGTACTGAAGGGAGTCCAGCCATGGTTAAGGGACTGGAGCATCTGACGTATGAGGAGAGCCTGAGAGAGCTGGGACAGTTCAGCCTGGAGGGAGAACTCAGGGGAGCCTTACCCACATGTCTAGCCACCTGGCGGAGGAAAGACATTAAAAACACATGCTGATGGAGCCTTAGGGATAAATGGCAGAGGCAAGGCATTCTTGTACCGGAGTAGTATGGTTTCTGCATAAATGGGCTGGCATGTCACCACCGGGTGAAAACTCTTAAACGGCAGAGAGCATATGAGTAGGAGATGGGCTGAAAAGACACACGAATCTGCAACTGAACTGTCACATCTTTGATTCCTCTTCCACTGAAAGGAACTGGACTTTGAATACGAACCTAATAAATAACGCAGATTACATCAAATTTATTCATCCCTCCTCATCACTGTCTGCTAACAGAATTAGCTCACAAATCTTCAAATATTTACTAACCATACCGGTCAGACTGTGTTCTGTGTTTTCTGCGGTCTGGCCTTTTTTGAAAGAATATTTGTCGTTTGCCTACTGGTTCATTTGCGATGCTCTCAGCAATGTGGAGGCTGATAGGGAACCTCAAACTGGGTGTAACCCTGCAAAGCCTTTGCCAAAGTATTACTGCTAACATTTTGCAGCTCATGTTTTGAAAAGTTTTGGGATGCAAAAATGATGTCCTTTAGTAGATGAGGCTGTATCACAAAAGTGATTTGTGTTCACCAGCTGAATTGCACAGGAAGGGAATGCCAAGGTACCTTTACCATCTATAAGCATTACTCTGGACAAACAAAAAAAGACACCAGTGATTTCCAGAGTGGCATCAAGTGAAAGCCAGTTACAACCTTTCTAGACAACCCCAAGGCTCCTTGAATTGGAAATCTTGCCTAATCTAATCTCTCTTAATCATAAAACCAGCTTTCAGCAGAAAATAACAACAGCAAAACATTGCCTTAAGATACTTAGAACAGAGCAGTGAGTCAAAATCCTCTGTATGTTGCTGGGAACTGGCTTTTTGGAGCAGTAAGATTGTTATTTGAGTAGTGAAGTTCAGCCTTTGCCTTATTTATAAAGCCCTGTTGATTACCTAAATAAATCACATAGCACTGGTTTTGCTTCTACTTTGCGTGCTACAAATGAATTAACAGAGAATAATCACATTTAATCTAAACCAGTTGTGATACGATCTGAGACATTTTCAGGATCTAAAGAAATTTGAAGAAATTAACCATTGGTAGACGTTTACGTGTATTTGTATGAGGGAAAACATCAGTGGCTAGCATATAATTTGTATAACACTTTACAATACGCACTTGTTTTGACAAGTTTACCTTGGGGCTACCTGCCCTATTACACAGCTTATCACCATCTGTCTCTAAACTGATTTATTTCATGATCTCTCGGTGCCATGGTTTGATACTTAGCTAATTTTCCAGTCATAAAAGTCGAAGGAGGACTGTTTCAGGTGGAAACATTGATAGCACTTTGCCAAAGATCTCTAAGCACTTAAAGATGAGCTGAGAGAGTCCCATCCCTTTTTCTTCTGGCAAAAATAAATCTCAGCTTCTATGACATCCCCAAATGGGTATATGCATGTCTTTTCAATCTGGCAAAACCAAAATTGTTTCCTCAGTGGCATTTCTCCCAGCTTTTGCCTCTTTCAAGAAATATTTCTGATATTCTGCACAACCTGGACATCATCTTCAAATGAGATATTTAGTTTGAATTACTATGAAGTCAAAATGTTTTGTTTTGTTTTTTATTGATCATAACAACATGGCTATCTACGAAAAGCCATAATGACCACTGCAGCATGACAATAAGCGTTAAGTGTCTGAGCACCCAGACTTCCCAGCTGTCTCTCATTAGTAGCAATAACCTTTTCTCTGACCACAGCAAATCCTTTTCTTGCCATTCACCATAACATGGATCGCTGCTACAAAGACTTTTACCTTAGCCACATAACAAGAGCTGCTGCTTCTTTGCTTTCACGTTCTCTGCAGTCTTTCCTTACTGTCAAGAAACAGACTCACTAGACAAGAAGTTTGCTCTTCCCCTCAAATTGCTCTTTGTACATAGCAGAAGTGCCCCTCATGCACACAAAAGCACTTCATTTCGCTCCTCCAAAGCTTCCTCCAGAGTGCTCCTCTGTTAGGATGCCATTAGAGACAGTGGAAAACAAAGGTACAGGGAAACACATACCTACAAGAAAGAAAAGTAATGATAAGGAGGAAATCATCTTTTTTCCAATAAAAATTATTGCAGCTTTGGAAGACAAACATTTTCCAGTGTAATGTCATGTTTGTAAACAGTACTTTTTAGCCAGTTTATCTAACACGCCGGTCTCAAGTGATCGTTACTGGGAAAAAAAAAAAAAAAAAGCACGGATCAGTGAGCATCAATGAACATGAGTGTCTCTTACCAACACCAAAAAAAACCCCAAACCAAAGACCATCTCTACATTTAAATCAGAAAAGGTGTAAGAGAGCACTGAATCCCATTGTATATTACACGGTGGATTTACAGAACGATGCCTGTCCTAGTGAGAGCCATCACCAATTCCCCACAGCATCTGGAGCAACTACTGACGGAGTATTTGAGTGCTTATAAATGCAACCGTATTTCTGTGCAAGTTGCAATACAACCATGCAACCACTGGAACAATTTCAATTCAAAAAAGAGAATTTCAGTCCATATTTGCTGAAACAATGGATGGGATTATTTTTTGTATGCTTGGGAATGCTTTTGATGAGAACAGAATAAACACAGTATTAAAAAGCTTTGTTAAGTGGCAGGCATGTCTGTAGTGATAGGTCTTGACCTTGGTTCTGAACTTCAAAGATGAAATACTGGGTTTTGAAACATTGTGCCATGCATGGAAGGAACATCATTTTCCAAATTTGTAAGATTGTCAACAGAAATAAGCACCTGGCATTTCTTGTGTTCAGGCTTCTAAGGGTAGAGAAAAATATGGAATTACAATACAACGCAAAGAAAGCAACCATGGACTGCAGACTTCCTTCAACTGCTTATTTGTTTACTGTCCAGTCTGAAGGAGACATTCAATGGGATTTTGCAAGGGCTGGTTATGGTACCCGCATTATATGTTTCTGTGAATGACTGGGGCAGGGTGAATATTAGCGGACGACCCAAGAGGAAGAGAGTAGAATTAGGATTTGAATTACAAAGCTGATCAGTTGAAGATGTCTCTTGTAAAAACAGTGTGCTGGTCGAAGATCAAAAACGATGTGTTGCGCATTAGACGAGAAAAGGCAATTGCACAAAAATAACATGTACAGTGCCTGGTGACGGCTGCGTTTCAAGATATTACTCAGGATCACAAGCTAAACGGGATTTAATGTTCACACACTGAGGTGGAAAAGGCTTCCTACCGATATTTGAACAAAGCACAGCATACAAGATATGCAATGTATTCTTGCTTCATTTTCTATTATTTATTATACAATTTAATCTGGAGTATCATATCCAGTTTTGGGCCCCATGTTCCAAGAGAGCAGCAGACCGTTTCTGAGACTCTGATGAGAAGATGAATTAAAAGAAGCTTGAAAAATGCGATGTAGGAATTAAAACCAAAAGGATAGCTGAAAGGTGGTAAATTAAGGCTAGACACGGGAACAGCCTGCAGGTAACCAAAAAGTTGTTGCAAAACAGAGGGAATGATCTACTTTTCACATCTTCAGTGGCTAGGACAGGAGCGGGTAACACAGGCTCCTCCCACAGATCCAGATGGAAAAAGTAGAAAGCTGACTGTGCCCCATCCCTGATTTCGGAGTGCTCTTGAAGCACTGAAATAAGCTGATTTGGGTGCAAGGAATGTAGCTTCAGTTTGGCAAAATAATCATTGTTATTACCTGAATTATCATGGCAAAGGAAGAGGATCTCTCCTCTTGCTGGATGTTATCAGAAGACATTAATTCACATTTTTTACATTAAATCTGGACAGCAGAAAAACACAAGGAACACAAAACTCAAACATCATAAAAAATGTCAGCTCTGCTGGCAGCAGCAACATTAATATGACAGTTATTCAGTGAATTTTCTTCAGGAGGTTTCAACACATTTGGTAGGTAAATAAAATATTAGTTTGCATCCACATATTATGCAATGGGGTTTTTGGTCCTATTTAAAATAATTTTGCTTTGAAAGACAAGAAATAGTATTTGTAGATCAGAACATCTGGTAAAAAATCTGTAATCTGCCAGACAGTCTTGTGAAAGAGTAATTTCTCCAAATAAATGTTATTTGCAATTTTACTCCAGACACAGCAATTGCAATAAATGTAAAAACCTTAAAAGGACAGAAGTAACATCACATCCCCCAAATCATCACTAAGTGCTCATATTTTCTGAGGATCACATATGAATCACAAATGAACTACCATCTTGGCACAAGTCTGAGATCCCAGAGAGTGAACATACACGATGATCACAAAGAAGGACAAAAACAGGAGAGAAAACAACAGCTTTTTATCATGCTCTGTGGATGTCCTCATTCTCCAAAGGACTGCTGCTTATAAATGAAGTGAGACAGCTAAGTTTGAGACTCATGAATTAAACTAATTTCCCCAAAAAGTAATGTTGGAATGGACTTCAAAAGCCATAACCTTATTTTACAGCTGGGCTAATACAACTATTTCCTTTTGTTTGACAGTAACACAGAGGGACTAATGCCTAACACACACTTTCTCTCCACTATTTACTGATGTGATTTTGTTATAAAATACATGAACAGGGAAAGCTGCATTTAAATGCTTTTGTATTATCCTAACCTGGTATTTCAGAGAAATACTAGTGCATAACATTGGAGGTTATCATCTTTGTCACTAAGAAGATATAAGTTTAAATTTAGCTTTAGATCCAAAATCGGATTAAAAAATGGCCTTATACTGTGCTCAGGAAGCTCTAACAACATAATCTTCAACAATAACACAATCAACTTCAACATTCCTTCTAACATTAAAAAAAAAACAAAAAACTGGATAGGAACTGGTGTTGAACAGCAAGAATTAATATTCTATAAAATTTTATATGACACACAAAGCTGCAGATGCTACATGCCTGATCTTTTAGGACTACTGTGGTACACATGGTTTTTGTGACTCTTGCTCTCATAAAAATTTATACTGCTTGAATTTCATGGTTAGCGAGAGAAAGGCAGTAAGAGAAGCAGGGAGTGCACAGGAGTAGAAGAACCAAGTTCAGAGGAACAATGGAGCTCTTGCTCCCTCTCCCCAGATGCCCAAATCCTCTAAGAAGGAAACTGCCCTCAGCAGAAAAGGGATACAAGCTAAATATTAGTGCCACCTGAGTTTGAGTTCCAGAACCAGGGAACTGGAGACAATGAGGTTGTTGCCTCTCCATGTAGCTACGTAATGGCAAAGCTTTCCTGGCTGCCCAAACAGGCCTGTGCTGCAGATGGTCATGATAAACGACTTAGCAAGTGGAAACGAGTCACATCCACTTACAGTGAAGTAACGTCTCTAAAGTAACCATCACCACTCTGCCGTCTGACAGCAGCAGCCTCGCAGAGTGGCAGCAGGTGACCGGCATGGCCCCGGCTCCACGGCCACCCTTGGGTGATGTTGCCCAAGGGGAGCACGGGCAGGAGCAGCATCACACATGCCCTTCCCCACACAGCTGCATTCCAAAAATACCCCGCTCGAAAATGCATCGGGCTCCATCTTGAAACTTATTTGATGGGAAGGCTGTTTCAAACCCTCAGTGATACAATGCTTAAGAACCTTATTTTAATTTTCTGCCTCATTTACTTGCACACTGCGTAGAACTACTTGACTTTTAGCTCTTAATTCCCTTTAGGTTAAAAAAAAAAAACCTCTTCCACTCAGTCCCTCCGATCCTTATTGCCTGAAGGTACTAACGCATAAAACTCAAAGCCCTTCTTTGCTAGAATTAAACCAAACCCTCCTAGAGTTTCCTCTTGCATCTTTCCATTACCTAATTTACTGCTTTAGCCCCTTTTTTCACCTGTCTCAGTCTCGGTAACTTGTGCATAGGTAGCCCAACCTGCTCACAGTACCCCGTATGGTGTTGGGTTAATATTTTTAAGTAACCCATGGTGTTGGGTTAATATTTTTAAGTTATGTTCTCCACTTTCACTGAAGCTAGGACACCGGACCTCTACAATGTTCTGGTTTAAATGTCATCAGAAAATCTCAACAACATGTCACAATAACCGCAAAGTTTTATCTGGCCAAATAATGAACTTCGCTGAGTAATCCGAGCCCTCAGGAGCAGGCCGTTAGGGCGTTACCATGAAGTAAGGCAGAGTCATCAGTCCAAGCCGGAGCCTTGGAACAGGACGTAACATCAGCCCTGAAACTCTGCCAGGCTCCTGCAACCTCTGCACATTCCGCAGCCTTCTCATACAGCCCCCATAGGATTGCCAAGGACAAAAACATAAACCTATCTGCTGGCAGAGGGCATGTTCCTGCTTCCTTCATGACTGTATATTCCAGCCAGTCTCTGCTCCTTACAGCTTGGTGGCTGATTCCTGACACTGAGTTCTCCTTCTTCTCACACGTCCTGTGTCTGCGACCCAGCCCTTTAACATCAACGCCACACTGGCCAAACAAACCAATACCTCATCTCCACCAGTACTGAAGTATTCATTTATGTTTTCAGTGCCACTCAGTCTTTACTTATGTCCTCTAGGGTCTGCTTGCACTTTCCTGCCCGGAATTCAAGCTTGCCTGTAATGCTGCTGCTAAACTTCACATTAGGATGTGAAATCTTACATCTTAATTGTTTAAATTTTTTAAGTTTACCTTAATTGGCCCAATTTGTCACTAGATCTAATAATGCAGCTAGTCAAAACAGAAGGCAACTACCAACACTGAATACCACCTATTTCACCACCTGTTTCAGTAATTTTGAAGTGAAACAAAAGGGCTTATCACAAACCCACACCACCTAGAAAAGGGACAACCAGACAGTAGTGCCAGTCTGTCCTTCAGGTTTTCCTCACCAAAAACAATAATTTCAAAACATCAATAATCTCAATAAAGCGTCAAAACAATATTCAGGTTTCATACATACTGCAAAACTGTTTTAGAATGGAAGATGACTTACCTTTTACATAACTCCTGGGAATTTAAAAGCATTCTAATGCTTAAAATCTATTCCATGTAGGGAAAAAAAAAAAAAAAGGCTCGGATTCTTTGTAGTATTTTTACTAGAAGGTAAAAGACAGGAATACATTACCATACCATCTATTATTTTATGTGCATGTTTAGATATTAGATATTTCTTTTTTAAGCATGTCTCATAAGCTCACATTAGAACAGATTTATTTAAAATAAATACAGTACTTTCAGAGGAGCTCTTTCTTTACCTGTAAACACGAGTCATGCACTCTTGTTAAGTTCTAAGGTGAATTTCGGAATGCCCAGACTGTCTGTAGTCCACCTGCTTTAGCTTCTCCATCCTTACACCTTTCCTAATAATTTATCCTAGTAATTGAGGTCAAACTTTAGGATTCAAAAGGCCATTTTGAAAAGTGTGGAGCTCACCTTACACTTTCCTCAAAATACTTTAATCTAAAAATTAAGTGAAATATTTTGAAGGAACTGCTCTTCAGAAACGGATGGTAGATTTGGGGCATATCCTTAACTGAAACACTTGTTATATTCTTACACACTTGATATGTCTATTCCTTGCATACTCAAAGAAGAATCAAGGAAAAAAAAGAGGAATCAAAACATGAAGAGATCTGAATTTCTATTGAGCTTGGTATGAAAGGCTAAGGAAGCTGTCTGAATGAAGTCCCATCTTCCAGATACATCTCCCATGATGTACTAAAATTAGGTTGTTAGATCTACACAGTGAGGACTTTTTCTTGTTCTGAAAAGCACTTAATAGATTCTGAATTTTGTGAAAATATTACCGTGAAACAGTGTTAATAAAAAAGCAAACTGCCATGACTCAGGATCACTCACCGACATACAGCTGAAGACTAGAAGATATTGGCTGCCAAATTAGAGAGCCCAACAGAGGGAATTCCTGCAAGGGAATATGCCCACCGTGGTTTAAGTGCTAAGGACGAGATTTTCTTTGGAAGAGCAGAAGCTTATAAAGACCGCCTGCTACTTACCTGAAATACCTTCTCAGGGCATCCCAATTCAAAGGGCACCTCCTTCCTCACTGCAGAACCTCACGTCCAAAACTTGTTCCAACTTTGAGGGGAAAAAATTGGAGATGAATTCCTACAGTCTACACTAAAAAAGGGAATTGTCGTCACAGTCCAGCCAAGGAAAGATGCCATATTCACACCTAACTTCTATTGCAGTTTTTTTTTTTCAATGACAGGTTTTATCCATAAAACTTCTGTCCCACTCAGAATGATGCAAACTCCTGAATTCTCTACCAACTACAGACCAGTACTGACTCTTGTGACCCTTTTCAACTCATCAACAAATAAGGCTCCTGGCATGCTGTTTTCTCAGTCTCTAGTGTAACCCTATGGCTAAATTAACTTAATAAAAATCTAAAGTATTATTTGCATCCCAAGCCATCATATAAGGCACTAGACCTTCTAATGAAAAAATCTCTTCTTTATGTCTCTGGTTAAGATGAGGTTTACAGACTTCTGGCCTTTGAGTTTTGTACTCTCTACCATAGGTATGGGATTCATATATGCAAAAACACCCCCTAACATGAAACATTATCTCCTACTAACATCAAACCAATGCTTAGATGTCCAGTCCCTGTGAAATACAGCAAGGAGATGAAATCACTCTAAAATTAAATGGTTACTAATCTAAGCATAATTTTACACCCCTTTCCCCTGCCCCTTGTTTTTCAGAGATAAAACAGGCATTTCAAAATTCTCATACTCCAGCCCTAAGCCACTGTAACTTAGTTACAGGACTCGTTCTTATGGGCCTCACCCAAACACTGAAAGAAAACCTAAGTCATTAGCAATTGCTGGTAGCAGACTACCTCCGGAGAGCCCTTAACAGTGGAAGCTCTTGAACATTTACAATCACAAACCTTTACTACACTCCAGCATGAATGCAATGTATAACTCTAACCTTATCTCTGTAGGTCCTTGATAATGTATATATTGGTGTATTGAATTTTTGGATCTTTGCAACCTAAATGTAATCTTTTTTAATATTCAGATATCATTCCCTTTAGAAAAGTAAAATACATGTCTGTGGTGCATGTCTGCCCATGCTTCTTGGTTCTTAAAGCTGAAAAAGCCTAAATATTAGCTGCAGCCCACATCCTTACACTAACCTCAGTTATAAGAATGTGGCCAATGTTTACAGTAAGCAACATGGCAAGTAATCTGAAAATGTATACTGAAGCTGAAACATAAATCAAACATTACTGTAACACTATTGCTGAGCATATACTGAGCAATGTAGCCACATACTAGGGCCTTAATAGTGCAAACTACAAAAACTGTATTTTACTTTGAAGATCAGTTCCCACAGTGAAACAGATCTTCATCAATCCCCAGCCCTCTTTTTAACCTTTTAGTTAAGCTTTAGTACCTGAGTACTAAACTGGGTGTTCTGAGCCAACATACATAGTTAATAACATCAACATATTGATCAATCTCTGTGGTAAATGGGAGTAAACAGGGTCTGCCTGACACACTCGTAAAATCAAAAGCCATGAAGCTGAATCACTAGATTCCTATAATCTAACTTTAATACAAATCATAACCTTAATTTGAAGTCCAGAAGGGGAATGAATCATTAAGACATATGCATACAAAACCCCACATGCCTCATCCGTGCTGCTGCCAGCTGTCTTTAAGTCGTGGGGCTTTTAAAATCTGCCGACGGATCCCTTCAAGTTTTTATCTTTCCAAAGCTTGACCAAGCCCCAGCCTCAAGCACAGGTACGCCTGAGGAGAGATTTGAGGACTAATTCAGACTCCCCCCCAACCCTAAGGCTGGCTTCTCATTACGGTCGTCCACACAGTGAAAGAGGGCTGCGTAGGGGAGGTAAAGAGCTGAGCTCTGTCAGGACCATTCATGCTCCACCTGCCCCTATCCTTGACAATCAGGTGTTAAGTGGCCCTTACGTTTTAAATTTCTAACACCTAATACTTATTTCAGTTGTAACCCCAGACTTAATCATAGGCAAATAGAGACGAATGACTAGAAATTTTCCTGATACAGCAGAAAGATATATGAGTTACAAACAACTAAATCCGGTTATTTTCCTCATTTTGCCCTGCTATTTCCTCAGTAGACAAATTATGAATCCTGCCTGTGCTGCAGATAATTCCTTTTTCAAGTCAGACTTGGATCAGCATTGCGCCAGCTGTGCTGTGCTATAGCCTCGCTGGATAATTTACATTTTTGCAATAATTGTATTTGTTACAAAAAAATCTTGCTGTTATATTTAAACTGCAAATGGGCTGTTGTGTTCTGCGTGCCCTGGTTTGAGTTGCTGCAATCATGGTGAGTGCACAGCTCCTGTGAGTTTGATTTCTCAGAGTTCACTTTGAAGGCACTTAAAAGAGAACACAACTTGTTCAAAGATCTTTGAAACAGAAGGGAAAACAATTTTTTATTTATTTTTTTAAATCTTTATCTTTGACAAAGAAAAAGGGATTTGTCATACTGAGACAATCTTCTCTGCTAAATACCCAGCGGCTCTTGTTCATGGTGGGTGTCTTTTACATAACAGCAAAGAGAAAAACCACAGTGCAGCAGAAGTGCATGAAATAACTTTATCTTGAAAGAAATTTCAGCGTCAGAAAGAAATCAGTGGACTGACATCCCTTTTGAAATACAGATTTTGGCTATCTATATAAAAAAAAAGTATCTCTTGTGTACTGTTTTCAATTTTAGTGAAGATATTCTCCATTAAATTAACTCCTCTTTGTCCACAAGTATCGATAGTGTATTTTGTCTTACAATGCCTTATATTTTCTCTTCAGCTGAAAGAATGGCCTCTTTTCCTCTCTACCTTTCCCTACCCAAAACCACATCTGGTGCCCTGAAAACTAATATTGCCAGAATTTAAATTGTCTTCTATCAGCTACTGCTTTCCAAACTGTAGTGGGTTTGTGTGGCAAGGTTTTGGTAGCAGGGGGCCATAGGGGTGGCTTCTGTGAGAAGAATCTAGAAGCTGCCCCATGTTAGTTAAGGGCCCCGCTGTTGACCAGAGCCAAGCCAGTAAGTGATGTTGTTTGTGCCTCTGTGAGAGCACATTTAAGAAAGGAAAAAAAATGCTGCCTCACAGCAGCTGGGAGAGTGAGAGGAGTGAGAAACAGCCTTGCAGGTGCCAAGGTCAGTGAAGAAGGAGGGGGAGAGGTGCTCCAGGTGCTGGAACAGAAGTCTCCTGCAGCCTGTGGTGAGGACCATGGTGAAACAGGCTGTCCCCCTGCAGCCCATGGAGTACCACGGTGGAGCAGGGTTCCATGCTGCAGCCTGTGGAGGAGACCACAGTGGAGCAAGTGGACCTGCACAGACAGAGGCTGCGGCCTGTGGAGGACCCCTGCAGGAGCAGGCCCCAGGCTGGAGCTGCAGCCCGTGGAGAGGAGCCCACGCAGGAGCAGGTGACCTGGCAGGAGCTGCTGCCCATGGGGGACCCGGGTTGGAGCAGTTTGCTCCTGAGGGATGGACCCCGGGGTAGGGAGCCATATCTGGAGCAGTTCTTGAAGAGCTGCTGCCTGTGGGAAGCCCACACAGGATCAGTTTGGCAAGGACTGCATCCTGTGGGAGGGACCCCACGGCACAGGGGACGAGAGTGACTGAGAAGGAGTGGTGGAGACAAAGTGCTAGAGACTGACTGCAACCCCCATTCCCCCATTGCCCTGTGCCGCTTGGGGGGAGGAGGTGGAAGAGGGTGGATGGGGGGGAAGGCATTTTTGGTTTCTTTCCTTTGTTTCTCACTTCTCTAGCTTGTTAGTAATAGGCAATAAATCTTACTATCTCCCTATGCTGAGTCTGTTTTGCCCGTCACGATAATTATTGAGCGATCTCCCCATCCTTATTGCAACCCTTGAGCTCTTTGTGTCTTGAGCTCTTTGTGTCTTTTTCTCCCCCTTCCTCTTTGAGGAGGGGGAGTGAGAGAGCGGCCATGGTGGAACTCGGCCACCCACCCGAGTAAAACCACCACACAAGCACGTCCTCAAGTCCTGCCCGGAAAAGTGGGTTTCTGTGCGTTAGTTAGTGTGTCATCATTCAGTACCCAAGTGTTGTTCCCCTCCAAAAACATTAAGCTTTCCTCCAGCTTGTGTTACACTTTGAGCAGGTTTCTGTGATACACCATCAAATTGTTAGATCTTCCTTAAGCTAGTTACTCTTGTTGATAAATCATGTTGTATTATAATTTACAGAAATCAGACTTGATTGTGAGGTTGTAAGCCACCTATATAAAGTCTGTCTCAGAAGCCTTCTTTATTGAGCCCATGCTGTTTCTTGTACTCTGTGCTATATTTTTCTGCTTGGCAAAATCCCAGTCCATTAAATTTGTTCACAAACGTAATGAAGAACTCTGCCTCATTCTGCAAAATCTTTTCAAGTGCTGTACTTTGCATCAGTTTTCAACGACCATACAGAACTACAAGGGTGATTGAAACTGAAGAGACTAGACATGACAAGAATGCCCCTATCCTCTAAGAACTCCATTAAGCAGAAGCTAAGTGCTGATCATTTCAGTTGAAGAACTCAGACTGTTGTAAAACTATGAATGATCAAAATCAGGTGTTTACTTTACAGAAAAGACAAAGGCAACTTCCTCAAGCCTTTGGCAGCTTCAATGATAGCTCTCTCCACTAGTATTAATACATAGTATTCAGTATTGCCAAGGGAGGTTTTTTGTACATGAACTTATTTGTCCTACAAGACCTTCCTGTTGAATACACCTCAAAAGTTCCAAACAAGAAAAAAAATCAACCCCCTCCAAGAAGAAAAAATTAACTACTTGTTCTTATATAGTTATGCTGATCCAGCTAGTCTTTCCCCTTGAATACAGACATTTAAACAGACCATTTTTGCTTGAATGCATGAGACGTGAAAGCTTGAGCATGAGTAAAGAGGATTATTTATAGCAGCCTGAGCGCAATGTTTAAGAAAGATGATTCTTCATGTTACAAGAAAATTACTTCATACTAAGTCTGAAAATAAAATAAAGACTTGCAATGATGTCTCACACTTTTTCACTGGTATTTTGCCAAAGCAGGGGTTTTATTTGTCAGTCACTTAACGAGTGGTGGCTGTTTCTGGGAATCTTTATTAACAGTCCTGTAGGTGGTAATGAAATAACTGTGTTCTGAAAGAGTTTGCTGCATCTTTCATTCACAAGTTAACCAGTAGCCACTGCTAATTCCACTCCTGCTGCTTAATTGGGAATTCCCTGTTTAACTCTTCTAGATTTACCTCTTTTTCTACCCCAGCCACCTTTCTTGTGTTCATTTTCCCTATTCTTCTTATCATTTGATATCCTTCATATGAACCAAAGCTTCTGTTATTTTTTCTTCCTATAATTGAACATCTTGCTTTTTCCTGCTATTATTCACTAGAAAAATTAGTCCATATACTATATTGATAAAAAAAAAGAACAATGTGAAATACAATTCATTTTGAGAAATGTTTTTTATGAGACAATAGTCACTTTTTAGCCTGTATGGATTGAAATCAATAAATGGAACCAAATTAAGGGGGAGGAATAATTAGTATACTTGGAAAGAAAGGAAAGACAAATATTTCTGATTTAGTAACATCCCGCTCTGTCAGACCTTTTCGATGGAAGATTTCTCCCTGTAACTTTCTGCTTCTAAAAGCCTGCTCTGTTTTATGACTCAGCGCTCGTATTCCACACAACGTGAGATTCTAGCCTAGTTTAAGTAAACCCATGTTCAAGCTTTGAGGCTTTCCTCTTTTAGAAGAAATTGATAGGACCCACAGAGAAGTATTGTAATAGCCATTGAATGATGATCTTAGGGTCAAGGCTCCAGAGGAATTGTAGCTATGCATATCTATAGGTATAAACGGCCAGCAGACCTGCTCCTCCTCTTCCTGCTCTTCAAGGTGTTCAGTAATGTCTGCAGTTGTGCTGAGTATAGAGAGGCTTCTGGAATAAAAAGCTTTCTCCTACCGATCTCGATAATACTACAAAAATAATGCAAACACCATGCAGATTTTATCCTTCATCTTCCACCTATCATTATTGCCTCATCTGTTATCTCTATGTGGACATATACAATTTTTAAGTCATATTCTTCTCTCTACTTCTTACTTTTAAACCATTCTGTCAACTTTTTAGGTATTGGAAATGTAGTAAGTCTATATTGATATCAAATGGATGACGTATGTGTCCATCTGACCCTTATTACAGCAGCGTGCTAGAGCAGAATTCATTGCAATATTACTGCTACTCGAAATACTCAAAGATCACAGAAAAGCCATAGTACTAATACTCCTTTGTCTTAAAAGTCAGCATATTTAAATTCTCTTCAAAATTATTATTATTATTATTATTTTTTCCCCTAGAATCTAGTTAAATATGAAAATAAAATGTAGCCAGTTCTGGTATGGAAGGTGCATGATCATTGAAGGAAATGCAGGGAAGTGTCCTTTGGTCAGTTATCAGATGCCCCAGAAGAATTAATTGTAACCCTATGCCCTCCCACATTAGGGCTTCTGCCTCCCCTGCATCGTTCTCCTTCCTCATCCCTGCAAGACAGAAAGCCTGGAAGATCATTAGCAAGAGTGTTTCCACTACATGGATTTAAAGGTGCTTAAAGTACGTTTTACATTCTGTTAATCCGCTTACTGAATTATCCCATACAGCACACAGGGAAGATAAACCTGCCCGCAAAAGCAGCTTAGTGATGAATTTGTTATGAAAAAAGAGAAAAAAAGTTTTATTTTATTCTGAATACACGATTTTATAGAGGCTAGACCACTTCACATTGTGTATCTTCACATTCTTCACATGAACGTATGTTTCTTCACAGAAAGCTTCACATTCTTTTTTCTCTAAAAAAGAATTTATGATATTTAAAGGTGCAACCTCACAGTTCTGGAAATCCTAATTTAACTTTCAGGATAAGTGACTTGACCAAGCTTGCCTCAGAACTGGAAACCAACCTGAACCGATCCTCGTTGACTTCATTAATCTGCAAAGGAAAAAAACACACACACACACAAAAAAAAAAAAAAAAAACACCTTCCCATTTAACCTTCAACCATTCTTTCAGAAAGTATGCTCTTCTAAATTAGTTTTTAATGCTGTAGAGAAAAGTACTACAAAGAAGATTCATTGGAGATTTTCAAATATGATTTTTTTTCTGCACAGGTAACAGAGCAAATGTGTAACAGCCTCAGTTTCCATGCATCACAAAAGTAAATGGAACCCACACAGGTTGGTAAAAATCCGACATACTGTCAGATGCTGCTAGCTAAAATTGCATTGACCGGAAAGAAAGGAAAAACTACATTATCAGTTTCTATTTGAAGTTCATATAACTAATGATGAAGAATTAGTAGTCATCAATGATCACCTAGCAGTCATTCAAGTATAGCAAATACAAATGCTCTAGATGAGGATAACTGCAATTGAAATCAGGTCACAGCAGGTCAGGAAATCATCTCACGATTCATACTTTGGAACCCCATATACATCTTGCCAATCCAATTACTTAATTCATAAGAGAAGTGAAACAATACAGCCCTACCAAAATGAACATATCTGTAAAACAAAATACTTGTAGCAGCTAGTCATGACTATCCATATTTTCAAGCTGTGTATGTACCTAATTGGCTTTTGATTTATTCATACTGCCATGTTAGCAGATCACGATTAAACATTTAGAGCTTATTTTTGTTTACTTTTTTATATATATTTTTTCACCTCATGTAGCTGGCCACTATTAACTGGCACGCAGAGCTGTACTGACTGAAATGATAGAAGTCATCAAATCTCCTTTAAAACAAGGATATCAAAATATACTTTACCATGTAGTCTTAAATGTTTAGCTTGATCTAACTATAAATTATTTAAGTTACGAGTATTTTAGTATTTTTCTAGAGAATCTAGAAAATGAAGTTGATTATTTTTAACTACCCTAACTTCTTTCCTGCGTTCTAAGTATCTACAGGTTTGTACCTTTCATCTCAATCCACAGAGTTTCTGTGTCAAGTGTATAGTCAGCTCCACTAAAGGCTGAATCAAAGCTCTTATTATGACAAAGAAAGGTAATGTACTTCCTCCAGTGTATTACCTTGAATATACTCCGTGAAATCTCAGGGCCTCAGGTTTCTTTTTTCGTATAGTATAGTAATAGCAGAAAATTATTGGCAGTGGGCAGAAGAGCTCGAATAGCAGACTGATACTGTAAGTGCTCCCATTTAATACTTTTGTAAATAACTCCAGAAACTTTTGCAAAGACCATGCATGTTCCTAGAGCAATGAAAAAGCACTCTTTTATTGATCAGAATTAATTAATGGAAGTGTTGTAGTGACATGAAAGCTATTAGAAATGTCCACAATGCAGAAAGATTGAATGAAACTGCTTCTATAGTGATAACATATAAATTACAAAGAAATTCTAGCATAAAAAAGCTATTCAGTCATTGGACTAAGCATGGAAAACATTTGAACCCAGGTCTAAACCCATTCTTTTTCAGAGATACCTACATTTTTTCTTTAAGTGACTTAAGCCTAATGGTTAAGTGCTTTCCTCAGGTGGGATCAGTGTGAATTGTACATATTTGTTATTTTGGGATATTGAAGTTGCTCTGGGATTCAAGTAATAGCATAAGACAGGAGTACCAAAGTTCCCTGCCTCTATTTAAGTTAGTTTCTGTGTAAAGAGGCAGCCCCCAAGTCCAGAGAGTCAGCATGACTGAAGTTTCAAAGGGAGTCGCCTTTTGCTCTGGGAGTGCCAAGCAGCCATTTCCAGTACTCTGAATAGTGAATGGAGAAATGCAAAGACCATTAAAATAATGTAATTGTCTTCCGTTCATTTCTGATGCTTTGTATAGAATAGATACAATAAATTTGAGACTTGACTAAATTGTTTGATTTCTAGCCAACACCTTGGCAACATTTCCATTCAGCTTAGGGGAAAGTAACATATATTCAGTGCAGAAGTGGAAAATTATTTATGACTGAGTGAACTGGATCTCAAAAGTTTTTGGAGAAGAAACACCATCAGTAGTGGATAGTACTGCATAATTTTAGGCTACTGTCACCTAAGCTTTATTTGACAGGAAAGAAAATATACTCTGCATTTGCCTATAATGACTTCTTATTGCTATGCAATAACGTCTAATGCCTTCCAGATGCATTCAGGACAATTTGTTCATTTCACTCAGTGATCAAAATGTGTTTTGACTAGTAAGTCTCTATTTATTTTTTTCTGTAATCATTTTTCTTAATGGGAGTATTTTCCAGATGTTGTGTTAGTCTAGTCATCTGGGACCTCTTCCAATTCATGTGGAAAGTTTGCTGTCATAGGCTGTCATTGGCAGTTTTGTTTAACAAGCAGTCTAATTAGTTAACCCCAGGATAGTTACAAAGAGATATATAAGGCATCTGAACCATCCCTGAGGGCAGACATATTCACTGTTAGGTAAGTGTAATGCCTCTCTCTACTCAGAGTGTTCTGATCAAAGTGCTCTTCCTCAAAAGGAAAATGATGGGCTGGAAAAAAAAATACTTTTCCTTTTGAAAGAAGATTTACTTTTATCCTACATTTCCATTGACTTGCTTAAACACTAATATTTTGATGATAGATTATGGTTTATAAAAGTATGCTGCTTAATAATTGTTTTGACAGAGTAATAATTAATTTGACAGTTTAATAATTGTTTTTGACAATTTAAAAATATAATAGATCTATATTTATCAGTATTATAGCCCTAGGGACTGGTGTACTAAACTCCATCAAGGTTAAAATAAAAGTAGACCGTGACTGTAGATTTCACCTAATACAGTTCTGCAAAAAATACTTCCATTATTTGTTAATAGTGAATTTTCCAAGTCCTACTACAAAACTTAACAGCTGATCAACTAATAACCATGAGAGAATTTATGGAATAATTCTAAATTACTAACTCTCCTTGAATAATTTTAATATGAATTTTATGTTGCTATGAAACTCACATTATGTATAAAGATATGCATTTCAAGTTTAATTGGTTCATTATTTATAAAAATGAATTGCATGTAGTGATGTGAAATTATTCTTTTTAGGGATGATGTCGTACCTGAAAGTAATGATCATATGGAATGTACTTTGTGTATCCTTGGTGATCCTTTCCTTGTCCCTGATTCAAGAAGTGTCTTCTCAAGGTATCGTAACATACAAAGTTGAGGGGAGGGTGTCTAAGATATCTGACAAATAGTAAGAAAGCTCCAAATGTATCCTCATAAAAATACTAAATTCTAGAACATAGTATTTATTTGCCTGTCTATTTATTCAAACAGGCATTGTGATTCAGTTTTATTATCACTGATTACTTTCATACCTAAATTTTGGTACAGCGTGGTCCTCTTTATTTATTTATTTTTTTTGCGGAGTAACATAAATATGAGTATTATGCAAGATGCATATAAGCCTATTTCTTTTTCTGTAGACATAGTCTACAGATCCTGTTGTTCTTAGGTTGACATATTTAACCAAAGTGATTGGCAATATGCTTCAAAGAGAATCTTGAATTATAACACCCATATACTTTAGTTAGAAATGTTTGAATGGAAGAATGGGCTGAGGGAAAGGAATGTGCACACCGTGCTAAGTTCTTTGCCATTAAATACACTGTTATTATCACTGCTAAGGCTGATTTCAGCATTTAGGTATCTAATACTACAGAATTTAATTTACTCTCAAGCTCTGTAGTTGACCTCTGATGAAAGTAGCACCATTACAAAGAAATGAAAGAACCTACAGCCTGGCAAGTCATGTGCTGTCATGGTTCTCAAGTGGCTCTAATGTTTTTACAGTGATAACATGGTGTACCACTTGCTAGTAAAATAAAGTTTATTACTGTTTGAGCGTCGAAGTGTAACATCTGTCCCTCTGAGCAGCTCATCACAGCACAGAGGTGTCAGGCTTTACCTGCAGGGCAGAGCCATCTGGTGCTGCGCCTTCCACAGCCAGGGGAACCCTCCCGCTAGCTTAACAGAAACCAGACTCGTGCCAACAGCAGATAGAACCATTTGGGCATTTTCCTTACAAGTACCTTCACAACTTCCAAGTCATAAATTAAAAAAAAAAAATGGATGAAAAGGCATTATTTTCTGGCTTTATCTATATTTTCTTCCCCAAGGCAAGGAAGGTGCAACATGCTGAACACATACCCAGAAAGGAAGATGTCTAGCTTCCCTCTTCAGCTCCCCTATTACGAGCCCATTAACTCACACCCACTGACTTCTCCATTTACTCCCCAGCTCCCCTGTGCTGATGACTTGTTATCAGGGCCCCAGCAGTCCTCTTAAGAATGGTAGCACTTATTACTTGTAAAGAAATGGTAAAAAAATGTTATACCTCACTGCTGAAAAATCACAATATAGATTCACAGGCTTAATTATTTGTTATCTTAGGGTCTTCCTTAATACACACATGAAGAATGTGTGCTGTTAGAAATTATTGTCTTTGGTGTTGTGTTGTGTTACATGTTATTCCTTGTTATTTTCTTGTTGTTCCTCAGTGTTTCAGCTAATTATCCAAAGTCTGTTTTAGCTTGCTGATTGTTCAGCTTCTTTGTTTGTATTTAGGGGCACTCCACTTGTGGTCCTGCATGTTTCATTTCCAGAAGAAGCTGTTAGTGCGTTAACGTTAGCAGAGATTTCACATAGGAGGGGGAGTTGTTCCAGGCAATTATCTGATATTGAATATTTGATATTGAAAACTGACAATAAAAATGGCTCCAGGGACCTGTATTTATTATGACAATGCTCACCAGTTTAAAAACTAAGCTGGTTTTGATATGAATAACTTTACCAAAAGTAAAATTCTGACAGACCTAATCTGTCCGTCAGGTATGCTGGCGCAGGCACACTTCTATCACCATGCGTAGGGTCTTAAGACAGAACATAAATCAGTAAAACAACATAGCGTTGGCTGATATGTTGCCTAAGTTAAGCCCGAGTCTGTCCGGATGCCAGAAGTGGTGCAGCCCCTCTCTCACCTGGAGGGGCCGCTGAGCAGCCCGGGGCTGCGCTCTCTCTGCAGGCCACTGGGCGGCACGGGGCTTGCAGCTCCATGGCTCCCAGAGAAGAAACAGCCTTCTTTAGGAGAACGTGAATCTTCCCACCTTGCCATTCAGTGTTTCCTTGCATAGCATTTTGGTTTGGCAACATTCACACTGGTGTCGTGTGATTTTAGATTTATGGAGCTGTACAGGGAGATGTGGGGAAGGGTATTCTAGAGAGCATGGCTGCCACTGTGATTATAACTGCCAATACTACATGGAGTGCTGCGCTGACTTCAAGAAAGTCTGCACGGTGGGTAAGTTCCCAAACTCAGCCAGCTCCTGTCAGCAAAGGCTTCTCCTCCTGCTTGCACCAGTGTCTCTCCTCCGAATGCTTAAATGTTTCTTCTGCTTCACTGCATCCTTGTTCTCCTCTGATATGCGTGGTTCCCCCCTCAAAAAGCCTCAGTGATAACCTCTCATGGACCATTCAATGAAAATTCTGTATCTGCAGTTTATCACCAAGAAAAGGGTTTTGGTTTTTGGAAGAGCAGAGCAAGAGGGGGATTTTTCCCAACTGCTTGCTTGCTCTTTCTTCGTGCATTTGTACTGTATCTGTTTGTCTTTTATGCAACAAAACTGTTCAAAGCAAATTCAGGTAGGAAGGAAAGTTTCAGGGTTTTCCAGAGAGAAATTCGGGGACAATCCCATTCAAATGTAACAGATGTGGAGACTGTACGGTCTAATCCAAAGTCAGAGGGAATCCTTCCACTGACAGAAATTAACTCTGGGTCAGAACCATGTCCGGAGTGTGACAGAAAAGATGGCTGGACAAGTATTATTTATATGCAATATAAAACTGTATAGTGTAAATAAGCACAGGTATTCCAAACTGTTCTACTGAAGAATTTATCAAATATATGATATTCTTATAAATTATCAATATGTCAAAAATACCAGTGATTTAGATAACTGTAGTTTGTTACACTACATTGTAGTTCTAATAAGATTGATGGTGTAAGATAAGACTTCTTAGATCTAGCAATACAGGCTGAGTATTAAAACTCAAAAGCAGCATGACCTAAAATGCTAATTCTTTAAAAAATAAAAACAATTCTCACATAGGCACGTGGAATGAATACACTGGCATCAACAGATCACACCATCTCTACACTGGTCAGAAACTCTTCAAAATCTGCCTACACAGTGATGCTAACTTAGATAATTACTTAATTGTAAAATAGGATTTTATGCCCTGAGTGCCAGCAAGACGCTGACTTCAAAGGGACTCATGCACAGTAAAGATACAGGACAACAACAATAGATCACATGATAATTCTGGAAATACCAAGTGATAGTTAATTCTCAGCTCAATTCTATGAGATGCTAAGCATCTTAAAAAATATCCACTTCAGGTCTAATGTACTCCAATTTAGCTATCAACTAAGTACCTATTAAAGATATTACCAAATTTCAAAAATAGTTTGTAATGTAAACATTTAAGGACAAACTTAATTCTTGACATATATAGCAAGCATGTTTTGCTCTAGTCTGTAATAGCTGCACACACACTTTCCAAAACAATCTGGTCATTATGTAGTACAAAACAGACATACCGTGGTCACTAAGGTTATCAGATGTTAGCCACTAATGTAATATTAAAAATGTGGTTATTAGTCATCTGTCAAAACATGGCAGATACTCCCCTAGTATTAATAATTTAAGAACTGTATTAGACTGGGATAAAACCTAAAAAATAGTGACTTTGTGTAACTTTGTATAGTCATTCATATAACTAAATTACAGTATTTGCCTGTGGACACCAGGTACACTTAGTCATAACTTATACAGGCCAATTCTTTTTCAGAAATACTTTGGTAGACACATCTGTGTTGCTGCAGAGTGGTGCTCTGAAGCACCATCTTTTTGAAAATGTGGCCCAGAATTACTTACTGAATTTAAACATTATTGAGATAGCTGCTATTTGATTAGGGAAATGGCACAGGCTACCCACAGAGGCTGTGGGGCTCCTCCTTGGGGAGCTTCCAGAGCTGCCTAGACATGGGGCTGGGCACCAGCTGGGGGGGCCCTGCTGGGGCAGGCCTGAGGCCAGGTGACCTCCAGAGCTCTCAGCCTCAGCCAGTCTGGGAACCCTTCTGTGATGGGGCCTATCTAAAGTGAACTCCGAGGCTGTTTCATTCCACTATGAATTCTAAACAGTCTCACTACACCACCATGGCAAAGTGCTGTTCTGGTTACATGATTTGATCCAAAACTCACTGGACTCAACTAGTTAAACAAGTTTTGGATCAGACCAGAGTAACCACCTCGGCAGCTGTTCTTTAAATCAGCTTAAGCAAGCGACTTCACTGTAGAAAGGTCCCAATGTTAAATGTGAGCTAGACAAAAATACTAACTCCATTGTTCTGCCTTAATGTAGCAGTCTCCTGCAAAGGACGTTGCTTTGAAGCTTTTGAAAGAGGAAGAGAGTGTGACTGTGACGCGGACTGTGAAAGATATGGCAAATGCTGCCCCGACTATGTGAAACACTGTAAAGAAGGTAAGAAATTTCTGTATTGCAAAATTTTTCCTACATATATTTATACCTTATATTGCCATAAAATATAAACCACATAGACTTTGTTCTTGGTATGATCCACATTAGTTCTCAAGTGAACCTTTCCATAAAATTCAGCCATGCTAGTACACCCACAGGATGACAGCCCAATAAACAGGAACCAGGAGGCAGAGACTACGTAAATGTTTGCTAACAATTCCATACTACAGAGATCCTGCACAACTTACTGGCCTTTTCTAAAATCACTGGCACTCAGCATCAGCTATACACAGCATTAGCTGTACAAAAAACGAACAAAACGAAACAAAACAAAAATCATAAAACCTAATTTCAGAAATAAATTGGCCATTTTCTGAAGTGCGAACACTGAAGCATATAGGTAGATATACTGGCATCCATCACATGATATGAATTCCAAGGGGAAAGTTTTATTTTGTCTTAGCCTCTTTAGCACTCCATACCCTAATTCACTATCAGAACCATTACTCAGAACAATACATGTAAGGCCAGGTTTGACACATGTATTTCCACTCATGCTACTAAAATTATATCAATAACATAATTCAAAGACAGAAGCTGGGCAAAAATGAATGATGCTTTGCAGTAAAAAGTCTAGGTCATATACGGAGAAGTAGTAAGGTAGGTCCAACTCCCTTAAATTGCCCTGCAACCCACCCAGATGTGCGTAATAGCCAGTCCCTGCACTGGGGATAGCACTACTTGAACCTTCAGACCATTTGCTTTTGGTTGCTGCAATCACAGGAAGCACATGGGCAAATTGCCCAGATCTTTCCCACCCTGAATCCAAAACAGGAAGAGCAGCCCAATGTAGACCCCCTCCTGGGGGGCAAGGAGGGCCTCCCTGATGAGATGTGATTGCACATTCACACTGCAAGTGAGACATTTTAAGAAAGTCCACGTTTAGCCTTCAGGCTGTGAATTCAGTTCAGGGAATGCTTGTACCGCCCCACAGTCAAGTCACTTTTGTTTATCCAGCCCTTCACAGACCAGACAACCTACAAGGCAGCCAATTTTCAAAGCCTGTCCTTTAGCAGACAGGAGAAGTGTTAGGGATTATCATTTGGTTCACATTACCAACCACTCCCAGTCCCCAAGCCCTGGTATAGCTGCTCGGTTTTGCTACTCAGTTGCATAGTAATTTATACTGAAATAGACTCTGTATTGAGCACTTTTGACTGGATGTCTACAAGATAAATGTCTTAAAAGTGTCATGAGGTGAATTTGCTACCTTGGAGGTTGCTTCTTTCTGCTGGATCTACCAGGATGCCACTTGATTTAAATGACATTATCTACTATTTTATCAGTGATTACATTCCATCTTCTTTTTCTTCTTGCTTTTTAATCCCTGCTGTGAAACTCCTTCAGTTAGAGCAAGATTCCCAAAAAGATGTACAAGTGTAACACTGGGACTGCAATGGACAAAGATGACACTAGAGCACCCTTCTCAGAGCTGCCTGATTGACCAAGTATCTCCTTTTGGCTCAGAAAGTCCCCAGGGACTTGCAGCTCTGCCTTCAGGGAATGCATAGACCCATCCCAACTTGGTACCTGGCTGTCTCAGCTTCAGGGATGCCCAGAGATCATTGCCATTACATTATATAGCATAACATTAGAAAAGAAAAAAGAAAAATTCTGCTGGAAATCTTAGACACACGTGTGATTTATCTGATGTTTTTCAAAAAAATTCTCAGAGAACAGTAGCAGTGGCATTCCAGGCTCACGAAATTTCCATTGCACTAGTGCAACCAATTTGGAAATTCAGGAGTTTAAGATGCATGAACACCCACAGGACATACTTAGCTGTTTCACTTGTTCTTCAGTTCAAGCATAATGAAAAATTATCCAACTGCTCATAGTCTTAGAAAGTTTCTTCTAGGATTTTGGTTTCTTAGTTTCGCTATTAATGTTTGTCAAAACATACACAAAACCAGACACCCCAAATCCACCCTATTCAGTACCCAGTATTTCAGTATTTTTGCTATCTCTGAGTAATTAAGAAACATTTTAAACTTTTTGGAATAATGCAATAACTTAAGTCATGCAGTGAACTTTCACTTTGCTCTGTCTATATATTGTGACCACTTTTTTCTGGACAATGGAGCTAAGTTCATCTAGAGATCATTTTTATCTTTCTATTCCTCCAAAAGCCCTCTACCCCAGAACATATACACAGAGTTAAGGACTGATCAAATATCCCCACATTGACTCATCTGAAAGCTGATTCAGCTCCCAGAGTGATTTTATTCAGCAATTGAATTTTCTCTCTCTTCCCTAATAAAAGCTTCAGGATATATGTGCAGAATTATCCCATGTCTGAAGAGCTACATCATAACTAAATCTTCAAGGGATTATCAAAGTAATACACCATCTCTCAGATACCCACTATAAAAAACACTCACAAGTTAGCCCCAAGCTATCTGTATTCAAAAACAAAACAAAAAACAAAAAAGAGAGAAATTCTCAGAGTATAAAACTCCACTCAGAATTCTTCTTTTTCCCAGCTGAAAATTCCTGTTAGCTAGAAATGCCTCACCTCACACTTCTGGGAAAAATATTTCTCTGATCTATGACAGGGATCCAAAGGATATTTTTTTCTTTTTTCACAAATAATATTTTAAAGAATATTATAGATGGGAAAAAATAAAAGATTTATGTGGAAGAGGGACACTGAAATTCTGTATCACTTTCTTCTTACACCAAACACGTAAAAACACTCCCATTAACAGATTGTTTCATTTCTTTCAGCACACACAGAAAAGACAACACCCAAGACTCCTCCACCAAATAAATCAACATCTAAGAGGTCATCTGCAAATGAAGAAAAGAAGCCAGAGGAAGTAACACAGCCCCATGAAGTTATAGAAGGTAGGAAAGAACACAAATGAAACAGGATGGGTGTTACTTGAAGGAATATTAGAGACCATTTTCCTGCTCTGGAAATAGAAGGGCAATGTGAGACATTACCAGACAGTTACCAAGCTTGGAACCACTCAGTTTATAAACTCATTACCTCACCTAGTTCTCAAGAAAGACTGTACTGATTTTGCAGTGCTCACTTCAGACAGATGTTAGATTGTGGTGATGTCCCCCGCGTCTCTATTTGATTTCCACATGTATCTTCAAAAACTATGTTACATGCCATTGTCAGTTTTGGATAAAATCCATGGCTGGAACAGGAAGGGTGTTGTATTTTGGGACAGTGAAAACTGGCAGAACCAGGACAGGAAAATCTCCTAACAGGTTTCTCTAGCTTTAATCAAGCCCAGCCTCATGCAGCTTCAGAAAACACAAACAATTTATTTTTATTTTTCAGAATGGAAAACATGTTGCATTCCTGTGTTCTTTGATATTCTATTCCAGCATTTTAAATGATAATTTGGGAGATCAGTTTGAACTTGAAACCTGAAGTAACAACAATGAAACAAGGCTAGAAGTCAATACTGGCCAATACTTTAACCCTTTTAGTATTATTATTATTGCTATTATTATTATAAATATAATAATAATAATAAATATAATAATAATAATAATAATAATAATAATAATAATAATTTGGAGTACTTACCTTTCTGCTGTGGCAGTTTCCTTTTACAAAATCAATACAGCAGATCAAATGAAACAAAATTAAGGAAATTCAAACAACAAGATCCCACTTGATTTACAGAATTACATACACTTTGGGAAGGAGGAATACTATTCTGTAATGTTCTGCTTATACAACACTATTTCTACAATACATTTACACAGGAATTATTCCTCATACTGCAAGATCCTAAGTGTTTCTAGTCTGCTGAGAGAGGCATTGCATCAGTACATTCATCAGGCCATGACTGTCAGAAATCGCTCAGATCTTGAAAGATTTTTTCAGAATACTTGTTCAAAAGATGAACAACATGACCCCAAATCACATGATGCTGCACTTGATTTTCTCAGGTTTTCAAGAACCAAGTGTCAACTCGGTGATAACGGTAGATAGTAAGGAATCATAGAAATAAGAAGCAAACAAACAAAAAACTTTGAAAACAGAACTAACTGGCGAAACATCATAAAGGTAACACTGAGAGATCAAAAGACTAAATGCAGAAACATTTAATGTTAGTTTCTGCTGAATATATCTGTAATTTGACTCAAGTTCATGTAACTACATGTAAAGGTAGAGTCTTAAAGCTGTAAATCACAAAGAGGAAAAATACCAAGGATATAGAGTAGGACATGTATGCAGGTGTCTGTACTGAAAAAGTTTGTTTTTCCTCCTGTTTCATTAATCCTCTCCTTCAAGTCCAGGTCACAGGTGCAGGCTTTATTATAATTATGGCCAAAGGAACAAATCAAAAGTACAAACTGGGAAGGGAAGTGTCCTATTAGAAGAACTATATAAGGTGGTTCCCCTTCCATGAAAAAGATAGAAACACTATGTGGTCTCACATACAAACACTGAATTAAAATCTGCTGTGCTGCATTCATAGGTGCTAAAGGTTAATCAAAGGTATTAGTTAAAACCTATTAGGCTGCTGTGAAGTCCCAGGAAGGCAAAGGAAATATACAGTCCGAGTTAGTCTGGATCTCGAATGTTTATATCTTTTGGCAGTTACATAAGTCCATAACTGGTATTTATCAAATTGAACTTGGGTTTCCATGTATTTATATACACACACATCCACAAAAATAAAAAATTTAAAAAATTGCAACTTTACACATAAGGCTTTTTCTTTTTTTTAAGCAAAGACACAAAAACAAGATAATACTGCTATTCAAAAGATAAGTAGCTACTTCTAATCAGCATACTAAAAAAAAATAAATAAACACCAAAAAACAGGTGCATGCATTGAAATTTGAATGTCTTATCATGTATTTTTTCTCATAGATATGGGCAGTGAAAAAATGGTGACCAGTCCTCCTCCAACTACAAAACAGCCTGATACAACACCACCAGTCAAAGCAACCACAATTAAACCATCTACTCCAAAACCTAGTTTAACAACTACCACAATTATTACCACAAAACCAACAACTTCCAAAGCTGAAGAGACAACCCCTGAAGACACAGAGGCTCCAACAACTGAGGCAGACCCTACCATCACACCCAAAGAGGAAGAGATAACCGCTGAAGCCACAGAGGAACCCACGACTGAGGCAGACTCTCCCGCCAGCCCCAAAGCTGAAGAGACAAACCCTGAAGCTACAGAAGAACCAATGACAACAGCAGACCCTCCAGCCACACCCAAAGTTGAAGAGATGACGCCTGAGGCCACCGAAGAACCAATGACTGACGTAGACACTCTCACCACCCCCAAAGCCGAGGAGACAACCCCTGAAGCCACAGAGGCTTCAATGACTCCAAAAGCTGAGGAGACAACCCCTGAAGCCACCGAGGCTCCAACGACTCCGAAAGCCGAGGAGACAACCCCTGAAGCCACTGAGGCTCCAACGACTCCGAAAGCTGAGGAGACAACCCCTGAAGCCACTGAGGCTCCAACGACTCCGAAAGCCGAGGAGACAACCCCTGAAGCAACAGAGGCTCCAACGACCCCCAAAGCCGAGGAGACAGCCCCTGAAGCCACTGAGGCTCCAACGACTCCGAAAGCTGAGGAGACAACCCCTGAAGCCACTGAGGCTCCAACGACTCCGAAAGCCGAGGAGACAACCCCTGAAGCAACAGAGGCTCCAACGACCCCCAAAGCTGAGGAGACAACCCCTGAAGACACTGAGGCTCCAACGACTCCGAAAGCTGAGGAGACAACCCCTGAAGCCACTGAGGCTCCAACGACTCTGAAAGCCGAGGAGACAACCCCTGAAGCAACAGAGGCTCCAACGACCCCCAAAGCCGAGGAGACAACCCCTGAAGCCACCGAGGCTCCAACGACTCCGAAAGCCGAGGAGACAACCCCTGAAGCCACCGAGGCTCCAACGACTCCGAAAGCCGAGGAGACAACCCCTGAAGCCACCGAGGCTCCAACGACCCCCAAAGCCGAGGAGACAACCCCTGAAGCCACCGAGGCTCCAACGACCCCCAAAGCTGAGGAGACAACCCCTGAAGACACTGAGGCTCCAACGACTCTGAAAGCTGAGGAGACAACCCCTGAAGCCACTGAGGCTCCAACGACTCCGAAAGCCGAGGAGACAACCCCTGAAGCAACAGAGGCTCCAACGACACCCAAAGCCGAGGAGACAACCCCTGAAGCCACCGAGGCTCCAACGACTCCGAAAGCCGAGGAGACAACCCCTGAAGCCACCGAGGCTCCAACGACCCCCAAAGCCGAGGAGACAACCCCTGAAATCACCGAGGCTCCAACGACCTCCAAAGCTGAGAAGGCAACCCCCAAAGCCACCGAGGCTCCAACAACCCCCAAAGCTGAGGAGACAACCCCTGAAGCCACAGAGGCTCCAACAACCCCCAAAGCTGAGAAGGCAACCCCCAAAGCCACCGAGGCTCCATCAACCCCCAAAGCTGAGGAGACAACCCCTGAAACCACCGAAGCTCCATCAACCCCCAAAGCTGAGGAGACAACCCCCGAAGCCACAGAGGCTCCAACGACCCCCAAAGCCGAGGAGACAACCCCTGAAGCCACTGAGGCTCCAACGACCCCCAAAGCTGAGAAGACAACCCCCAAAGCCACCGAGGCTCCAACAACCCCCAAAGCTGAGGAGACAACCCCTGAAGCCACCGAAGCTCCATCAACCCCCAAAGCTGAGGAGACAACCCCTGAAGCCACCGAGGCTCCAACAACTCCCAAAGCTGAGGAAACAACCCCCAAAGCCACCGAGGCTCCAACAACCCCCAAAGCCGAGGAGACAACCCCTGAAGACACTGAAGCTCCATCAACCCCCAAAGCTGAGGAGACAACCCCTGAAGCAACAGAGGCTCCAACGACCCCCAAAGCTGAGGAGACAACCCCTGAAGCCACAGTGGCTCCAACGACTCCCAAAGCAGAGGAGACAACCCCAAAAGGCACTGAGGCTCCAACAACCCCGAAAGCTGAGGAGACAACCCCTGAAGCCACCGAGGCTCCAATGACTCCGAAAGCCGAGGAGACAACCCCTGAAGCCACCGAGGCTCCAATGACTCCCAAAGCTGAGGAGACAACCCCTGAAGCCACCGAGGCTCCAACAACTCCCAAAGCTGAGGAAACAACCCCAAAAGCCACCGAGGCTCCAACAACTCCCAAACCCAAAGAGACAATCCCTGAAATCACCGAGGCTTCAATGACCCCCACAGGTAAGGAGACAACTACAAAAGCCACCAAGGCTCCAACCACCCCTAAAGCTGAGGAGACATCTCCAAAACCCACTGAGGCTCCAACAACCAAGGCTGATTCTCCCACAACCCCCAAAGCCAAGGAGACAATCCCTGAAGCCCCTGAGGCTCCAATGACCCCCAAAGTTGAAGAGACAACCCTGAAAGCCACCGAGGCTCCAACAACCCCGAAAGCCAAGGAGACAACCCCAAAAGTTACCAAGGCTCCAATGACCCCCAAAGCCAAGACAACCCCGAAAGCCACGGAGGCTCCAACGACCCCCAAAGCTGCGAAGAAAACCCCAAAAGCCACCAAGGCACCAATGACTGAGGCTGAGTCTCCCACCACCCCTAAAGCAAAAGAGACAACTCCTCTGGCCACAGAGGCACCAACAACCAAGGCAGGCTCTCCCACCATCCCTGAAGTTGAATTCAGTACCCCTGCACCCCTCAACATTAAATCAGACACAACTACATCAGGTGAGAAGTCTGCAACTACACCTGTTAAAAATGACAAAACGTCAGCTAAACCTGTAACAACTGCTGTAACCAAAGAAACAACAACTAAAAAGGAAACAACCACAGTGAACAAAGAGATAACAACACCCAAGAAAGACAAAACTACTGTGCTTAAAGACATTTTAACAGCAGGTAGGAAAGACAAAACCACTGTAACCAAGAAGCCTACCATGGCTGATGACTCTCCTGAAGGTACAGACAATATTCCAAGTATAACTCCTGCAGCCAAACAAGTTGTAACTACAGCAGCTGAATTAGAAGCAACTACTGTAGACAAAAAGACTGCAGTGGCTACAGAAAAAGAAGCAATCCCGGCTACACAAGACAAAACTCCCAAACCAAGAGAGATTTTAGCACCAACAGCTAAGGAAGAAGAACGTCCGGTGGGTACCGTGATTGTAACAACACCAGCAGCTACAACTCCCATGCGCAAGCCCACCATGCTGCCAACAACTGCCAAAACAGATTCAGCTCCTAAAACCAGGGAGATTGTGACAACAACTAAAAGTGATACAACTACAGAGAATAAACAGACTATAGCAGCAGCACCTAATGAGTGCGTAATTACCACTAAAGAGACAACAACAGCTGGTAAAAAAGAGATAACTACCCTCACTGATGAAACTAGCTACACAACTGAAAAAGAAATAGAAGATGCCACTGAAAAGGCCCCTAGTCTTGACAAGAAAGAGGAAACTACAGTTATCAGAGAGAGAACTACAACAGATAAAAAAGATACAATAGAAGAAATGTTTATTGTTTCTAGAGGGACATCCAAGCCAGATATACATTTCCAGGAGGTTACTGACACACGTGATGAGCCTCATCCAGCCAACCCTGAAACCATGCCAGTAAAAGAAGAGCCTGAGATAAACAAGCCTTTAATACAAACTGTGGACATGCCAGTTCTACCTGGAGAAACACAAGGTAAGTATATTCCAGTAGGTACAAAAACTGGGAGCACAACAATACCTCAAGTGAAGGATGTGCAAGACCTTTCTATCCAGTGTCAGAAGGAGGCGCACCTATCTTGGTGGTTAACTGTGACTGTGGTGATGCAGCCGTCAGCATCCCAAACACTGGTACCTTAATTTTCAGTTGTGTTGTTACTGAAATTCTCCACCTCATTTATAGCATGATCTCATTTCAGCAACTGGCCCTGCTGAAAAATGTTTGCTGTAAATACCATGGCAGATGCAAACAAAAAGAACAGAAAAAGGAAAAACAAGATAAATTTCTAAGTCTCATGAAAACACCGTTAGAGCATCAGGCTGAATACCCACTACTAGTAATAGTACCTGACCTGGGATTTTGTAGGCTCATAAGAAAAACAAGAAAGCTTTTCCTCATATTCTTTCTCTGTGCTTTTTGCCACAACTTTTTTCATGTCCTCACTATTGATTATATATTAAGATACAGCCCACGAGGTTCTTGGGCATTTTTTCATTTATGTTTTGACAGATGATTTGCAAAAACAAAAAAGGGATCTTCTAGATTGAAAATATTTGGATTTTTGTCAGAAACATATCCTTCCTTTACATTCAACCGAAAATAAATGTAAGTCCATTAAGAATGAAGGAGGGGAAACCTGCTACAGAAGCTTGGAGGAATGAGTAAACATCTGTAAGCATGAAGAAATTAAATATGAGACAGCAGATGATGCATTTATAGATATTTTTATGAATTACAGAAGGTAAACAATAAATGACAATAGCTGTACCTAGTTATATAAACAGCTAGCCTTACGCTCCTCAGAACAAATCATGAGAGTTAAACTTTTTAACAATATATCTTGAATGAACAATTAAACCGTTTGTATGAAAAACCTCAGACAGACCTGAGGCGAGCCCTGAACACCATCCTACACACAAAAATCCCATTTAAATGCGGCCAGTGCTGCTTCATGTGGGCAGGGGGAGGCAATGCCCTTTTTATTTAAAAACAAACAAAAACTAATCTTAACTACGCTATTTTGCAGTGGACAAGACCGACGAGAAGGACCTGTGCAGCGGGAAGCCAGCGGACAGCATGGTAGCCCTGCCCAATGGCACCCTGGCTGTCTTCCGAGGTATGTCGGTCCTTCAGCCCTCTGCCCCGGCCTTCACTGGTCCCGGCCTGCCTCCCAGGCTGCCACATGGCGGCCTCAGGGTGGAGGCGTGAGGAACACGGTCCTCAGGCAGGACTGTGAGGAGAGGCAACACAGGGGCATCCTACTTCCCAACACTTTTCTCCGCTTTTCTCCCCATGTCCGTCTGTCCGCCCACGTGTCTCACTGTGTGGGCTGCTGTCCCCTCCCGCCCACAGGTCACTACTACTGGCTGCTGAATGGCAGGAGCCCGCCGACCACCAACCCCCGCCGGATCAGTGAGGGCTGGGGCATCCCGTCCCCCATCGACACCGTCTTCTCCCGGTGCAACTGTGACGGGAAGACCTTCTTCATCAAGGTGGGGAAGAGCAGAGAGGCTTTGAAATGTCATCCTGCTGCATAGCAGCTCAGTGCAGCCCTGTGCTCCGAGGCCACATTGCTCGTTTTATAGAATAAGCAGCATTTTCACACTTAGAATTGAGTGGGTGAACTGAAACATATCCCTTCCCTAGCCCCACCTCCACTGCCTTGGCATTGTGCTTCTCAAACAGATTTAATCCAGTGTTTTCTCCCCGTAATTGGTTACTGACAGACTAACTGATCATACCACTATGAGCAATAGTTAAAAAAAACAAACAACAAAACCTTTAAAAATCTGATTATTGCTTTGTTTAGTAACCGTTATTACAGTTCATTTCCAAGACTCTTCCCATACTCAAAGGCACAGTTAAAAGACTGCAGAAGATATTTCGTGATGTTGTTATAGCTTGTTTTTAGTGGACATAGGAATAGTTCCAGCCAGTTCCACATGGTAGTTATCAAAATGCTAGCATTACAATTAATTTTAATGTCTGTATTGAAGCTGTTACCATGAATGAATTTCCTCTGAAGCTCATCTTTTGCTTAAACCACTAGGGTAACCTATACTGGCGTTTCACTAATGGTGTGATGGACAAAGGCTATCCCAAACCTCTTGCAAATGGATTTGCAGGGTTAAGTGGGAAAATGGTAGCAGCGCTCCCCGTGGCAAGATACAACAGCAGACCAGAATCAGTTTATTTTATCAAAAGAGGTATGTCTTGTAATTCAAAAGTTCACAGATGATCAAAAGGTGCTTGAATTGCATTAGTGAGGAATAAAACACTGTTTCTCTTGACTGATAGGTGTCTGTTTTGAACAAAATATGTCTAAGTGATGTAATAGGACACTAGGTAGTCAAAACATAGCCTGAAGCTTTAAAAAAATGTATTAGAATGTTAAAGTGCTTTTTAAAATAGACCAGACCATAAGGGACATGATCTTAGCAAACAAACATTAAGGTAAGTTTTATCTGGTGGTAATTTTTTTTCAATCTCAAATTCATCTGAGATGGAAAGACTTTAAATAACCTTATTAGTTCAGAACTACGCATGGAAGTCTCCCTCTGTTCCTTCTATTGCTAACTGTTTCTCATTTCATGCTTAAAGTGAATGTAATTTCCTTACCTAATATGAATGATGCACTGCCAACATAAGAATGATCTAAATCAAAAAAAGCTGAGGTTAATGAAATGCCAATCTTTTTCTGGACTCTAGCCTTTCCCTTGTGTACCCCAAAGCTATGGTCTTAGCCTCCTCCTTGATAAATAAGTGTGACAGCAGTAAAAGCAGTTCCACTGGAATTGTACTTACTGCAGGAAATTTAATGAGGCTGCAGAAGTTATTGCTACATTTAGAAGCATATATTGGATTTAGAGAGCAATGCTTTTGCATCACAAAATGTAGGAATGCATAGAAAAAGCTGCAGGTTGCAACAGCATTAGACAGCTGTAGACGTATTAAAATGATGTTATTGACTTCCTGCCTGTGATATTGATGATACTGTGATCTCTGATTTAGCTTTTTTATTTTTTTTAATTACACTAATGTCTCTTTTAGATGGTAACATGCAACAGTATGTATACAGACAAGAGCCAGCCAAGAAGTGCCAAAGGAAAGCCCGCATTACCATAAGATACCCAGCTTTTGTCCCAAGACTTGTAATAAGGAGACGCTTTCAACGTGCAGTAGGATTGCCAACTGTTATTCAGACTGTCAGAATCAATCCATATCAATCCGGTATCTTATGTTTATTAAGTTTCTTTTATACAATTATTTTAATCTGAGTAGTCTCTGAATCACAACTTTGTTACATTTTTGTTTCCCTAACATCGTACTTTACTTTTTTTCAATCTGATGATTCTTGCTTGCTGTAGATTATATAAGCAGATGACAGCTTTTGTCAGTCATGCTGTGACACTTTCTAAATGTGACACTTTCTTTTGCTTGCAGGAGTTCTGCGTAAGGAAGTCAAAATGACTGCCTACTGGAGAGGGCTCCCCAAAGTAATTCATTCAACTATATCAGTACCCAACTACAATAAGCCAGATGGCTATGATTATTACGCCTTCTCTTACAGTAAGTTAGAGCTAATGCAAGTTACTCTGTATTCCAAAAGGCTCAGTGATAAGAAAGAAAGAAGCCCATGTACCTATGAGATTTCTAAAGTTACCACTTGTGAGTCTGCAAGGCTAATTTTAAGCAAGTACTATTAAGCAGTTCTGAGAAATAAACTGTTGCCTGTAATGGAGATGTTTCTGTTCAAAATCGAATTACAGGACAGCTAGTAGCAGAGAGGTACAATCATTCAGACTAGCCCTTTATGGAATGCATTGCCATAAGAGTACAGGTTTATATAATGACAAAGAAAGCTGACAACTACATACACAATCATATTAATGATAGAATGAGATCCTTGGACCATTATACATCAAAAGATTTTTCACTGGCTTCCACAGGACTACGTTTCTGACCAAACGACAACAACAAAAATATAGGGAGCAACACAAACCATTTAATTTCCCAGGAAATAACTATTTCTAATTCCACATTAGGTAGATCCTTTCCCTCTAGCCAGGCTCATCTAAAAGCATTTATCAGAATTTTCTTGATTATTCAGGGGAAAAAAAAAAGCTCAAATACTAGACTATCCAAATACAGGATACTAAAGTAAGTCTCTGCCAGTATGATAATTGTATAACCTTAACATTGGCTACTTCACACTCATGGACCACGGAGTTCTTGTGTTTACAGTAGTGCAGGATTGTTTTTAGTTTGTTTGATTTCTAAATTCTTAAAACTATTTGTGTTGTAGCAGTAGAAGTGTAATCTTCTCTACTCCCTGTTCTTGCAGCAGATTTATTTATTAGCAGTATTGTAAAACTAAGCTGAACACAAAGAAGAACAGATCAAACAGTTGAGGCCAAAAATGGATTTTTATAGCCTCTCAATTCCATATATACATGTGGAATGAAAATCTGCTATTAATCCATAAATGAAATTAAAAGGCAGGCTTTAATTTCAAGATTCTTTCTGTATACTAAATGTAGCTTCTGGAATTTAATTTTGACATATCTTCATTTCAGATCGGTACTACAGTTTGGACGTGGGCAAAAGAATAGCAAGACCTGTTACCGCTCTCACAGGAAAGACTGTATCCAAAGACTGGTATAACTGTCCTGAAAAGTGATGCAGAGCAGAGGATTTTTTAAAAAAAGATGCCATTTGAATTTTGACAGTTTGTCTGATTTTATTAATAAAGACATTGAAGTGTGTGCACACAAATCTAAGTATAAAATGCTGCTTTAAGCTCTGGCTTCATTACACTAAAGCAACCACAGGCAAACTGGCACATTTGTATACACAGCTGTAATTACTTTACAGATCATTTAACTAATATTGCCTCTGTTCAGGCCTCCTCTGCCTCCCATTGCATGAGTTACACCTGTGTTGGGAAAGAAAACAAATGCATTAAGAGAAATCCTTTTCACCCTTTTAATCAAACATTAGTACACATGATATTCATCCATCTGTAAAGAATTTCTACTGCAGTGCAACACTTCCTTTCTGGTAAAATTCAACCTCCTTCTTCCTCCCCTCGACCCTAGTGATACGGATACCTTATGCTTCTGTCATTTAACAGAATGTTGTTGACTTGTGATCCTGTCTCAGGCTCTGTGCCAAAAGAACATGTACAGGGCTCATGCCATATTTGAAATCAGTTAGCCCCCTCCTTGTACTTAATAAAGAAATGGTGATACAACATAGTGGAAGTCTATCCTAGGTCGTCATCCTCACTGTTTTTTCTTTCACTTTTTAGTTTAACAAATACATATATTTCAATACTCATGTCAAGTCTTATGGAATGTTAAGATAATGCTAAACTGAATGCAATTAATATAAAGATTTTTCTGAATACAGGAAATGCAAACAATTTATTTTCCTGGTTTAACACTACATTGAATAAAAAAAGCAACTGTAATGCTTACTTAAATTCCTTTTTTTAAAGAAAAATAATTTAAAAAAATAAAATCAGCATAAGACATGGTGAGATAACTGGAACTCCTTGTGTGCTGAACAGGAAACTGACATATAATCTTAAAAACAAAGATTTATAATCTTATATCCTAGTATTTATTTTTAAAGCTTCTTTTAAAATTTTGGTAAGGTCTAATAAGTTAAATTTGTAAGGTCTATAGTGCCATTCACTTTCTCTCCATTGATAAGGCAAGTGCCACAGGAAAAGTTTGCCTATTACAAAAATGCTCAGACTAATATACTAAAAAAACCTACAGAGCTTTTAGGGCAACATACTGAAAGCTAGGGCACGGATGCTGTATTATTCAGTGTCTTACAAGCAAACACAAGCATATAAAGTACTGCATATATGGTCAGCAAAGAAGAAAGCAATAAAAATTGGTTTGGAAGAAAAAAGGAGCCTGAATTTGAGCAACCATGCTTACCCCTCTGTCTGTTGAACTGACGGCCACGAACTCCGGTTCTTAATGTTGGTGGCTGAAGTCTAACACGTCGAAATGGCTTAGGCTGGTTACTACTTGTGTCTGTGAAGAGGTGGAAATACAGAAAAGAATGTCTTTTTCTGGCGTGGTTTTGCACTGTTAATGTTTACATGACTTGATACACGTTATGGTCTTGAATCTACCTTAAAATTATGAAGGTGAGCACTATTTCATTGACACTTCTGATATAAATAAAAGCCTCAGAACAAGTTAAGTGTGGCATTTCATTCATTATCTGTGCTAGCTGGTAAATCAGTAACTGAACAGTCATTTACTTATTGAGCAGTCATTTACTTATATTCTCTGACAATGTAATTGAAAACTATTTTAAATCTGACATCAAATGTAACAGTTGATAGACTGATGAGACTCATGCATCATTGATGTATCAGCAGTAACTCTTGCTCCTTGAAGCATTATTCTTACTATGGATTACTGTAGTTACTGTGGTCCAAGTAAAAATGATTTGCCATCAAGACTAAAGGCATCTAAACATGTTCTTATTCGAGTTGATAGCTTGTGTTGTATACGTGCAGCAGCAGCGCACAATGCTAGTCCAAAAAAGTTCCTACACTTAACGAAATAGTTGTTTACAGCAATTAATCAGTACCTGCAGATGAACTAGAGGGAGGATCTTGACTAGTAGAAGGAAGATCTGACTCATCAGATGCTTGAACAGATTCTTCTTCTTGCTGGCTATCAATTTCTAGGCCAGCTTCTGAAGTAATTCTAGAAGGGGGCAGGGGGTTAGGATGGGAAGAGAGATGATTGTATTCACACTGACAAAAACTCAGGGAAAAAAAGCATTATTTTAGAGCAGAAAGATTCCTTTCCAAACATCCTTTCCCAGAAATTTTCATGTTTTCTTCAGCTTTCACTGCTCCACTTAATTATAACAGGTTTATCTGGCTTTTAGAAAAATAGTGATATAATTTCCTTGTTATGTAGCCCAACTGCACATGCACAACTAATATATTAATCACCTCTCAGAGAAAGTTATAGAAGCTATTTAGTAACAACGACTAAAAGCAGAACATGATAGTTGTATGCACATTTAGACAGGGGAAGGATAAAGCTGAGGGACATCCACTCAGTGGTGCAGTATCTAAATTTTTTGGACTCTGTCTTCAAAAGGCAAAAAAAAAAAAAAAGCAATATGAGGATGGAAGAGAAAAGGATAATTAAACATTCCATTTAGTTTAAATACAGCTTGCTTTTTGGTATACATTTAATTTAATAATCAACTTAAATGTAAACATATATAAATAAAATGTTAGAAGACAACTGAAACTCCTAAGATGCGGAAAATGCCTTTTCTGAACTACAAGCACTATTCTGTGAACCATTTAATTCCTACGTGGATTTATGTCTAACATGTCTATATTTTGTAGGAAACAATGTGATCTTAACATCAAAAAATCCATCCTCAGCCCTTGCTACTCAAACGCGCAGACAGACTATGGTGAAGCACATTGGTGCTGCATCAAGAAAAAGTAAAATATATATTAAAATATAGCCTTTGCCCTTTTAGATTTATATTTGGTCATAACACATAATACAGTAATTATTATAAATATAAAAAAATGCAATGGCAAGGTAGGAGACAAAAGACATTTGTCTATCCCATTTTTAAAAACCACTAATTCCTCTCCCTTGTGCGCTGGCTTTAATACTTGCACTGGCTTAACTGAACAGCTTCTGAACTCCTTGTTAGGACTGATTTTATTTACTGACAACCAGCAATGCTTTAGCCTTTATTCATTCAAACTGGGGCCTTTACCATCTGTATTTGACTACAATGGAGCCCTCTGTATTCTGAACAAATGGGGAAAATATCTTTAAAGTGACAAGTATTAGCTATGTTAAATTAGCAGAAGAAAAGCTTTGTTTTCACATGAAAAGGTCACAGTACTTTACTTAGCAAAATTACTAAAGCCTGGTGGACTGACCTTTGTACCAGAACAGGTTAAATGAAAACTTAATGGATCATAGGCATAGTTAAAATTAAATGATCGTTAGAATTAAAACTAATATGAATTCAAGTCAAACAATGAAGGTACAGCTTACCCTTCAGATTCTGCCTCTGCAAAAACTTCATCCCCATCATCCCCAGCTCCAGCCTCTGTAGTGGTGGACAGATTGCCAGTAGATGTTGTAACCATTGGAACAGACTGAGAAGCATGCTCTGAAGCATCAGCTGAGGTACTTTCAGTAAAAACTGTAACTGTACAGGAAAGGTAGTTCAATAAACATAGAGTTAGCTTTGACTTCCTAAAGAAAATCTATGGAAATCTTAGGCCCATAAAGAATAGAGCTACTGGAATGCTCCTGACAGTATATAATTAATTATAATTCCCACAAAAATGATCAGAGGCTGGAGCACCTCTCCTAGCAAGAAAGGCTGAGAGAGATGGGGCTGTTCGGCCTGGAAAAGAGAAAGCTCCAGGTGACCTTACTGGAGCTTTTCAATACTTAAATGGGGCTTATAAGAAAGACGGAGGGCGACTTTTTGCTTACTCAGACGACAGGACAAGTGGGAATGGTTTTAAACTAAAAGGGCAGATTTAGATGAGGTGTTAGGAGGAAATTCTTCACTCAGAGGGTGCTGAGGCACTGGAACAGGTTGCCCAGAGAGGCTGTGGATGCCCCATCCCTGGAGGTGTTCAAGGCCAGGCTGGACAAGGCCCTGGGCAGCCTGATCTAGTGGTGACATCCCTGCCTGTGGCAGGGGGTTGGAACAAGATGATCTTTAGGGTCCCTTCCAACCCAAGCCATTCTATGATTCTATGGTAATTCCTTTCTGGAAAACTGAAATTTCTAACCTTTACTTCAGCTTGCCAATTTCCTGCCACTTACCTGGTGCTGCTACTTGTAAAGGTGTTGTTGGAACGCTACGACCACCTGATTCTTCCTCGTGAGCAAGGAAGAGGGGGGTTTCATACATTCCTAAACCTGCAATACACAAAGTTGTAGTGACAACTTATATAGCCAGATAAAGTACAGATTAACTGCTTTCTTCTCTCTGTACACCTGACAGAATCCAGTGATAGGTTCTTAAGAATGGAGATTTTTGTTATTACAAATGGTTTTGACTTACTGTCATAGCTAATTACAATTTCTTGAAAGGTATAAGCTTGATGAAAATACTACTACTAATTTTGATTTAGTCTTTTTCCTTACACCATTGTTTTGCTGTCAGCTTTCTTCAAACAATAGCATACTGTTCCATGCTGACAGGGATGCAGGGGAAAGAAACTGAGTCAGGACAATAGTAAAGACAATACAGACTGCCTGGCCATCTCTTAACAAGCAAGAATATATCTCAAAGATTTCTTTGCATTTGCTGATTTCCCCTATTATTTATATCCTTCTGGACAAAACACCCAGGAAACAGCTAGACAAATACATAATATGATGGGCAAACAATTGGCTGACAGGTCAGGCTCAAAGAGTTATAGTAAGTGGAGTTGCATCAGGCTGGCAGACAGTCACTAGTGGGGTTCTGCAGGGCTCCATTTTAGTGCCAGTTCTCTAATGGTTTTTAAAAAACGGTCAGTATGTATTCAAGTCCTGCATCCAAATTAAGTTTACAGATGATACTAAATTTGGAGGAGCTGCTGAGGGTGGAGAGATCTTGCAAAAAGATCTTGACAAATTAGGAGACTGGGCAATCACCAACCATACGACATTTAACAAGAACAAGTGGTGGCTTCTGCACTGGGGCTGAGGCAACCCTGGGTAGGTACAGACTGTGGGACAAGAAGCTGGAGAGCAGCCCTGCAGAAAGGGAAGGGGGGGTTCTGGCTGACACCAAGCTGAATACATGTCAAGTGTGCCCTGGCAGTTGAAAGGTCCAGTTGCATGCTGGGGTGCCTCAGGCATGGCACTGCCAGCTGGTCAAGGGAAGGAATCAACCCCTCTGCCCTGCACTGGTACAGCCTCAGTTTGAGCACTGGGTGCAGCTTTGGGCACCACAACATCAGAATGACCTAAAACCATTAGAGTATCCACAGGAGGGCTGCAAAGATGATGAAGGGTCTAGAGGGCAAGACATCTGAGGAATAGTGAGGTCATTTGTTTTTTACAGCCCAGAGCAGAGCAGGCTGAGGGCAGGCCTCATGGTGGCCTGCAGCTCCCTCACGAGGGGAGCAGAGGGGCAGGCACTGAGCTCTGCTCTCTGGGGACAGTGACAGGACCTGAGGGAATGGCATGGAGCTGGGACAGGGGAGGGTCAAGCCGGGTGTTAGGGAGAGGTTCTGCACCGAGAGGTGTTTGGGCACTGGGACAGTTCCAGTAGTCTGGGAACCGAGCTGCTGGAGCTCAAGAAGCGTTTGGACAACGCTCTCAGGCACAGTGTCTGGTTTTTGGGTGGTCCCGTGTGGAGCCAGGAGTTAAGACTCAATTACCCTTGTGGGTCCCCTCCAACTCAGGATATTCTGATTATGTGATTTTACTGAAAAAAAAAAAAGCTTATATCAACAGGAAAACTACAGTAAAAAGCCAGTCCTGCAATATTTCAGTTCTCGTTAAAATAAGTGTCTGGTGACCAGCAGGCAATTTGTCCTGCATAAAACTGCAGCTATGTTTCTTCAGTTCACAAGCCTGTCTCTCAGCCACAGAAGTATTCTACTTTTTAAACCATAACAAAAATAGAAGTCTAGCATATTGAAGGAAACACCTTTTCATTTTACCATTAATCTTTCTGCTGACAATTATTTAGAAGTCAGAGGTTCCCACATTCCACATGTACCCAAAGGAAAATTGCATTTTAAATGGCTGAACTTTTTTTTTAAACTCAAACAACCATGGAGGAAGAAGTATAGAAATGATTCACCTCCTTGCGATGCAAGCTGACCAAGGTCAGAGTGACTTGAACTAGTTTGTGGCATATCTTCAGGGGGTCCAAATCTGAATCGAGGAACTCCAGCTACCTGAGGGGAACTATGAAAATAAAGATTTTAATTTAAAAGAATTCTGCAACTTCCAATGATCAGGAAAAAAAAAAGAATTTTCTAAACAAAACAAGAGAACAACTTAGCGTGAGACAAAATGAATTAATAGTAATCATCAAAAGAAAGCTAACTACTAATAATTCAATAGTGATTAGTTTCTCAAACTTATTTGGACTGCATCCAAAAGCAATAAAAAGCAGTAAAAGAGTCCTGAACAGAATATTATTTCCTTATTCATGTGATGAATCCTCACAATTTTAAGTGGATTATTAGACATGTGCAGAACCATCCCAAATCCAAAAATGGAGGTGAACTTGTGCTACTTTTACTGGTCAGTAGCACATGTAAGACAAAATTATCCACCATTTGTTACTGATTGTTAGAATATTAGTATGGGGGCTGAGGGAAACAAATATTGGAGGTGATCTGCCTCCTAATTTGCTGTTAAGTTTCATAATACATACTTCAATGTTTACTTAATTAAGATGAGATTAGTCATCTTGCATACATCATAGCATGTTACTCCCATTAGAAATTCATTTTGCTTGAATTTATTTTCATTCCAACGACAAGAGGAAAAAATATGTCATAATTCTACTCATTTTTTTACATCTACTTACTGAATTGCTTCAGCAAACCCGTCTGTACGATGTGGAACTACTAGAGTTGGTGTGCTTGGAACTGTTCTGTCCTCATCATCAAAGAAATGCTGCTGCTGGAAAAAAAGAGACTGATATGAGAGCCTACAATGTACTTCCAGTTCCTACCAAGCGAAGTTAAGGGTTTGTTTGCTTTTTCCACATTGTTGAGCAAAACAAAGACAGATTTAACTGTAACACAAGTTTTATGTCACTTCAGACATCTAAATCTGGGCCGCTTATATAGGTTGCCCTTACAAGTGACACACGCACACACAAAAAAAAACCAACCACATATCCATGACACCCAACATTTAAAGGATTTGTAGACATCTGCTTCAACAGAAAACCCTGCCAAAGTGTCGACTACAAAGGAATCCTGAGGTGACTCATTCATAAATACATAGGAATTATGTGTCTTAGTTAATATACCTGGATTATGGGATTTTTCACAATGTGAATCAATTTGTATCTTTTGTTCCTACACTACCTACAAAGCCAGACACCTCCACTCCCTCTTCCCTCATCCATTCCCAATCCATGAAGCATTCTCTTCATCTCCTTGTCCATATCTTTTCAAACCTTTCTGAAATACCCAAGCTCCCTTCCATATGCTCAATTATTGTCTAGGCAAAAAAACAGGTGGTTAGGCCAGTTCCAAGCAGAAACTGAATGCCAGGTACATGCAATGCAAGCAGAATAAAAATATACTGAGCTGATGCCTTTGATTGCAGAAAGTAACCCTCAAAGAACTTGTATTTGTTCTGTCAAATATGGTTGAAATTAGATAAAGGGGTCAAAATTAGTTGAAAGAGACAGTCAGAAGTCATACACGAATTAGCATTGCTCCTTTAGTATGAGGCTGAAAACACTTTTCAAATAATATATCCACTTAAGACTGATTCTAAAAACAAGTAATTAAATCTGACTTGGACAAAATCCGTTCAACACCTTTTTTCTCAACCAAACTTTTCTAGTATTTGCATTCCATAATTAATATATAAACTAACTGCATAAACTAAACTGCATATAAACTAAAGCACTGAGATATTACTTGCAAGAATCCATCTCACTCCTGACCCCAGTAGCTACATTTTTTTTCCTGAAGATGTCTAAGAGTTATGAATTCCCTCAAAAAAGGTTAGTAGTAGTAGACTTTCATACACTTACCATCCCACCTATACCAGGAGTTAGCTGAAGTCCACGTCCCACTGACTGTCTTCGAGTCATCTGGATTCGCTTTATAGTAAAGAGAAAAAACGTACTGTGAATGCTTCCCTGGAATTCTAATAGCACAGAGTTGTTCAATCAGGGCCAAGTACAGTGGCTACGTAAGTAAGAGCATAACAATTGTATTTCAGTATAGAACACTGCTCAGTACACCATCACACCTTTTTAAAGAATAGATTGTGGCAGCAGATACCCAACAGCTCACATATGCTGCCTGGCCTAACCACGAAGGAGAAGCATGTAGGTTTAAATCCTGGGTAAGCAACATTACTATTTTATTTTGCTTTCTACTGAGGACAAAAAATTTCAGCACAGAAATTTCATGGCCCTGAGCCACAGAACAAGTTAATGGTAAAGTACAGTTCCATAGTTAGATTATTTTTATTTTTTTTTTTGCAAAATTCAGGCTGTGACATTTTCATTTACAAAATCTATAGGTCTATGTCAAAACATAATCATCAGTCAGACACTCTTGTTGAAAGGTTTAGCTTAGAAAATGAATAGCAACTTTCTTTTGCCCAGTCTGCATTGGGGCAGAGACTAATAAAAATCCCTACTAGTCTGAGTTACAAGGTGTTTAAGAACAGTTTTTTTTTAAATAGTGGAAATATCAGCCCGCATTAATAAATAACATTGGTATAATCATTTCAAGATACAAGTGCTTTACCGCTTTCAGTGTTCCCTCTCCGGTGATAATCTGTAGAATGAGACCTGTTAGGTCATTTTGATCAGCTTCCATTTTCAGGATGCTAAATAGATGTGATCTATTTTTACAATATGCAGAGTACTTAGACTTCATTTAGAAGAAATCATACAGTTCTTCTGAACTGCTAGGACTATTTTATACCTGTACTGGAGGACCCAGTTCTTGAGGAGGAGCATGAATAGTTAATCGTGGAGGCAATGGATGTGGTGGTCTGCGTGGTGACTGTGGGGGTCGAGGGGCCTGTCTCTCTGAGGCAGACGATGGTTGCTGTTCTCTTGAACTTTCATGAGGAAAAGTGGACTCCGCAGCACTTGTACTCCCCTCACCTAAAACATATGGAAATATGGAGCAGTAAATTTATGCCCTCCAAATATTTTTAATTCAGAAAAAAATTAAGGTAGATCTTCAAATTCTGTTACCACATTAAAATGGACATTTTTACTCTTGCAGAAGTGGGGACAGCACAATACTGTTACTTCAAATCCTTTGAAAGGGGACTTGTGCAAGCTAAGCCAACACTAGCACCAATACAAGCTATTGATTATTCAGACACTGATTTGGATTGAGGGTATTAATCTCCTGAGCCATCCACAGCAGCTTCTACAGCAACCAGAGGCTGCAGGGTTATCAAAGGAATGTAGAATATATCTAGAAGAGAACATTTCAACGGAATCTACATTTCAGGTTAAAATGGTCATTAGCACTTTGCCGTACATCCTTAAGAGCAATTTTTAACACATGCAAAATGACTTCTACATTTTCCCCTTTACAGACAGATTTTGAATAAACATGAATCAACCATACCACTATTTTGAGAATCTGCTGCCCTCTGGTTGCTTTCACCTCCTCCCAGGCTCTCCTCAGTTTCTGTTCCAGGATCTGTACCATCAGCACCCTAAAACCAACAAACATAATGTGATTTAGCACCAAACACCCTCTGGCTGTAAAAAGAATATATAAGCATTCAGAAAGTAAAAGAAAAGTCGTATATATGAAATCTTAAAATATTCCTGTAAATACCTATGAAGTTACATACATGTATGCAACTGTACGAAATTTCAAAATTTTTGAATATCTGTGCATACACAAATGTGAACAACATGGTCATCATCATTTAATAACAGACAATGAAATATCCAGCTTTTGAAGAAACTGCCTCACTAACTTGGCATCCACATTTTTTGATGCTGGCTCTTACACTTTGCATTTTCATTCCGTCTTACACATTCAGAGTTGATTTTTCTTGTGAAAAGATCAGTTATAACAGAAATTACTACACCTCCTAGCAACCTCAATTTTCTGGGATAAATGACTTTCAAGTATTCAAATCTTTCCAAATGCATTACACCACCAATTTCTTCCAAGTAATTTAGCAGACTATAAAAAGGCACAAATCTCACCTCAGCATCATCTGCTTCGTACCCATCATTCCCATCAGCACTACCAGTTCCTTCATTACTGTCATCACCTTCATCCCCCATCCCTGTGTCTTCATCATCATCCTCATCTTCCTCTTCCTCATCTTCATAATCCTGCAATAGTACCATAAAAATACTTTAGGGAAATGCTGAAAGAGCAGCAGAAACACTTCATGTAGTCAAGCGGTAAGCTTCACTTCATGGTACAGAGACCCCCTTTGTTTGTGGAACTCCTTCTGAAGATACTCAGTGTTTATTGTTCGTAGAGTGGATGTATGTATTTTTCAACTGCTGTTGTAGGCTGACCTCGGCTGGCTGCCATATACCTGCCCAGCTGCTCTCTCACTCCCTCTCTTCAACAGGAGAGAGGCACGAAATAAGATAGAAAAGCTCAAGGAGCAAGACAAAGACAGGAAGTTCACTTACTGATTACAGTCACAAGCAAAACAGACTCAACTTGGAGGGGAAAAAAGACTTGGTGGGAAGAGTCCTGTGGCTGGTACACCGTGATAGACAGTTACAGACACTTCAGGAGAGACAGACAGGGCAGGTGAGGTGGAGGAGCAGCACTCTATGGAATGGGTTGGACTGTACAGCATTTGTAGTTGGGGATGACATGGTTGAGATCCACTGGTCAGGATTAGGGGGAAAGCTAATAGAGCAGATGATGGGTGTCTGCTATAGATGACCCAGTCACGATGACAACATCAATAAAAGGTATTAGAGAAAATCTTTAAATCAGTTGCCCTTGTCCTTACAAGTTATTTCAACTTCCCAGATATTAACTGGGATTATCATAAAGCAGACATCAACAGGGCCAGGAAATTCCTAAAGCACACTGAAGATAAATGTGACAGAGGGACTAAAGGAGCCAACTATGAAAGCTGCCTACCTCAATCTGTTGTTTGTGAATAGAGATGATCCTGTGGGTGAAGTGATGATTGGTGGCTGCCTTAGCCACAGCAATCATGAAATGGTTGAATTTAAAATCCTTTGGTGATTCAAGAAAAACTATCAGCAAAGCTACTACCCTGGATTTGGGGAGAGCAGACTGTAGATTGCTCAAGAAACTAGTTAGTGAGATCCGCTGAGGTCCACAAATGCTAGCCACCTGTAAGGAATGCAGGAGCAGGCAATTCCCATGTGTCTGAAGTGAAGCAAAGAAGGCATGAGGCTGGCTTGGCTAAGGGCGGGGGGGGGATCTCATTTTGGAACTCAGAGGCATTGTGGAATTTTACAACTCCAAAAAATCAAGTGGAATTAGCAAGTGTCTTTGAGACACTAAGTCCAGGCTACAGAAGTCCAGACAATACTTACACAGCCAAAAGGATGTTCTTAATTATACTAACTGTGCAAGATGAGCTTTACGATTTTATCTTTCATCAAATGTAAGTACAGTAACTGTTAAATAAAGTTATTCTATGGTATACATACTTCCTGCTCGCCTTCATTTTCTTCATCATCATCATCTTCATCATCACTATCAATCACAATTACATCATCTCTCTTGGACTGACCATCCTGAGATGAAGAAGTATTTTGTTGATCTGACTGAAGAGGTCCAAGATCTATTGGGATAGACTGAGAAGTTTCTTCACTATCCTCCATGGGAGTGTACTCTCCCTGTGTAACACCCTGTAAAAGATAAAAGCAAATAATAAAAAGAAAACAAAATGTAGCATATGACAATCAAATACAGACAACTAAAAGTGTCCCCAGGATCAAGGAATAACCATTTCTCTTCTGAGCATCAACTCCGAGCTGCTGTTTTAGAGTTCTTTCAGTCTGGAGGAACAGTAAAGCAATTCGCATGATAGCCAGTTATCAAATTGTTCTCTTTTCATTCAGCACAAATGTATGTTCAAAACAGTTGAATTGAATCTGACAAAAATGACCAGAAATGCTAATAAAAAAAAAAATGTATCAAGGAAAAAAAGCCTCTCAAAAAATGAAAAAGAAATTAGGACTCTAACATATACTTTTTGTAGCATTCAGGACTTCTGGTTCAGGTAAGGTAACTAGATTTTGTTATTTTCCAAACTTTGTGTCACTATAATATTGCAAATTCTGCTGTAAAGCAGCAGAATTTAAAATAATCACATCAAGTACTAGAACTTTTAAAGAAAGTTTAAAGATACCTGTGGAACAGATAGCACACAGCCAGGATTTAGTGGGGGGATAAACATCTAAATATATAAAGGTTATTGAGGGAAAATGCCTCACTAAAGACTCAATATCCACTACTACTTATATGAAATAGATTCTACAACTCTACATGAGGCTTTGCTAAGTTAGAAAATTACCATAATTTGTACATGTTTCTGAAGAGAAAGGAGATTAAATACATGTTTTTCACTCGTGTTTGGCTTTGCTAACTCTGCTACAATGTGTATTTTAAGTTGCTTTTATTTTAGTATTTTTGTTTGTTGTTTAACACACCATGACCCATCTAACGCTAAGCTTACTCAAGGACTTGTGAAATCTTTCTCTAAAATTAAAGCCAGAAAGCAAAGGAGTAAATGAAGAAATGAAAATTCAAATTCTGTTTTAAGACTGTGGCACATTTAATCTCTATGTCTCAGTTTTACAACATCGAATTGTTATAAAGATACTCGGATTTCTAAACCACATTAAATTACATTCAAAATTGCAAAGCTCCGTTAACATTCCCACAGCTACTTATGTAGGTATATGCTGAGTGCAATAAAAATTTAATATCTATCCTTGAACGTAGGAAGTTTAAACTTAAAATGGTTTTAACTGCTTTCTATTGAAAATCTGCAAGACCTGATTTGAAATTTCTTTCAAAAACGTTTGAAAAAAAAGCTTATTTTTACTGAAATTATAATTTTCTTCTTTTCAAATATGCTTACTTCTCCAATTGAGTCCTGTGAGTCTTGATTGTATGTTTGAGCTTCTACCTCACCATCGGTGCTCTCTTCTGCTGTCACTTCCTCCTGAAAGACCATATATTTTTCTCATTTAAAACACATCAGTAATCCTAAAGTTTGATTCTTTAACATAGCAGAGATCATTATTATTATTTTATATAAAGCTTATCTTTTCCCACAAAGATATGGATAACGCTTATTTTTCTCTTTTAGCTCTGTTTTTATCTAGCACCTGAAGAAATACAGTTTTCCCATTCCAGTCCACTGGACCTATTCTCTTCTACATCTCTAAAACTTTTCAGAACCAGGAAAGAAACCTTGAAGTCTCCCACTCCATCTCCATCCTCTGAGCAAATTCAGTGATAATCTTCTTACAATCTTGCCCTTCTACGTTATGCAACATCTGTTTCCTACACAGTTAATGAAGTGCCTTTGTCTTCCTTAATATTTTTCATGAGTTACCTGCTGTGAGGTATCTCAAGTTCAATCCATTTTTTCCACGATATCCCAACTCCCTCACGCAGTATTTCACACACATCTTCTCTAAGCTTTTCCATGAAACTTCTCGTCTTTGCTTCCTTGGCAGAATGACTGTAGATAACGACCTTCTAGACCACATTTAAAAATATTCTAAATTCTTCCTCTTCAATGCTAGAATATGGCCCCCTCTCTCCATACACACTACAGCCAAGATTTGAATCTCCCATTGCAACTGCAACAACCTCTGCCTTTTATGATACCCAAACATACTTGCTTTCTTTTTTGACAGAAGAAAAAGTCATGTCAAAAATTAACTGACTTGCTTTGAAGTAACACACTTCCTCTTCCCATTAAAATCAACCAAAGTGGCAGATTAAGTAGTAGCATTTTATGTTCCTACAAACCTCAGGACCAACTCTCTGCATGTTTCTCATTTTCTTTGGAAGAGGTACATCCACTGTCTCCTCCGAAATTTGTTCTGAGTTTTCCACAGTGTTATCCTCCTCTTCCTCTCGTGGACGTTTAGACAGAGAAGAACTTGGGGTAGCTGAAACTTAGAAGAACCTCTCAGTTACTTGAAGGAGAACTACAAATGTAGGAAGCAGAAAATCAAAAGGTTTGGTATTTTACTCTGGAAGACCACCTCTTTTTCTGCACTGAATGATAACAGAATCAATTTCATTTTGCTGTCTCCTACATCATGAAAATATCAGCCTCTTTGGTTACAAGCCTTACGTTTTTGGATCCATATTCACTCCCTAATTGAACCCCAATATAAGATTCTCAGGATTATAGTTAAAATACTTTTTCCAACATTTTTGCTTCTGACAAGGAGTTAACAGAGTGTCAGCTGGAAAACAAAGCAGTTTACAAAAGTCTGTTTTGTGAAATATGTATTCTAAACCAAATTCTACACTGTGTGCAGCAGACACACAACAATGCACCACACTGAGTAGCATCAGTGTTCTCTATATTTCATATTCCAGCTTACGTAGTTTACTAATGACTCCTAAAATTAACCTTGCTCCAACAGTATGGTGGAAACAGGAGCAGAAGGATTTAATGTGTTAAACCCCAACACCACTCTGGACAGATAAATACATGAATTTTTATCTTTAAGGAATGTGGTGACATCAGAATTTCAGGAGTAGCATTTTGGAATGTTCAAGAAAGGAGCCTACTTGTAAAAATTGGTAAAATTTGCAGTAAACTAAGAGGAAAAAAAATCACAAGCAAATTCTTTTTCTGAAGCTAGGCCTGTTTTGACAGTAGAGCTACTTAAAATCAATGATTCAAAAAGGTAGGCCTATAAAATGAAACCAACCTGTGCCAAACACTGCTGTAGAAGTGGAGGGCCTCTCTATTTGAGAGCTCTGTACAACTTCTACAATGGTAGGGGATGGCTCCTGATTAGCGGGCTCAATCTGAGGATGACTTTGCTGAGTGGGCTGCACAAAAGCAGTTGCTTGAGTCTGCTGCTGAACAGTCAAGATGGGCTGAGAGAGAGATGTCTGAACATTAGGGCTGGTGGAACGCACAGACCCACTAGTGCTTCCAAAGACAGGAACGTGCTCCACGGGTCCTTCTGATTGCATAGCTGAAAGGCAAACAGTAGCACATTCAACTGACTTCATATTATCTAGCACAGTTCACATTCTCCACTTCAGGATGCCCTGAACAGTCAAAACTCAATGTTTCCTAGATTCAGTTAACATTGCTTCTCACACCTGTCTTCAGGAATTGAGAACTCATGAACTTTTCTGTTGCCTTAAAAAGGACAATATTTAAAGATTAAATTAAATATTAAAGATTTAATTCAAGTATCTTTAAACTAATAATTAATGAGATTTCAAGGGAAAAGTAGCATTTATGTTTACTGTAGAACCCTGTACTACCCTAAAACGCTCACCTTCCTGAGTCTCCACCTGTGTTGTAGGCATAACTGTTGCAGTTGGAGTAGTGGTAGGATTAGTGACTGTAGCAGGAGTAACCATTGGACGGATACTAGCTCTTGGAGTAGACTTATTCCCAGCTATTGCTGCAGCAGTCACTTTACTCGGAGTTGACACAACCGGTGTTGGCTTAATATTCGCTGTTGGTGGATCTGAAGTGCTAGCGCTGAAAGACAGGATTCATTATGGTAGCACACATTTAAAAGCAGATTTTAAAATATCAAGTTTAAATACATTATCATAACCATAGTCATTTTTAAAGGTTTTGAATTTAAAAACCTGCAAAGACATAATGATATGTCTTCCAAAATTTGCTAATAGTTTAAAAAAAGTGACCCACTACACCATTAGCAGCATTTTGTCCAGCTTAAAGGTTTGACAGATTTCTTCAAGGTTAATCAACTACAAAACCGTAAGCAGACCAAAAGGAGCAGTGCATAGCTCATAACATAAGCTGCGCTGGGTCTTTCTTATAGTCAGTAATATACCTTATACTAAAACTAACTGGCTCACTCAATACAGAGCAACATAAAGTCTTGGTTGAGACAAAGATCAGCCAAATTTTAAAATGGCATTTTTAAACATCACAGCCTTGGTTTAAATGAATGCTGTTATAAAAATTAAAAGGGAACTGGTTCTCTAAACTTAGTAATACAGTAATAATCTCCATTTTAGAGCTTGGTTGCTTTTTCATTTGACAATTTTATCTGTTAGTTGCCATCTATTTAGTGCATTTCTCAAGCTTGAGCTCTTTGCACAAGGAAGATCCCCTCACTCAATAGGGGAAAGGTAATAATCAGCTGTACTAAAGATTCTTGAAGTCTGAAAACACTTAAAAAAAATATTTTATATTCCCCAAAAATCATGTTCATGGTGGTTAATATGACAATTCAAAATCTGACATGATTGATTAAATCAATCAATTTATTGATTAAATATTTTTTTTCCTTTATTGATTAAATAGGTCTGAGAAAACAGGAGGAACATCATGTCTCAACCAGTATCTCCCAAGTTGCTAAAGAAAATTTGTGAAAAGTAGTTTACTAAAAAGAAGAGCAAATAGATGAAGACAAAACCAAAAATTCCCAAATACAGAAACTGCAAAATCCCCAAACCCTTTAACTCACATTCCTCTTTCACCTGAAGCTGGAGTAGACTTGAGTGAGATCTGCCTCTGCTGTTCTGGGACCTACAATGTAAGATGTAAAAGTATCATGCCATGTAAATATGAAACAGAGAGACTGACTTGGTGAAACACTTCAGCTGACAGATCTCTTCACTAAAAATTGATAACATTAGTTAGCATACCTAGTCAGATTTCGTGATTACTGCAAGTTCTCCAAAATAAATCAAACCAGTCATACCAAATATATCAACCAATTCAGTAATTTCTCAGATCTTTTCAGATATTTTTTGAAGCTATTGAGACATTGAGTACTGTCAAAACCTGCTGAACAGATGTATGAAAATAGAAAAATAGAAAACAGTGCAGTTTATTGGCTCATTCACAGTGAACAATGCAACTGTATGCTTGCTAACACTGGGTATTTTGACTCTGGCAGGAAACAGGTTTTAAATTAAGTTCTGCACCTTTACTAAAGCCACCTTACATATTTTCAAAGCAAGTAATCTGGGGATAGCAGAACTTGAAGAGTGTACAGTTTGTTGGGTCACTGCTGTTTTTTTTAATTTAATTTATTTATTAACAAGAATTTCCATCTATTATTTAGGATGTTTAGAAAAAACATCTTCACATAAGTATTCCCAAGAAATTAATTACTATATAGATAAAAAACAAACTAATGGTGCTAGTGCTAAGAGCTGTTGTTGTAGTTCAGTCATGGAACATAAAAGCAGTTTATTTCCTCTCACACAGCTTTCTAGAAGGATTTTGTACCTTATTTGTAGATTCTGGTGGCTCATCTCGCTGTTCATGGTGTCGCTCTTGCTGCTCTCTAAGCTCTCTTTCAAGACGGCAGATTCGACCTTCATACTGTGACTTGAGCGCACTCATCCGCACTTCCAGCTCAGTCTTCTGCTCTTCTAATGAACTGCTCTTTTGCTTCCACTCTTCATTTTCTTTCGTTAGCTGTTCTTTTGTACCTAATTGAATAGGAAAGAATCCAGTCTTGCCACTGTAAAACTGCCTACTCTGCATACTGGATGTCTGTCAGTTTTAAAAGGTTACTGAAGCGTTTTGAAATCCTAAAAACGTTAAGCTTTAGAAAGAGATCTTAAAGGTAAACTTCATGTGCCATTTTTCTATTTAATTGCAATTAAATAAAAATAAACACAAAATAGACAATAAATATAACCAACAAATAAAAAAATGAGCAGTTATAGAATGCCAAGATGTTTCCAGCAAGTTCTTGCACCACTGTTCCTCTCAACATCAATTAAAAATAGAATTGGTATGTTTTGCACCTGTACATTATAGAAAGGCAGGAAAGGAGGGAAGAATTACTAAAGTAGTCAGTCTAATCAACAAGACTGCCAAAAAAATGGCTGGCCAAACTACGGCAAAATTTTAATTCCCCCGACGTACAGCTAGTTGTTCACTTGTATCATCTCCTTAAGGAATTTAAATTTCTCATTTTTAGAAAGATTCTGTAACATCCAGTCAAGAAAGTATTTTAGGAATTCTGTCTAAATACTTTCCACGGGAATAATTAAAAAACAAACAAAACAACAAACAAACAGAAGACGACACCTTAAGAACATCAAAAAAATACAATACCAGCTAACTGTGCAATTTTCTGCTTGGCTGCAAGCAAGGTTTTCCTAGTTTTCTCTTCCTTTTCAGTGATCTGCTGCCTAAGCTGTTCTTCCTGTGTAGCCTTCTCTTGCAGATCTTGATGAAAACGAGCAAGTTCTGATTGCAGCTGTGATATCTGCTCCTGAAGATTTCTAGCTTCAGTTTCCTTTTCTGCTATACTCTATAGAGAGAGATTGGCCACAATGAGCTACTCCAGCACATACAGTCTAACAAGCTCCATGGTCCTATTATTAGCTGGCCATTGTATAAAAAACTTTTAATCAACAACAACAAAAGGAGTCCAGTCCTCTCTGAATGCAATAGCTGAGAGAAGAGCATTTTTTTTCCCCCACTTACTTAGTCCAAGAAACAATGAGAGACACTAGACACAGGATTTAAGCCAGGTTTAAGGTCCATCTTTCCTGGCAAGGCAGAGGCATAGCTTGGTCATTTCATGTTTGTGTACACACAGATGTATGTGTACACACAAACACACACAATGACAGCCTCATAGTCTTCAGTTACTTATTTAAGATTCCAGTAGAACACGGTGCTTTGAAATTGCTCGCTCTGATCTTACCTTTTGTAAACTTTCAACCTGATTCTCCAAAGCCTTTGTCTTCCCTTCAGCTTGGCTGAGAGAGTCTTTCAGCTCTTGTACTTCCTGGGCAGAAACTTGTTCTTCTTGTTGTTCTACTAAAGACTGAGTTGCTGCTTCGGCAACCATCTGAAATATGTCAAGTGGTATAAGGCTAAAGGGTACTATCCAGTTAGAATGTTATTGCTTTCACAAGCTGCTTCTGCATGCAAACGAATCACTTAAGTTCTGGGCAAAACATGCTCATGGAGCAGATCCTCCTGGAAACTCTGCCAAGGCAGAAAATAAGGAGGTGACTGGTGACAGCCAACATGGCTTCACTAAGGGCAGATTGTGCCTGTCAAATCTGGTAGCCTTCTATGATGGGGTTACAGCACTGGTGGTTAGGGGAAGAGCAACTGACATCATCTGCCTGGACTTGTACAAAGCATTTGACGCTGTCCCCATGCCCCCCATGACATCCTTGTCTCTATATTGGAGAGGATGGACCACACAGCAGGCAAGGAGTCATCTGGATGGTCACACTCAGAGTTATGGTCAATGGCTCAGTGTCCAGGTGGAGACCAGTGACAACAGGTGTTCCTCAGGGGTCACTGGGACCAGTACTGTTTAACATTTTTGTTGGTGACGAGGACAGTGAGATTGAGCACACCCTCAGCCAGTCTGCCAATGACACCAAGCTGTGTGGTGCGGTTGACATGCTGGAGAGAAGCGATGCCATGCAGAGGGACCTGGACCTTCACTCAGAGGTTGGTGAGGCACTGGTGCAGGTTGCCCAGAGAGGCTGTGGATGCCTCATCCCTGGAGGTGTTCAAGACCAGGTTAGATGAGGCCCTGAGCAACCTAACTAGTGGGTGGTGCCCCTGCCTATGGCAGGGGGGGTGGAACCTTTGAGGTCCCTTCCAACCCAAACTGTTCTATGATTCTATGACAGCCTTGAGAGGTGGGCCTGTGCGAACCTCACGAGCTTCAACAAGGCCAAGTGCAAGGTCCTGCATCTGCTCCAGGGCAATCCTAAGCACACATACAGGCTGGACGAAGAATGGACTGAGAGCAGCCCTGAGGAGAAGGACCTGGGTGTGCTGGTGGACAAGAAACTCGACATAAGCTGGCAACGTGCTTTTTCAGCCCAGAAAGCCAACCGCATGCTGGGCTGCGCCAAATGCAGCACGGCCAGCAGGGCACACAGCTCTGCTCTTGTCAGACCCCACCTGGAGCACTGTGTTCATCCCTGGGGCCCTCAACAGAAGAAGGACATGGAAGTATTAGAACGAATCCAGAGGAGGGCCACAGAGATGATCCAGGGGCTGGAGTACCTCTCCTACAAAGACAGGCTGAGGGAGCTGGGGTTGTTCATCCTGGAGAAGAGAAGGCTCCAGGGAAACCTTATAGCTGAACTTCCAATACATAAAGGGGGCCTACAGAAAAGCTGCAGAGGGACTCATTGTCAGGGAGCGTAGTGAAAGGACAACGAGTAATGGCTTTAAACTAAACGAGGGTATATTTGCATTAGATATAAGGAGGAAATTCTTCACTCAGAGGGTGGTGAGGCCCTGGCACAGGCTGCCCAGAGAAGCTGTGGATGCCCCATCCCTGGAAGTGTTTGACACCAGGCTGGATGGGGCTTTGAGCAACCTGGTCTGGTGGAAAGTATCCCTGCCCATGGCAGGGGGTTGGAACCAGATGATCTTTAAGATCCTCTCCAACCCAAACCATCCTACAATTCTACGAAAACACAGGTATTTTAATGTACTCCAATGTTCTATTAACAATGCTGCTAATTATTAAATGATATACAGCTTATGATTTGTGGCAGTTTCTGAGCCTACAGCAGAATAAACGATGTAATTTTCTACTTTTCTCTTTGCAGATAAGTGTTCCTGTAGTGTTATACTAAGGGAATGTGAAAATCATTAGCCAGATTATACTTAACTCTAGATGAATTTCTTTGCAAAACAAACAAGAAGTTTATCTACCTTATCATGCTGTGCTTTCAGCTCCTCATATTGAGTTTTATATCTGCGCCCAATTTTCTTGACCTGTGTTATAGTTTTCACTTTTTCTTGTATGTCAGCCACTTTAGCATCCAGTTCTTTCTGCAAGGTGTCCTTCTCTGTTCTTATTTTAGTTACTTCCTCCTTCAGGTTCTGAACAAGATTCTGGCTTGTAGTCAAGGACGCATTCGTTCTAAATAGCAAAAGATTGGAAGGAGATACAAATGAGATATCTGAAACAATACATTTCAATTATGCTTATTTATGTAATAGCATGTGTATCATCTGTAGTGAACTGTGTTCTCTAGGACTTCTCAGTACAAACGGATAATGCACGTTCATGTTCAGTGAAGAGAGAACTTCAAAACAATTCATGTTTCATTTGCATATTATCAAGTTACAGTAAGAATATGGAACCGCTACACTGAGATAGTTAAGAAAGTAAATTTCCAATTGGCGCTTCATTATAAATGAAGCTTTGCACGAAATGAGGTTTTGCACAGAAGTTTTTACTAATTGATTAAGTACCATACCTGGCTATTTCTGCTTTAAGCCTGCCCGTTTCTTCACTCATTTGTTGTATACGCTTGGTGTTTGCCTCCTTCTCTGAAAGTAGCTTGCGATATTCTTCGAGATCAGTGTCCTTCTGTTGACTCAATAAATGCTGAAAGGTTGACAAAACAGTTCGCATTTTCAGAAGATGATTACACAGTTACACATATAAATTCGTTTAAAATTAGCACTGCTGCTTTTGTATTTTGACTTGGACTGCCAATGAACTAGAATAGCCTATTTTAAAATTGAATTAAAAAGCATTGCTTATGCAAATACATTTCTTCGTTTTTGACCACTTTCTGCAATATAGCTTATATTTTTTGTTTTAAAAGAGCTTTTAGAACTTTTTTTTTCCCCAAGGGTTGATAATTTATTCTCCCCACCCTGCCCTCCCCCCACCTTGTTTTAAAAGATGCATTTGCCACCTGTGTCCGGGCTTTCCAGCGTTTGACATCTTCTTCCAACAACTTTTTCTCTGCCTGCAACATTCCACTTTTCTCACTCAATTCAGCATTAGACTCCTGTAGAGGTAGAATGTCTGCCTCAAGCTTGCGTACCTGAAAAAAAGGATAGTTGGGGATTAAACTATCTGGATCTTTTAAGACTGAAGAAAATGGAATATGGTAGGCCTTGAATAATGGTGGTAAGAGGGATGGAGAGATCAAAAAAACCGAAACCCAGCACAAAACCACCCTCAAGAAGTCACGATATAGCTTCTTTTCCCACTCACTGCCCTTCAGTAGCCAACTGTGCACAGGGAAACCAACAAGGAGCAAAAGCGGGGTACAAGCCTACAGGGAAAAAATTATAAACACACCTTCACAATCTCAAGATTCTCACTTTGTACCTTGCTGTAGGAAACAGATTATCAATTATGTATTAGAAGTCAAGCAACGCTGCACTGGATTCTATCGAAGCAACTGGTATGCAGAAATGGGAAGAGGCAAGTAAATCCCTTTTAAATTCTTAATAAAGCTTTCGACTGCTTTGTATCTATTTCTGTGCCATTTTTCGTTTACCTGTTGATATTGTTGTTATATCTTTAGCCAGTAAAAAACGCTGATTTTCTCTTCCATTTAAACAGAACTGAACTTCCGACTTTCCAATACTCCAGGTGAAACAGCGTCTTATAAAATTCTCAATGGAACATTTCCTCATTTGTGTATGATGTAAAGGAATAATCCCAGTTTAAATAACTAGCAATGATATATCCAGACATTAACTGTCTGACTTGAATACATGGAAACAGGTGAAACACAGTACTAACCTTTGCTTGCATTTGTTGTAGCTCTTGTTCTAGCCTCTCCTTCTCTTCTCTTAGCATCTTGTTGGTTTCTATCAGTACGTTCATGGTCTCTGTTTTTTTCATTAATTCTTCATGCTGTGCAATGGTTTTTGCTGTTACCTTTTAAAAAGATTGAACTTACTCATTTGCCTTGCTTGCATATGCTTACATACTCACTGGGATCTGGCATAACACTGTCTTACATAGACATTGTGGCATTCCTTGTGTCACACACATGTTCAAAACAAGTAAATATCACTAACAAAAAAGGATAGGGGAAAAACTCAGAGAAAAGATCTTTATTTTCCCTATTTATGTGTTTTTGGGATTGCCACACTGCTTCACAGGACCCAGAACAAGACCCTCCATTTGGCTATACACCAACCCCAGCTCAGCAAAGGCAGCAAATGAGAGAAAGTAGAACACAGAGAACAGCCCTCTACTTACTGAAATCATAAGCAATAATATCCAACCATACCTGCACCTTCTCTCTCTCAGCATTGAGACTGTCTTGTAGCTCCTGGAGTTCCCTTTCAAGGTGTTCCACTCTCTGACGGTAACGCAAACTCTCCACCTGTGCCACCTCAAATCTAGTTTCTGCTATCTCCTTTTCTCGACGTATAAATCTGCAGTAAGAAAATGAACAAAACATCATGTCAATGAAAATGCAAGACAAAGCATTTTAAGTTGAAGCATCTTATATCTGAAAAACTACTGAGTTCAGAAAGATCAAAAAGAAAATCCTAGAAAAAATATTCTAGAATAATTTAGATAAACTAAAAACCACAAGAAAATAATCCCTATGAAACTTGCTTGCCAATCATATTTTTCTAAAATGTGCTCTAGCTTCTTGTCAAAATTGACTCTCAGTTTCTTTCTAGGAGTAGAAAGAAGTCTCCTTTATTAGTTAGTGATGAAGGACAATCTCTACCAAGTTAAAGGGTACTTGCATTTTACACATTGTGCTTGAAATATAAAGCAAGAGAGAACTATTTAATTTGGCAACTGAATTTATAACCACCACCAGAGGGAGCTTGGAGCTAAGTTTACCTAAGAATTTCTAAGATTTGTTCCTGGGATTTCCCTTCCTCATTGAGAGAAACATTCAATGCAGATGGCATGGCTTCTTTCATAGAGGTCACCATCTTGTCACTCAGACTTTCCAGTTGTTCATGTAATAATCGATTTTGTTTTTCCAAGTCCTCACAGCGGGATGCAAGTGTTGAAGCTTCATCCTACAACAAAATGGTTCAATGACTGAAACCTGTATAGACTGGTAAATGAAAACACCTACTAGAACCATAAAAATGATCATACCTTCATCATTCTCTCTCTCTCTTCCCAGGAGGCTTTGCACTCTAGCAATGCAGACTCAGCTTTCTGAGCAGCTTCCTCAAGCTGCTGCCGTACTGCTGTATTCTTGGCAACTTGCTCTTTAATAGCCTGTAACGCTTCAACATCAGCAGCATGAAGCATTAATTCCCGTTCATATTTATTTTGAGCTTCAGAAGCCATCTTTGCCTGCAGAAAAAAGTAACAGATTCTGATATCCTTAATGTTACATTTAACATGTACACAGAGATTCTCAAAAGCTAGACAAAATTAGTGACCACTAATGAAAACCACTGGCCAAAACCTCTGTCATTCTCAAGTACAAAAGAAATGAATATTCTTAGAATGGTTCCCTTAAAGGAATTATTATTTATAAGAAAAGTGAGAATTTGTAATTATTTCCTTTAGTGGCTGGGAGGAGCTAGTCTACAATCAATCCTCTTGCTGTAGATTTTGCATGGTTGCGATGCAGGAATTCTTCCAAGAACATCCACCGAATAGGCAAAGATATTTACCACATGATGGTAAAAAGCTAAAGACAGACTGCGGTCATAGTATTAGGTGAAAAAATGGAAACGCCTGCCTATTAAATTTTGGGTTGGATGAACCGACAGCTAAAAGTTTTTCTCTATTCTTTACACTAATCAGTGTTGCTGGAGTTCTCACCTACAGAAAAGTAGATTCACTGTAGAAACATGGTTAGTAAGACAATCTTATCAGGTGCTGCTAAATGTCATTGCCTGCAGTTTTAAAAGATGACAATTATGTTTTGGGTTAAAAAGGTATTTTCCCCATTGTTTTGTTGCGTTTGTTTTCTTTTTCCTTCCCGCCTCAGGAGAGGGAAGTAGGAATTCATTGAAAGCAGTTAATTACTTTCCACAATCAATCTTTTCATAATGAACTAGACCTTAGAAACAGCAAGTGGGTGGCACCCCTGCCCATGGCAGGGGGGTTGGAACTCGATCTTTAAAATCCCTTCCAACGCAAGCCATTGTGTGATTCTCTGATAGCACCTTCTGTTTTATTTTCTTCCTTCCTTTTTTTTTTTTTTTTTAAATATGATAAAAACTATGCCTGCAACACTATGTTATGTTCAACATCAGTTTACTCTAACACCACAATGTTTGATAAGGTGAAACAACAAAGCATTAAATAAGCAGATGTTCACAAAATAGGAAAAGAATTGTAAGAACATCTTCTTTATCCGTCAGTCACTGATTGGAAACACAACCTTAGAAAATGTTTTGAGTTTCTTAAAAAAAAATGATGAAAAGCTTACATTAATTTTACTACCATTGGCTAAAGTTGGCAAACATTACAAACATACTTGTTCCTGGCAGTCACGCCTGGCTTGCTGTTCATTATTTAGAGCTGTGCTGGCTCTCTGAAGGGCTTCCTGAACTTCTGACTGCACAGTTGTAAGACTCTTCTTTAGTTCCAATAACTGTAGTGAAAAAAACACAACCAAACAAAACAAAACTTAAAGACTAAATGGTAAAGTATTTTACTGAATGTTGAACTCTGCAAGGCTTTGAATGTAGAGAGTTATGAATAATTTAAAGCTTAAGTATAACTATTTTGTAACAAGTTGAAATGTAAAATGAAAATACTTCTATGGCTTTGACTTATAAACACTCAGAACTCTTTCCTGGCAGAAAAATATTACTGTTCTTTCAGAGTCACGCTTGAAGCAATACTAGCTGCAGTCATCATGTTTCTTTCAAGACCAGTAAGAGCCCAAACACAGAACAAATAAATAAGGGCAAAGACTGCTCCAGTTTTAGGGTATGTGAACATTACAAATGTGGTTTTGGCTCATGTTGCAAAAATGTTTTTCTGAAACCTTTCTCAAAGGTTTTTACTTGTGTTTTTTCTGCAACTGGTGCTCGAAGTTCAAGAGGATGGTGACAGTTTTAAATACACCACCACCCTAATGAAGGAAGAAACTTAATGTACTACTCATGTTTGGTCATCTCTCAAATTTAGTTAGGCTTTTGTATATCCTAAAAGATTTATTTTTGGACACTACTACACTGTATTGCCTCTACAGAAGGGAGTGAGAATAAATCTATGTTTAGGAAGTTAAGTAAAAGCATAGTCTTGCAGACTCTTTGGAAAGGGGTATAAGGGAGGTGGTATTCGATGCATACCTGTTGTTCCATATTCTCCACAGCTTTACGTTTCTCCTCTTGAAGTTCCTGCTTTTCTTTCTCTGACTCCATCAACTTCTTTTCCAGCTGTGCTTGATACTCTGAAGATTCCTTCAGACGAGCTTCAACAGCTGCACGAACTTCCTCTGTCACCTTCATCAAAATCCATCATAAGAGGTCAATATTTTTGTCTTATTTTGCTTTAAATATGGTATTCCAATGTGAAACCAACATTTTAGTAACATTTTAAAGCCAGAGCAGGTATTCTCAAGATCTAATTTAGAACATCACTAAAAACGTTGAAAACCACATATAGCACAGAAGAAAAAAAAAAAATTGTTTTTTCAAAACTGCAATACAACATGAAGTACATCTAAAAAAATTTTGGGTGACTACATTCAAATACACAGAAGCCAGCATATCTTCTTATTACACACTAAAGGCTGCAATACTCAAAGCAAATGAAGCTACAACGAGATTTTTACAGAAACAGAACACAGACCAGAAGAGAACTGGATACTAGACTAAAAACATTCTGTCATCTTCTGATGCTGTAACTTCAGTAGAAAATGAGAATTCTGTTTTCCCAACTCTTATTTTGACATGCTGAACAGCTTAGAAGAAGGGGCCTTGTTCACCATTAACATGGTGAAGTATTTGACAGAATGGAGACCACATAAAGAACGTTCTCTTGCATCACTGAAGACCGTAACATTTTGATGGAAAAGGTAGGGATTTAACTGCTTTTGACTGAGAGCTTATTAAATTTTTTAATCACTGATCACAGTGTTAAAGGAAGAATTTTTAAAAGATAATTCCCCTCTTTAGAAGAAAGACATTGGCAGAGTACAGCTGAGTCAAACTTATGATTCAACATTTTACAAATATGCTGCAAAAAGTTCTCATCACTAGAAGTATTTTTAATCGAGTTGTCTAAAATATGGTCTTACTCCTTTATTTTGGAACGCCTTCCAAACTAGCTTGAATTTCTTTGCAATGCACCCCATAATTCTACAGACTACAATACAAACCAAAAATAACATCTTTCATTTTGCTTTATTCAAGAGTGTCAGATGTTAACTACTTACTTGTTTTTCCTTATTAAGGGATTCCTCTAGGCTAAGAACCATGGCCCTGTACTGTTCCACATTATTAGAACTAGTCTTGAGTCTTTCTCTCAGGTCATTAACTTGTTCATCAGCTTGTCTTAGTCGACTTAGAAGATCATCCACATCTTCACTTGTACTAGGCTGACCTATAATATCAGACCGTACTGTTAACTGTGGAAGCCTAAAGCAGCTTTTAAACCACTGTTCTATTTAAAAACTGAAGTCTTTTGAGGATAACAACAAGGAAGAAAACAATAATAATAATAATAAAAAAAGATTCTCACAAAGCTTCCCTACAGAAAATTGTCATCCCTAATCAAAATAGAAACTTACAGTAAACAATTGTTTCACAAAAAAATGGCTTTTTAAGAATAGGTAACATTACAGATAGAAGAGTCTTAAAACAAAAATAAAAGGGATCCTTTAATAAGTTTGGCTTTATTATTTTTTCCTTCGTTAAAATTGGTCTGGACTTAGATTTTACTTTAAAAAAGTATCCTGGTTATCTTTTGCTCGAATCTGTGGTTGCAATAGTGAAGAGGTTTATTATTTAGAGTACTGATCTAAGATTTTACTTTAAAAACTTATGCTGGTTATCTTTTGCTCGAATCTGTGGTTGCAATAACAAAGAGGTTTATTATTTAGAGTACTGATCTCCTAACTCTAAACTATGATTTTTATCATTCTGCAGAGAGCAGCGTTTAACATAAAAAGAAATTCAATGTAGGAAAACACCCTACCTTTCCCTAGAGCCCTCTGTGATGACTGAGATGCTAGCTGAGCCTCTGTATTATTAAGTTGTTGTTTCAATACTGTAGTTTCTTTCTGGGCATTCTTCAGAAGTTCCTTTGTGTTAATGTGACGGTTTGTCTCAGTCTCTAGTTGCCTCTTAAGATCCAGGATATGAACCTGAAAACACAAGATTTTTAGACTTGCATTTAATTCACACATGACATGAAGCCCCGACATGTTTGTAAATTTCACATATGAAAAACACTGCCCTGTAGGCTAGCAGAAGCCATGCAACTCAGGCTTTATTTTCACTAAAGCGATTATAACATATTTATAATTATACTTGCCTCTTGATTTTTGGAAAGGGCATGTCTTTGTTCCACCTCATTTTCTAGTTTCTTCTTTAGCTGAGATATCTCACGCTCTAGCTTTTCTATCTGATTATTGAGTCTTTGTTTTGTTTCTGTCTCAGACCTCTCCAGTATTCCCTGATAAAAAAGCACCACACAGCATGCTTACAACACATTTCAAAAATTTTCTTCTGAATTACTGCAGTTCATAAAAGGTTATTGTCACAACAATTCTCCTATCCACAACATAATTACTGCACAGAACAAGAAATAATAGGTAAACATAGAATATTAGGAAAAGTCACACTTAAAATTTATGACTTAGTTTTGAAACATTCTTTAATAACATCAATACAACAACTACTATTAGAAGAAAATCCATTATCTAAGCAGTTCAATATTGGGGATTAAAAAACCAAAAACCTACTACAGAAATAGGAGTCAGTCACACGACAAAGTGCGCAGCCTTCAATATTTAAGCTGTATATAACTAAAAACACTTTAAAATAGAACACAGAATTATAAAAAAATAGGTACCTTAAACCAATATAAAAAACTACCAAGGTGGACATTGGTCAATTTTATTGTTATAAAAATTAATATACCTTGTTTTCTTTGTACTTTTTTTTCCTCTCTATTTTACTGTGAAAACCCTGCTCCTTATCTCAAAATTATCCTTTTTATAGGTGGATAAAGTCCTGAGTATTGTAATTCAGGATAGGAATGACAAACTTGCTTAAACAAGTTACTCAAGTAATTTATGTCCAGTGTCAAACTTGTAACCAAAAAAAAAAAAAATCCTCTTTCAGAACAAATTCCATTAACGTTGAAGTCAATTTCAACTGGTATTTATTGCTAACTCTGATAGATAGACCAGATTTAACATATCAATAATACCACATACCTGAATAGTTCGCAAATTAGTAAGTAGTAAGTTCTGTCCTCTTTGTTCAACCAGTAAAGACTCACGTTGCTGAGTCAAACGTGCATCTGACAACTTCAAGATATCCTTCTCTTTTTTTAAGTTTTCTGCTCTCACCTTTAAGATAACAAATAACAAGAACTTTGTTATCAATCCCAAATCTGTTTGTTAATTTTAATTTGGACAATACTAGTTTTATAATCTGTTAATACTCATGAAAAAAACAAGCGTTGTATGTAAGATTACAGATTGTAAATTAAGATTTATGCAAATAGGCCAAGAACAGTAAGAACATAACTGTTTCACTAACCACTTTCAGTTTTCTCTGTAAATATGAGTTTTGAAACACCTTGTACATTTCACTCCATCTTTAGTCAGTACTTGAGACTTTTTCTGGAATGTTACAAAGGCACCCATAAATACAATGACATATATGTACACAAACTGGTACAAATGTAATAGCTGGTGCATTTCAAAAATCCACACATTCAATTTTGACACTTTTTAATTGTATGAAAAATTCTTCTACAAACTCGAAATATCTGAGACTATAATACAATATACTGCTCACCTCCGCCACAGCCAGTTTTTCATTAGCTCCCCTCAGGTCTTGAGTCATAGTGTTAATAATCTGCTCTTGCTTCTGAGTTGTTGCTGTGAGTTTCTGGGTTCTTTCATGCAGAGATGTTATTTCTCGACGATAGCCTTCAACATTATCCTGTAGCATCTCATAACTTGGAACAAAGCAAAATATGTTTGTGACCGTATTTTATTTTTATTTTATTTATTTGTAAGTGGTGTAAGTACACAGCTATGTTTCATTTTCACGTGTGTGAGTTTTCTGATAGCCTTATGTGGCACACTCATCTAGAAAGTACGTTCTTGATCCCACCTTCATGATTTTGTGTTCTTAACAGAATAGACAACACTAACATTTAATTGACAACTCTCCCTGAGCAACTTACATCAAGCAGTCAGTGTGACTCTATTGACAAAGAACATGCACATATGGTAATGCAATTGAATAACTGATTTACCGTTTGGAGGCAAATTCCAGCTGTGTGGATATCTTTGCATTTTGTGACCTTAATTCTGTGACCTGCTCCTGAAGCTTTTCATTTTGTTCATTCAGCAGCTTGTCATTCTCTGCTTTTTCTTTTTTATAGTTCTCAAAAACTTCCTGCAACTACATCAAAGAATAGACATTGAAGTGCTTACAAAAGTGAAAACCATGATAGTTTTCTACCGTGTTTACTGAAAAGAATACCTGCTTAAGTGCAGCCTTAGCCTCCACTGTCTCCACTGACTCACTCATCGACACTGGAGCAGGAGTTGACATGGCCTGAGGTATGCTTGAGCGCTTTGGAGTAGATGTAAGAGAAATCTCCTCTGGTAGCATGCCTGATGCTAAAAAATAGAATAAAATAGAAAGGGTAGAAGTGGTAAGGGCTTTCAAAAGCAACAATTGAATGAATGCTTGCCAAAGCATCCTATAACCATATTTAAACATGGCTAAGAACAGTACCATGTTTCCTAGGAAACCCTTGGGCACTACTGAGAAAGCAACTGGTTGTCCATTCTTTATGGTACAACATGTTACCAGATCACATATGTAATCACCACTACAGCTCAGTCATTGTGTGGTAAGTTATTACACTGCACAAATAGAATCAGGTGCCTAAATCTAAAGTCATGGGTTTTCTAGTGAGTAAAAGTTGAATGCCAGATTAACAAGTTACTGGTAACATTGTAGCATCATCACTGGAAGCTCATAACAAATGAGTTTTATTTCTATTTATTTTTTGAGTGGTACAGAAATGTGAAGCTTACCTTGCAAAGGAATGACAGCTCCTGTGGTCTGTGCCAACAATATGCGAAACATGTCACGCTGACGAACTATAGACTCGACGAGCTGCAGCTGATGATGACGTGATTCACGCAGTTTTTCTAGCTCATTGAGAGCTTCCTCAAGCTGACTCTGAAGCTCAGAAATTCTGAAACCAAGACCAGTTCTTTTTAGTAGTATACACAGCAAGGTTTACCAAGATTACACATAATCCTTATATTTTGCCTTCCAGTGTACACTTACTGCATCTTTGAAAGCTAAGCATCCCTGAGATTTTTGAGAAAACTTATGGGAAGATTGGCCTTTGGTCTTGTCATTTTATAGATGACTAAAAGAGTGTAGGTCTCTTCCATGAAAAAGCAGAATAGAGGTAATTCTGCTCATGTAAGTAACTTCAAACAGTAGTGTGAACAGAAAATCATATTACGAACTTTTAATACAGAATTATATTATCTGTGGGCTTTATAGCTAGTGAAACAGATGTGCACATACTAAAATTTTTCTCAGCTAACAAGAATGAAAACTTAAATCTTCCTTGTTTGAAAAACAGCTCCGTGTGTAACTACATTCACTGAAATGAATATTCAGTGAAGTTTTTCAATGACAAATATTTTTCTTGAACAACACATTTTCACACAAATCTTTTTTCGAGGTTTTTCACACAAATCTACTCCTATTATAAAAGACTAGCATTTCAGCGTGTGTTCTTGCATCTGTGGATTGAAAAAACAACGTTTAGGAAGAATTTTTGGAAGAAATATTATTTATCATTCCTTTTCATCAGTTTTTTATCTGGCTAAGATATAAATCTATACAGCAATTTTAATCTAAAAACCAAGACAATGTTGCTTAATTGCCGTTACGGATTACATAGTTGTTCATGAGCATATATGCACTTAAATATACATAATCAGTAACAATAAAAAGCAAAATGTACATGAATAAATCCCTGTTACTACTTAGTATAAGCACTTTACTAGAAGGAACAGATAATTTACTTAGATGATGTTGTTTCTTGCTCTTCTTTTTCTCTAGCTTCTCCCAGCTCCCTAAGAGCCACCAAGAGACGCTGATTCTGCTGCTGAAGTTCTTCAATATTTCTGTAAGACACTAGATGTTGAGATATTACTTCAGAAGAGCTACTGATGTCAGCAGAGCTCACTTCTTCATCACGAATCACATGATTGCCTCTAGCTTCTTCAAGTTCCATTAAAAGAACACGAATCTGGAAGAGAACATTCTAGCATAAGACTTGCACACAGCTTTAGAAGTTTGCTCTGAAAAACAGCATTAAAAAGTACTTGAAATTATATTTTTCTACAACACATGAACTATTACTATCAACACATCCTTGTAAGATAACTGCATTATAGAAATGTTTGGCAAAAGAAAACCACATCAAAATTGGAACTATTCTTGGTGTTCTGTTCTTTGAAAATATCACATGACACTCCAATTAAACAAACAAAACAAGTTATACTTTAGTTTTCCAGCCAGATGCTGAACAGTACTATGCTAAAGCTGCATCCCTTCCATCCATAAACTTATTCTAATTTAGCAGAAATGTAAATACCGCGTTGTCCCAGGGAGATTTTTTTTTAATAGCACTAGGGCTCAAACACAACTCTTCCAAGGAGACTTCAGAAATGCAGTATCATATTAATAAAAAACTGTAAAGGGTACGTTTTAAAGCCATTGCAACATTTGTTCTACCTGCTGTGAAAGGTCTTTTACTTGTATTCCCAGTCTCTGGTTTTCTCTTTCAAGCGTGGAAGCCTGCTTATTGGCTTTATCAGCAGCCTCCTGCAATCGCTGGATTTCCTGCAATTCAGAAATACAAAGCAATTCATCCATTTCTTTCCAGAAAGATATGTCAATAGCTCTCTTCAGTTAAAGTGTGTTACTTGAAGAAGTAAAGCTTTGGAGTTGCACTCCAAAGGTTAAACTCCACTTATTTAGGAATCAAAAGCCATGATGTTTCATGCTCTATTAGTGTGCGTATTAAAATTAATAGGAACTGAATTAATAGGAACTGGGCACCACAGTGTTGTTTTTTTTGACAAATACTGATATTTGCTTATAAAGAATTCTGCTTTCACAAAGAATTAGAGATAAATCACTGCATTTAAGCCTTCAATGTAATAATCGCTGAAGAATGCTGTTTCTGTGAAATACAGTGTATAGGAAAATAAATCTCAAGCTAGAAAGTTCAATGGACATTTCCCCACAGCAACAGCTGACCAAAAGATCTATTTTATACATATAGGATTAAGGAAGGATTATACTCAGGATTAAGGAAGTACAAATCAATTTTTTCAATATTTTTACATGCTCTTTTCTCCTTCTTTTATACTAACCTTCATAGCTTGTTCAAGCTTTGCAGACAGACTAGCAACAGCTTTTTGGGAACGCTCAAATTCTTCACGCTGACGTTTTAAGATTGGTGCTTTGGCTTCCACCTCCTGCACTATTTCATCCAAATATTTATTAATTCTCTTATTCTCCAGCTTTTCCAAAAGCAACTGATCCTGAGTTTCTACATATGCATTGTACAGCTGCAACAAGATTTTTTTTTTAAGACATCTGTCCAGATGTGTCAAACAACCATTGGTAATTACACTATTAGAGCAGTCAAACTTTATACAGCAATAAACTAATTTCTTCAAAGAAATGAGTATGACAAGTAAAATGTGCTTATGAGTCATACCATGGCAAAGCAGTTATCCCTATTAATTTTAAAACTGCAAACATTTATAGTACAACTGTATATAATAAAAGAATAATAATTATATATATATAATAAAAGATATGCAACTGTATATAATAAAAGAATAAGAATATCCCATAATAGGGATAAATCTCAAGCAAGGTTAAGACAAAAGAAATATAAAAAAAGCAGCAAGAACAGAAAATTACTTAATGGATGGACAGAATGAACAATAACAAAAGGAAAATAATAGTTCCATGGATACGTTCATTTTTTCTGCAAGAATAAGCCAGTGCCACAGCAAAACAAACCTAAATTATGCAAATATGCATAAAAAAAGGAAAAGAAAAAACTAAATAGAAGAAAAGCTCCTATCAAAAATCCATACAGAAAATAAGTCGATGTGCTCAAAACACAAACGAACAAACAAACAAACAATCCTGCGAATGTTTTGATATACCAGGGGAAATCTGTCATTTATGCCACATAAACATCCCAAAAACGTAGCTAATAAAGCTAATAAAATCCTCAAACACAGGATTTCATTGGCTTCATTCAGGCATTACACCAAATCCTGGACTGTGCATGAAAGTCTATATAATTTTGTTATTAGTGCATCTCTGTTGGCTATTCAAGGGCCTTGAAACTTGAATAATTTCTTCTCACTTACCTCTGTTAATTTCATTCCAGGTTTGACTACTTTAGCTACTGCTGCAGCAGTGGGAGACATAGCTGCCAGTTCTTCCTCAGACAAGATAGCTCCTGAATAAATAATCCCACCAATTACATTAAAAAGTTGCAGTAATTCCCATCTTAAATATTCTTTATTGATATAAAGAGTGTCCTCATACACCTTTGCACTTTCTTAACTACTATACATTAAGTGACCATATTTTAACTTCTTAAGGTTACTGGTGCAAGAGTTTTCTGCATTCTATATTATACATACACATGTGCAAGCGATTGATATTATATTTAATATTCCTTTTCATATATTATCAAGCTCTTTGACCAGTTTAATTTGAAATGATGAACAGTTTTTACTATTAGACTCTTTAAGACTTCGATCATGCCAGAAGGTAAATAAATTGAGATAGCTGAAGCAGAGCTTAACATCATATTTCTTGGCAAACTGCAGGAGGTTTAGAGTGGCAGAGTGTTTGTTGACTTTCACTACATTAACATATGGAGACAGCAAACGCGCTTAATGCCTCTGTGTTCCTTTCTGCTCTATTCTCTCTTGCTCGTAATTACCTTCAATATTACAAACATACTATTCTTTACAACTAGAGCAGTTAATACTGAGCAAGACTTAATGGTAAACAAATTTAAAGACAGGCATGTCTGGTGTTTTTTTGTTTGTAAAGAGGAAAATAAGAATAGTTTACCATCCCCGCTCCACTCTCCAGGAAACCATTACAAGCAGCATGATTCAGCCTTAAGGAAAATATTTTCCTTTCCATTTTCCTTGAAAAGGTATGTCAGATTAACAAAAGAACTTGAGAAAATGTTTTGACAGAAATGCACTTTTCTACTGGGGGAAAAATACTATATATATTATAAAATATAAATATATAGATAGATAGATAGATATAAAAGCATAGTAATTTCATGGTAGACTGGTAAGGATAACATGCCTGAGGCTTCGTGTATTTTAGCTTTTAATGTTACCTTTACGTTTCGTTGCGGATAGAAGATCGTTAGCATTCTCTAGCTCCTTTTCCAGCTTACTGATCTTCTCTCCCAGTTCTTTTTCCATTACAGCTTTTGACTCTTCCAACTCAGCCAAATGCTCTTGGGTTGCTTTATTAGCTAAAATTAACAAGCAATTTGTGTTGTTTTTTTTTTTTTTCTTTAGAAAGACCAAAGTTGGCATATGAACCTTAAACTCCACTTTGACTTTTATATAGTCTGCAGAAGATCACGCTGAGAAGAAAACTCAGTAGTGTGACAGAAGTTAGAACTGCTGCCTATCACCTCTGCATTGACGTGGGATAAAATAATAACTGCCCATGTATCAATGAAATCTAAAACTAAAAAACTAAGAAACTAAAATGAAGAGAGATGCTTCTCTCTCCTAAAAATCCAAAGTAAAATTCCAGGTATGTTTGAAGATCCCCCTGCCCATACACACCTTCAATTAAATTCAAATAGTAACATAGTAAAATGGTAAAAATTTTGTTACAAAATTTGATCTCTCTATCCCCAAATCCTAGAGATTATCCCTTCAGAAATGCTCAGTATCTGTATTTCAATACATCAGCTTAGTCATGAAGAAGGAGAAAAGTTCTGTTCCTCCCATTTGCCATTTCTCACTCACAGCTTACCTTCACCTGCTTCCTTCAGAAGCTTGTGCAGCTCTTCTACCGCTCCTGTCAGTTCATTGCTCTTTGCCTCTGAGTCATCAGCAGCACTCTAAATAAAAGCATTTTATTTAAGCTTTTATTACATAATAACAGCAACTACAGAAGAAAGCTTGAACTGACCAAAAATTATAAACATACAGATTTTTGAGTAAAATATTAAGAGATTCAGCTAAACTGGACAAATGTTTCCACTTGAATTAACTTTCACTCGATGCAAACTGTCCGAGAGCAAGAAGTGTCAGACACTGATACAATAGGACAAAACCAACTAATATGTATGCTTCTATGCCCTTTAGCTGGCTCATAGGTGGTGCTAGCTTTTTCTTTATTGAAGAGCAGGAACAATTTGTAGAAATTTTCAATGTTCAATTTTGATCATTCTTAAAAATTTTAATTTTTCAAAAATCTTATATAAACAGTTTATGTTTCTTTGCTACCAATTAAAGATCTCAGAGTGCATGACTTCACAATACTTCAGCAGTTCTGCAAATCCATTGGAAATAACTGAAATAAAATTGAGAAAAGTCTCAGAGTAGGCTCTCATGTGAGGACACTAAATCTGGATGCCTTCAGTATCAAGTCAGCAATTCCAAACATACAGCGAACCTTATGTTTAGTAAAAGGCAAATATTCAAGCCCCTTCAACCCAGTGTTTCTATAATTCAAAGAAAGCAGTAAAAAAAAACAACCACTACCAAACGAAAAGGTAAATGGTGATGCATGGAAAAGTTAGCTATTGACTGTTAGCTGAAGGGTCATCAGCTAACATCTGATCAGACACAATATTAATGCAGAATTCAAGCATTCTATTGCACTTAATTCTAGGTGGTTATTTATGCATGAAAACTCTGGAAACAGAACTAATTAGCCTGTGAACCTGACATGCAAACTAAAGACCATTCAGTTGGCCTCTTTACCTATCTTTGTCTTATTCAACATACTATAGAATATTTTTCACTTTGAGCTGACAAAATCAAAAATTACTTGCTTAGATACTGCTTGACACAATGCATGACATTCAGCTTTCTCAACTGGACCGCTAACACTTGCAGTGTTCACTGCAGTTAAACTTCTACTAAACTTAAAAGAATGCTTCTACCCATCTTTTATGTAACAACATTTAACTCCTAATACATCATAAAATATAGCTTCACTGATACAAATATGAAGCACCAAAACAGTGAGCATAAAGTTACTATTTTAACCAGTTTTGTTTAAACTACAAAATGATGCAAACATGTTGCCTAAGACAGGATGTTTTACAATGTTTTGTAATGGAAGGTAGTCTTCCTCACCTCCTCTACTTCGCAGGAGGAAAAAAAAGACAAGCAAAAAACTCACAAAAATTGGCCTATATTACACTTAAGCCTAAGATCAGCCAGAAGTAATACTAATATACTCTTATTGTTGAATCGTTAAACTTACCTTATACAAATTAGATAATTTTATGTGGGCATTCAATTCATTGTGGAATCTTTCCTCCATACTAGCTTGTTGTTCTTTTGCCTAGTAAATGAGACACAGGGCGAGGGAGCATTCAATCATTTCTATTTCACACTTTTTTTTTTATTTTATACAATCAACTGTAATGCTGTTACGCATGTACTTCAAGTTACCTTACCTCCTTCAGTTTATTCAAAAGGTCTTCCACATGTTTCTGAAGATTTTCGTTTGACTGTTTTAAACTGTTAACCTGTTCCTCCATTCTGGAAACCTGTTCAAACAGTAAATGAGGACACTATGTATAAATTTGTCTTTATTTTAGACAAATTAGTAGTTTGTTTTGAAAATACCTATCCCATTGTTAGAAAATGTAAACTTTTATGCTCTTTCTGGTACCTTTGTTTGTTTATAAGTAGAAAACAGTCTTGACTCCAACACATTCAGCTAAATGAAACAGTGAGAATCCTTGCTCATATTATGTATACCCAAATAGCTGCATGATCCTCAATGCAGGTAAGCGCTACAGAAAGCCTGACCAATTGACCCGGTTAAAACAACTGTTTAGGTACCTAAACAGAAGCTCACTAAAGTTGAATATTTGCAAAATACAGCCACTGATTCTGGCACGTATTTTGATTCAGGAAAACAAAAATATCAGCAACACACCTCCAAAAGAAAGTTAAATCAGATTCTTCTGCCCCTTGCACAATTAAGAATTATATTCCCGTACATTTTAATAGCATTATATTGTTTTATCCTTTTGTTCTCAGTGATTCCAAAATTTCTAGCTTACCATTAAAAGTTTGACAGTCATAGCCATTCATATTCCTTATAATTCTCAAGTTAAAAGAAAGAACTCCTTACTAATTGCATAACACACACTATTTTTTCCTTTAATACAGCTATTACTTATTTTTGTTAAATTCGGGTAATCAGGAAACATAACCTAAAAAAATAAATGGCAAAAGCACTCAGAAATTACATTACCTCCTCCTTCTTGTTCTCCAGATTACATCTAAGCTCCAAGATTTCATTGCCTTTCTCCCTGGCAGTATGTAGAAGTTCATCTGTTTTGGCTTTCAACTCAGTGTTCAGCCAAGTGTTTTGACTCTGTAGCAGTTCTTTTTCTTGCTCCAACCTTTTCTCACGGTACTAAAAAGAAAATCACACATTGTAATTGTACTGGTTCCCTAGAAAATAAAGAAGCTAACAAAGTACTATGATCGAAGTAAAAATGATGTATTTTAATTTGGTAAATAACACCAAATGAAAGGTAATACATCGGTAATACTGAGTTACCAATCTCAGACTAAGAACTTCCTGACACATAAGTTAGTTTCCTCAATGGTTATGCCAGTTGGGAACATTAACTAGGGTAATATCTAGTTCAAAGAAATAAATTAAGGTATCAAAGTTTTTTCTCCTCTCTTTTCCTTTCACCCTTTCAATTCCTTACAGAGTTATTTCTGCCCACAGAGAAACATTCACAAATAATCATTTTTCTCCCTTCTGCCTGCCTTTGTGGAGCCCTTCCTCCTAGCTGGCAGAAGCAGCCACTGTTGCCACTGATGAGGCTTGGATAAGCTTGCCTAACTCGATGCTCCCCTCTCCCGCTTGTCTTCCATGAGTATACTTCTCACTTCCAGGCCCAACCATCAATTTTAAACTAAAATCATTCATCATAAGTAACAGGAGTAGGCTTGACCTACTTTCAAAGTCAATAATGACAAAATGATTACATCACATATAAACAACTACTTACTGGTAACATTACAACATTAACAGGTACTATGCACATAGGAACTTCTCACCTTCACAGTAATATCTGACGTTTGAAGTTCATCCAATTTTAGCTGAAGTTTCACCTTTTCTGTGTTTGCTTCTGTTAGTTTTTCATTTAAGCGTTTAACATCCTCTGGGGGAAGGAGAAGTGAAACCATTGTTAAAATCAAAAGGTAATTGTAGAACTAAATGTAGAACTCAGTTTTCATTACTGACCAAGATTAAACGAATTGTAAAGAACGAGAACAAACAACATATAATGTATAAATTGTACACTGTATAATGAAATACATTATGAAATATTTATCTTATATATCAATATTCATAATGAAATACATTATGAAATGAAATATTTTATGATTTCATATATAGAAAACCAAACATCAGTTATCAAACTACTGTAGTTTTGTGCAACTGGCTTAAAAATTCCTGCCTTGCTTGCTTCCTTTTCTCTAAATAGCTTCCTGATAATCCATTATTTGGAGCTGCCTATATAAACTGGATATTCCATAGTGGTCCAATCATTCAGGGAAATGTTCTACTTAGCATAATCATATGAACCAACTTGTTAATATATTCTTGGTTATACCATTTAAATGTTCAACTTCCTGAGATCGTCTTTCACTTGTTCGAACCAAATCTCTCTTTTCAGCTTCCAGTTCTTCTTTTTCTCTACTTAATTGGTTCTGAAAAAAAAAAAAAAGAGCAATAAAGACAGAGAAAGCTTATTGCATTTAAGACAGTTCAGCCAGTATTTACACTTACCATCACATGGAAGCGTGCTAAATGCTATCCCACCCAACTCCAGAGATTGAAAACTGGGATAAGAAGCTTCTAGAGTGGACAACCAAAACAGTCTAAACTACAGAGGATGAAACTATGGCTGAAGTCCATTGTTTCTGTCGTGTTGGGAACAAGTCAAACAATTTCAAGTTAACATACTCTTCTAGAGCCTAAGAGACAACAGGTTTCGGTTCTTTTTTTCCCCCCCATAAATCATTCTGATACTAATGCCCAACTGGCCTTTTGTGCTTAAATGCAAAATATCAAAGATCAGACAGCAAAGCAGAGAGAATTATAACAAAGCTTTCAGGACCAGCATACTGAATAGGTAGTCTCCACATCTTTGCATTTTAACTGACATTAATGTCTGAACTGCCGTAAAGATTCCTCCTGGTTCTTGCTGTATTTGAACAAAGACTAAAATGAAAAATTTTGTACATACAGCAGATGAAGTGAACTGAAGGCCTAGAAGAAATGCAAATCAAATAACAAGAACTGTTCAAAACTACATCTAATTATAACATGCTTTGAAATACAGCTTTTTTAGATAAGGTGTTCATTGAAACTGTTTTATTTGGTTAAATAAAAGATAACTGAGTAACCGAGGAATGAACACGTAAAAAAAACAAAAACAAAAAACAAAACCAAAGTCAATAGTCTTGGATTGTTTACAGGCCATAGTATTGCCTTTGTCTTCTAAGGTGGCAATACAAACCACTTCAGGCAGAGCTATGTAAGGCCCTCTGGCAAAACAATCACGTCCGCCTTCTCACTGTGGAAGAATCAATATAATGATAACGTTTTTCTTTCCTGCTCCAAAATTAGTGTTCTGCTGGATCAGTCATCCAAAGTGACTCATCCTGTAACCCCATGACTTCTGAGCGTAATGCAAGGAAAACTGTACCAGAACAGAGGAAAGAACGGAAGAAAAACAGATCTCCTCTTTAATCTGCAGCTCAGCTTTAGATTAACTGTAACATGAAGCACACCTTTGTCTGATTTTTGAGGTTCAGCTTAAAGTCACTTTGGAACAGGTTTCAGATGGGATGAAACAAATCTATTCAAAATGAAATAAAAGCATCTGCTTTGACATACATTCGCCTGTAATTTCATTTGCTAGAACATAAACTTCTACTCAAATAAACCAACACGAGAAGCACGTGCAATTTTCCTGTACACACGTCCATCTGGACGTGTACATCAATACAAAGTTGTGCTGATATCGACACAGCCCAGCTTGGAATCTGATTGTGTTCTTCACTGGCATCAGATAAACTAAAGTCTTACTGCCTAGTTCTTCCAGTACCTGGATGGATGCATTACGATCCTGAGCATCTTCAAGCTCTCTGTTTTTCTCATTCAGTGACTTCAACTGCTCATCTGTTGGGTAAGAACACACCGTAGTGAGGTGTCTGTAATAAAAATCCAGTAAGTGGATTGGGTGGACTAGGCAGTGTTGCAGCAGCCTCATATAGTCACTGGGGGCAGAGGCGTTTATTGTGAAGAGAAATATGTAAGCCACCATATTACTATTACAATTTTTTCCCCATTAGAACAGAAAATTCCATTAAAAATGCAGACATACATAAGCGCAAAACCTCCCTGTTTGCAGACGCAATAATTGCATTTGATGGTTGAATATTCAACTCCTATTTAAAACTTAATGCATTTCAACATAACATTGGACTAAAGAATTAAAATCCCATCCAGTCTTAAGGATGCGCGGTTATACTCACGAAGCTTTTTAACCTCCTCACGGAGAGTTTGACATTCTTGCGTCTCAGTTACAAGCCTCTCCTGACTTTGAGCCAGTCGCTTTTCTACTTCAAAGTACTGTTGTTCTGAAAAATAACAATATTGCCTCAATTCTGCTTCAAAACTGTTATTCTTCTTTCTTCTATTTATCAAGGATCCACATTTACAGACTTTAAACAAAAACAGTATTTGTCAATAAAATATTTTTAAAATACTAAAATAGAATTTGAATAAAAATGTCTTTTTGAAGCTAGAAGATAAATTTTCACACATAATTAGCACTGTTTAATTCATTTTTAATATGGAAAAATATGTTTCCAGAAATGATCCACAAAACAACAGTTTGATTAATTTTTATACTTCTTGAAAATTTTTATGTAGCTAGAGAGTTATATTAGCACAATCACGTAGTGGACTCAGTTGTGTCAACACTAGATGTAAGATGTTTAGATGTAAGAAAACAGGCTACCTCTACACACATACAATGAAAGCCATGTAAGTCTAGGTGTTGAGATTTAATTTGGAAAACGTTTAACAGTTCTTAAAAAAATAACTCTTGTGCTCTATGCTGCATTTCTCATAGTACTAAAAAAAATAGATTTGAACTTTGATTCATCACCTGAAACACTGTGTCACAGAGCTTAACTGTTAAATGCTTTGTTAAACCAGAGTTTATCAGACACAGTGGACTTGTAGGGAAATACTGAGGGATTTTTTTAAATGTATTTTATACTTCCTACCACATTTTAAAATTCCAAATAATGCTGCCTTCCAGCTATATGAGAAAAGCCAGTACATGAAAGTGACTAACGTACTAAAACTTGTGACTTACCTTAATTTACAGTACATTTTAATCACTTACTGTAGCCAGACTTTTATCATGAAACAGACAGAAAAGTTGAAGGAAAAATAGAATGTTTATGCGTTCTAAATAAACTAACTTATTTTGTCAGCAATGTCCAGGGCTTACGCTCATCTACCCTCCTCCCACTTTACTCCAGCTCTCCACAGCCATCAGTTTCTCCGTGACCATGTAATCTCCAAACCAACACAAAGACTTTGTTTGGATTAGGAGCACTTTATCCGGAAAGGTTGTAGTCTCCGGCGTAGAATTTAAAGAAAAAACTTGGGGAGTCGAGTGAACAAATCAGTACTGCTCCTCCACGAGGATCGAAGCTGACCGAAGCGAGGCACTACCTCTACAAACATAACGAAAAACGCTCTGTGCGCCCGTTTTGGAGGGGTTCTGACCCTGTAGGAGACCTCGAGGTAGCAGCACCACGCTCCCCTCGCCGCCCCACGCCGAGCGACCCCGCCGGTCCCGCTCCTCCCGTCAGGGGGCCGCGACGCTCCCGGCCCAGTCCCGCTGCCCCTCGCCCCGCGCTCACCGCTGTCCACCTTGAAGCGCTCGTGCCTGGCCCGCAGCCCGTCGATCTCGCTCTGCTGATCGGCCAGGAAGCGCTCCAGCTTGCCCTGCACCGCCTTGGGCAGCTTGGCGAGCTCGGCCCGCTCCAGGACCTGCTGCAGCACGGCCGCCATCTTGGCGCCGCGCGCCGCACCTCCCCTCCCAGCCACCGCCGGGCGCCAGGGGACACGGAGTTTTCCTGCGCGGCGGTCGGCGCGCTGACGAGTGCTTCCGCTTCTGGTCAGGCAGCTCCGTCCGCCATGTTGGGTGAGGCCGCGTCCCCGGTCGCCCCCCGAGCACGGCTAAAATGGCGCCGCGAGGCGCTAAGGCTTTGAGGCCGGGCCTGCCGCGGAACGGCTCGCTTCCACGGTCCCGCGCGGCCGGGCGCTGCGGCGGCGGCGGGGGGGAGCGGCGCTTGGGCTTCTGACGCACACAGCATGGTGGCCAGCCCTCTCGCTGCGCGCCCCCGTCGGCGGGAGGCGGTGAGGGGGTGGCCGGGGCGGTCCCGGTCAGCGGACCGAAGGCGCTGTTGGCCCGGCAGCGTGGGCTGAGGCGCGGTGTGGTGAGGTGCCGTGAGGCGCTGTGAGGAGCGGTCTGTGCCTGCTGAGTGCCTCGGCCTGGCCTGACCCGCAGCTGCAGCCCCGCCGGCCCTGGGCTGCTTTCGGCCGCAGGCGCTGCGCCCCCCCGCCCCCCGGTGCCCGCCGACCTCAGCCGCTCCCCGGCAGCTGCTGGGCCAGCCGCGGCGCCTCGGGCCCTTCCCGGCACAGGTCTGCGTGTACGGGCGCGGTGAGTCCCCCTGTCCCCGTGCCCTCCTGCGGTCCCCGTAAAGACGGCCGCTTGGAGAGTCCACAGCCGCCCTGCTTTTAATTCATAGTAATTAGCATTAAATTTGTTCAGGGCAAACGTGCGGTGTAGCAGCTCCCTCCCGGGGGTGCTGAATGTGAAAGCAAACGCCCTGCTTACCTCTGATGCAATGTGATGCAGCAAGAAACTGTTACTTAGAAGTATGTTTTCCCTAGCGTTTTCCTCCAGGGTTTTAAAATAGTTTTCTTTCAAGTAAGGCTCGTGTGTACTTTTCCTTCCGTTTAGAGATTTATATTTTTAAGTTAAAAAGAACTTGAAGATCACGAAGATAGTTAATCTTTGCTACATAAAAATTAACGCATTCAGGATTTTTTCTGTGAGACTTACTTTCATGTAACTGGTGTAGTTGCCGGCATATACTCTGACTTTATGTGCCCTTTCTTTTGTAGGCTGAAAATGCAATACTGAGTCTTAAACCTGCAGCAATGGGTAGAACTTACTTTGTTGAGGAAGCTATTGGGCAGTATCTTTCAGACCTCAGCACGAAATTTAAACCTTATGTCACTGGCCTGTTAATAGGGCAGGTAAGTTTGTGAAGCTTGTAGCATACGTTTGTGTTAGTAGGAGAAATTCCCCTTAGCTTTAATCATTGTTGTTAAGTCTATTAACGTAATACTGAGCTTGTATAACGCTGCAGGGTCGTGCTATAACTGGAAAGGATACTATAAAGTGTTTGCGGTGTTAACTGAGTACTCAAGTCTCCTAAAACTTTTTTCTTTTTTTTTTCTGAAAGATATGACACGAAGAAAAGAAACTAAAAATCTCAGTCATAAAACTTTGCATTAAAACCTTGTTTAGAGTTAAGGCAAATGAATAACATGAAGGAAGTAGTTTTGTGGCAGGTTATTACAGAGTTTAATGCTACATGCTGTAAGGCAGCTTTTAGAGGTGTTGTGTTACATAGTATATTGCCAGACTTGATATAACCCTAATGCTGTATTTGTTCGTATTGATATTCTTGAAAGTGTTCATCACAAAGAGACTACGTTATTCGGGCTGTTCGAACACCTCCAAAGGAAGAGCAGAAGGAAGGCAACACCAGCCCTTCAAAACTGGAATCCATTGATGAAGAATGGATCACTGCACATGCAAGTCAGGTAGCACAGTGAGTTACTGAAGGGGATGGGAGAAACAGAAAGGAAACAAAATGTACAGAAATTTTCTTACAGTAATCTCTAGCCCCTTTCTCAAAGTAAAGGAACCTTTTTAGGCACATGGTCTGGTATATTAATTAAACCAAAATACCTGTATTTATTGTTTTCAGAGTTCATGACGAAACAGTGACTTGATAGGACTGAAATGGGAAAATTTGCAGGATACTCTCTTTTCCATTTCAGAGGATGCCGTATGGGAAAAACAGCCTTGCTTATTTTATTTCTGCTCTCTGCATACTTCTCTCATTAGGAATTTTTGGTATATATGGTTACACCTCTGCTGGATATCTGATTTCTATTAATACATGTTCTTTTCTATTTTTAAGGTTTCTAGAATGCTTCCTGGAGGTTTACTAGTTCTTGGTGTGTTTATTATTGCAACTCCAGAACTGTCAAAAGACAGTCAAAATGCTTTGCGCAAGGTAAGTAGAGGAAAGAGGAGGAAAGACGAGCATAATTTTAGGTGTGTAGCTGGGTAATTTTTTATTACTGTCTTCAGTAATCGTGGTTGTTTGCTACTTTTAGAAATAAAGCAGCAAAACCTTCCGTTTTGATTTCTGGTTTTGAGATTGAAACCTTAGAAACTGCTGTCCTTTGGGACTGTACAGCAGCCTTCATTTGCTAGCTTTCTGTGTCTTAGGGTGTTACTGCAATAGTAATTCTTCAAATATGCTATCTTAAGGTGTTTACTAAAAGTGGGCATTCTGTCTTAAAGAGAATATTTTTAAAGTTGCTTATATTGAGCTAAATCTTTGTAGCACAATCATTAGTAACGGTAGCATATTAGCTTTGTGACTGATTGAATTGTTTAGAGGTACTTATAAGAGTGCAGGATCAATAGTTCCGGTTTCTTTAAAAGGAATATTTTGTATATAAATGTTGACTTAGTTGTGTGGGGGATTATATTTAAAAACTACTTGCTACCATGTCTAGTAACATGCCTTATTGTTACAGGATCAGAGCATCTAGTGCTACATTCACTGTTGTTCCCTAGATATAGCTTCATTTTCTTCTTTTGATACGACAAACATAAGTGATCTTAACATGAGTAAGATTTAAAGCCTTGGGTCCAAGACTGAACGTTGGCAGTAAGAATATATTTATAGCGCAGCATAATCAGGTCTCAGTAGTGATTATTGAAACTAGAAACCAGCATGAGAAGATGATTTGTGTATAGGTGATCAGTGACTGCTGAATTCAAATTTGTTTATTAACTTAGTAGCTGTTTTGCACAGCTGCCTTTCCTGATCCTTAACCCTTAAGAATAAAGCTGTAATATTTTTTCTAAGGAGAAAGGTATACAAGTTAAACATGTGCTTGGTTCAGTTTAAGAGGAACCTGAATTAAGTTTGCACAAGCAATTTTTTCTTTGGAGTATTAGCCTATGAATCTTTGCTGAAGTTCTTTTAACGTGATAATTTGGTGATGTATAAGCTGTGTTTTCAGTTTATCTATAGTCATGATAGTTGGGCTTACAACTTCAGTGCAAGACTATTTACCAGGACTTATAATGTGTTATTTGCGTGGAAAAATCCATAATACTTAATACTTTTTTTTTTTTTTAATCTTTAGATAATCTTCTCAATAGAAAAGTCTTTGACTAAAAGAAGGCTCTGGAAACCTGCTGAGGAGGAAGTCTCAGACAGAGCAGCCCTTCAAGTTTGTTCTGCTACAAAGAAGTATCCTTTATTAGCAAGCTTTGACTGAGGTCACTACCCCCCAATCTGGTTTTTGTAGTTATTTTTGAATAAAAGATTGTGTTAAGATTCCCAGGGTTCGTTTGGCACACAAACCTTAAAAGGCAGTGTGTCTTCTGGTTTGCTCTGTTCACTGCACCATGTCCATTTAACATATGTTGTCTGTGCTTAGTGTAACCAGTCACAAGGTTTGGTATGGCATGGGTAGCTCTCTTTTTCTGGGTATTCTGTATGAGTACCTAGGATGGGGTATCAGACTGCTCATACTAGAAACTATATTTTTCTCTGGATTAAAAGGAATGGGTGTGCTATGTTTGGTACTTTTAATGTAGAAACTGCCAGGCGAAACTGTGTGTTCTGTTACCAATAGACATAACTGTTCTTTTTTTTCTTCAGAACTGGAATAGAGAGCAAAGTTTTAGACTGGTAGATGAATTGGGAGGGGAAATTTGTTTGAGTTTGGATAGACCAGTAAGTTGCAATCATAGAGTTTTCTGATTAGCCATAAGTAAGGCTGCTGGTCTTCTCATTGCTGCAAAATTTCCATGGTTTGTTACTATTAGGTTTGTGTGTGGTGGCATCAAACTATGCCTTTCACCAGTTTTCTTGATTTGTATAAAATAAGGGGAGCATCTGAAATACTGTACAACTTAAGGTTGCGGTTAAGTGGTGCTCTAATGGTAGTGGGGAAGTGCCAAGCATGTGGACACGAGTGCTGCAGAAGAATGTTACGTCCGTTGATAACAGGATAAGCACAAGAAAAAGCAAGGTTTTCCAGAGAAAAGTGAGAGAAACTAGGACAGATTGCAAATGTGTACATTGGTGGTTGTAAAAACCTGTTGATCTTAGTACTTGTAAGAGATGGGACAGCATCACTATGGTAGTTTGAATTTACAGTCAAATATATTTGTATTTTTTTTTTACACTAACAAAAGATGCGAACATTCTTCAAAGCATATATTGGAGAAGAATTTACTATATAAAGGATAGAGTAATTGTTCTTATTTGCTTTTTACTTTTCACTGAATCTTTTTCTTTAAGTAGTGAAGAATAGTTTGCCGAACCTACGATGTACAAGATCCAAAGGTAAGTTTGACTTGTGTTTTTGCACAGCTTTTAATGCGTGACAGTGTTCAAAAAAGAACAACAAACAAACAAAAACGTTGTTAGTTATATACTGTTTTGTATAGGAACTTTCTTGCTTATTTCTTCTCTCAGAGTTCAGCTAAACCAGCAGATTGGAAATATCAGAGTGCTCTGTCTGCTTCCTGGTTGTCTTTGGACTGCACAGTAAATGTTAATATCCACATTCCACTTCTTGCTACTTCACCCAACCATGACTTGGAGAAGAATACCAGGGTAACTAAAGGGCTGCACCAGTCTTGTATTTAATTTCTGCAGTACTTTTTCTGCTGGAAATTACATGAGACAAAGATTTGAATACACAGTGTGAGTAGATGAGTAGGACTAGTAAGCAGGGGATGTTTGACACTATTATTCATCTTTTAAATGTTATCTGAAGTTACTGTGAAGCATTCCTAGTATAAAAAATGCTGACATTTTTTTCTGCTGTGCTTAGTGTTGGCAGTTCCCTTTTCTCAGAATTATTGGCAATGTCATGAGGATCCCAATTAAAGTCTCTTCTGTTTCACCTGGTGAAAGGTTGCACCCAGTTAAAATGGGGGGATGCTTTTAATACAGATTAACTTTCAATAGAATTTACAAAAATATAATTGTGTATTGCATCTCTGGGGTAGCACTTACCCATTAAGAAATGAATATTTCAATATATTCTGAATACTTTGTTTTTAAGATTTGGCATAGAAAAATATATAAACAGATATTTCAGAGACTTTAAAACCTTCTCAGAGTAACTTTTGAAACATGTATTTCTGTAGTCTTCAGCATGATACTGTCCAACTCCTTTAGTGAAGTTCTTTTTGTGAGATTTTTGCCTTTGCTTTTTTTAAAGAATGGATTAAATCGATGGTCAAAACAGATAGAGGACAGTGTTTTTCTGATCAATGGACAAGCTAAAGATGATGATACAGAACTGCTGGAAGGGCAGGTGAGTGCTGTATAACAAGGAATTAAACTCTAATAGATTTGTAGTTAGAACTCCTGTTGTAATAAAACAGTGAATGGGAGGTCTTCTGTACGATGTTGGTTGATGTAATTGGCCTCTTTCAAATAAGTAATGCACAGGACTCCTTGTTTTCCCATCCTCACTGCAGTAAATTGCCTCTTCTTCCTCTACCACAGTGAAAGCAATTACTATATGTGAAGCCTGACTAAAAAAATTTCTATTTGTTGTCTCTGGCTTTGTTGCCTCATTAAACAACCTAAGTCAGGTGTAAATATAGTTGATGAGATTTCTAAGACCTATGTGTGTCAAAATGCTCAATAAAGAGTGGCTGCCATGTTCATATCTCCTTCTAGTTTTGTAATTACGTTCTCATGGCTGTTTTCCATAAGTTTTTGTCTCTGAAAAGCTATTAACTAGGGCACACTTTATACTATTGTGAAGGTAACTGTAAAGTAGCTTGACATAACTGATTCAGGGAGATTTTTCCTATTTCATTTGATGTATTCATTTTCTCTCAGAAGAAGTTAAGAGGAAATACTCAATACAGCACTCAGATTTCTGATGTCAAGGTTCTGACACAGCTGGTAAGTAGTGCACTCTGATAAAATACAATAAAAAATGAAAGAACCTTCTTCGTTGTTGTCTAGAAATCCAACTTAATTTATCTTAAGATATTTTCCCCCTTGGATATTGGCTGTGAAACTGGCTATGGACAGATTGGAATGCTTTTTGTCTTTGAATTTTTCGTAGTGTGATAGTCATGTTGTGTAAGAATTGCACAATATAGTTGTGAGGAAAATTTGAACCGCTGGTTAGAGGAATGAAGTCCTACGAACTAATTCAGTTGGTAGTAGGATACCTGTACCTCCCTGCATACATTATGTTCACAGTGACTGCATTCTGATGTTCAGAACGAACCCCATGCTTTAGTTTGTCATGGCTATCTTTGGACATTTACTTGAATACTTTCAGCAGAAGCTCAGTCACTGGATTGGGGTTAAGATGCAGATCCTGTGAGCTGAATCATAATCTGGAGCTGTCGGGTCTGTGTTAGAAGTTTCCACTCCAGCAGAGCTTATGTTGGTGTGACATTTGAATTAGGTGCCCCAGCCATGTTTGTAAAGTCCAATGTATAGGCATTGTTTTGTAGGCTTCCTTTTGTAAACAGGCCAACCTGTTTTGTCACATAGGATTCTCTAAAGTTGCGTCTAGCAAAGCATTTATACATTTATAAAGTGTCATTTTTAAGACTTGAGAGAAACTCATCTACTTTTGTTGTTACATTGCTCCAATGGTTAATTGCTTCAGAGGAAGGAAAGCTTTTTATTTTGACATTATCATAGACTCATAGAATGGTTTGGGTTGGAGGGGACCTTAAGGATTATCTGGTTCCAACCCCTTGCCATGGGCAGGGACACCTCCCACAACACCTGTGTGCTCAAAGCTCCATCAAACCTGGTCTCCACTTCCAGGGATGGAGCAGCTTCTCTGGGCAACCTGTTCCAGTGCCTCAGCACCCTTATAGTAAAGAATTTCCTCTTCATATCTAATCTAAATTTACCCTCTTTTAATTTAAAACCATTACGCTTTTTAAAAGGGTTTCCAGTCATGACATGAGTCAGTTAAGCAGTTCATGTGGAAGTTATGAATCCACCTGTTTCCAGGTGTTTTCTTAAAATGCTTTCTAGAATGTACTCATTGTTTTGGAAATCAGGGGAACTATTTTTATGCAGCAGCAGTTCGATACAGTTCTGAACATGACCAGATTTATGATTTATTGCTGACTGATGGGATGGCTTTCAGGATGCCCTAGGTTATGCTTACTACATAGTAAATATATAAACCTCTGAATAATAATAAAAAAAGTCACAAGCCACTTTCCTGAAAGGTTTGAGAAATCCTATAGACACAAATATTTAAATCACAAAATATGGAATGTCTGGCAAAGTAAATACATCATACATAATGGAAAAGGAGAGAGATTCTCAGTCGTAGCTAACAAAACAAACAAAAACTGACGAATTATGAGGGAAGACAGATCATGTGTAAACATCTTAAGGTATGCTATTAATTCCCTAGTTCTGTTTTTTCTTAATCATGCTGCAAGTGCCTAGGTAACAAGATAAAATTGAAACATTTATTTTTCAGTCCCAGGGTTCAAGTCATAGATCAACGGCAACAGTCCAAGTCTGCAGTGGTTCCATAAATCTCAAAGGTGCTGTGAAATGCAGAGCCTACGTACATAACAACAAGCCAAAAGTTAAAGAAGCTGTTCAGGTAGTGAAAAGGTGAACTAGCAGTTCATCGGAATTTTTTTTCCAAAATACTTGAAGTTTATCATACTGTTTTTTTTCTTTGCCAAAATGGTGAGGTCTAAACTGGTGTTGAAACATTCACCTCTTGAACTTACAGATTTGTTTCTGAAATCATCTATGCGTGTGTGTGATGGATTCAATTCCTTTCTTGCTTTTAGCAGATATGTCTTCTGTTAATACTGTTCTCTGGTGAATCTTTGCACAATTTATAAACATGATTAGGCTGTGACAAGTTTTTTTTTAATTAAGAAAATGTCAGGCTGTATATTTATGTACACATAAATGAGAAAATCCAGTTTTGTTCAGTGTTTTTTCTTGTTTCTTATTAAATCAATGCCTTGTGATTGTCTTTTGTTTGTTTTTAGTAGTAATGCTCAGAAATTTGTAGTTCTAACAGTACTAATTTTTTCTGCTTTCATCTTTGCTTTGTTGTTTTCTGGTTTATATTCTTGTGATGTTAGCTTGTCTTTATTGGATTTTTAATTCTCTTTAGAGCTTTTATTGTCTGGAAAACTAATCTTTCAACAAGGGTTTGACCCATGAGGGACTTGTTTTGTTGTTTCTTACTAGTCAAAAGGTTTGCAGATGTCTTTTATATTGCTCATGCTTTGTCTTTTTCTTTGCAGGCTTTGAAAAGAGACATAATAAACACATTGAATGATCGTTGTGAAATACTGTTTGAGGATCTCATTATAAATGAAGGACCTCACAAAAAAAGTAGGAATTCATGGAAAAATCCATTTACATTTGCAGTGATTTTTGTGTTTTTCTAGAAAAATCAGCTGGCATACTGAATTTCCACTATACTTAGAGCAGAGTTAAAAGCAAATGGCACAGTTTCTATTTGGCAGCCCTGACTTTTTCTTAAATCCGGAGAATTTTGGTTAAATTTGTGTATGTTCATTGGTATCACAGTTTTCAAACAGATTTTTGTTCAGTTCTTTTAACCACAAAATGCAATTTCAGCCTCTTTCTCAATGATTCTGAATTTTGTAACTTTTTTTATAATTCTGTAGTTGAACCTCCTGTTATTGAGCTTCTAATTGTAACTAGCACATTTGTGCTGTGTGTTTTTTTTTTTAAAAATCTCTCTATGGTATTCCTATTAATATTGAAATTAAAGATATAAAATTTGTCAAGATTAAAGAACTAGCCGGATGTGGCCTTGGATGTTCTTACATCACCTGTATTATGAATGCTAGTGGACATGATCTTTGAAGTCCAGTACTTCATCTCTGTTAAATTAAATATGGCATTGTATCTGGTCGTTATGGTGTGAAAAAGTATCCTAACTCTCATTTTCTAATTAACTATGCAAGTATATCATCCATGTTGGCTCTTCCCACAGAACTTCTAATCACTTCAAATTTCATTTTACAGGTTTGGTATCATTTAAAGAAATAGATCTTACTTCAACACCACTAATAATTGCTAAATTGCATTGGCTTGAATTTATCAGAGCATCCTAACAGAAGCCAGAACACAATGCAAGTTGATCTCATGAAAATAAAAGTTCTTATCCTGATCATATTAAAAACCGATGGGATATATACAGAGACCAAATCTGCTAGCTCATGCTGGATGATTCTTTAAACTTTTTTGAGACAGTGTAATGATACTGTTATCTACTTTTTTAAAAAAGCAAATATTAGTTGAAATATCTGTTTGAAGATCATATACAGAGGAAAACCTTGTAGAAGATACAATCTTTTGTAGTGATTTTAGAAAAAATGGAAAAGAAATGGAAACAGGTTGATCATATAAGGGAAAAGAATTTGTGTTCAGAATTACCATTTACTTTAGGGTAACAGTTCTTTTTGGTGTGCTATACCATTCTACATTACTGTTAGCTTACTTTTATCTGAACTCCGTGCTTTAAACTTGATGCTTTTATTTGCATGCAATTTTCAGTTTCCTCTTTAGATGGCACCCGTGCTTTGTGGCTGTAAACATGCAATAAAGGAGCCAAGTGTTTGCAAATCCTCCGTGTTGAAATTATATGCTGTCCTGTGTGCACTCTTATCTTCAGTCTTTCCCAGAATTCTTTTGCTAGTTATTGTAAGCATGATAAAAGGTCTGTTTAACGTTTTATAGTCTGTTTTGGAGGTCTCTCAGATATTTCTGGAGAGAGTAATGTGAAAACATAAATCAGTATAATAGCAGCCAAAACTTTAATAGAACAGTAACAACTAAACAAACCATGTTTGAAATCAGGATTTTTACATGGAAACCTTGAGCAGTTCGTTTGCAATAGCTTTGTTTTACTGTCAGATTAATTAGGAGTCTTATCATAACTGGCAAGGCTTTTATTTGGATGGTATTTTTCCCCATTTTCTTTTAGATTTTGAGAGGGTATATCATGTCTTACCTCAGAGACTGTTTGTCCCTTTTGCTGGATCCAGTGTGATGCTCAGTGATTATAAGTTCGGTGATGAGGCTGCTGGAGAAATTCAGGAACGTTTTGTTGAAATGTTGGACCAATCTGTGCAAGCTGAAGATATCCATATAGCAGAGGAACTTAACACAGGTAAACAAAGTATCTGAGAACTAGGATAGAAGGCATCTGTGATTACTGAAATGTTGACTAATATCATAGGCCAGTTTTTATCCAGATATGGAATGTAGTATGTTTCAGGTTGGTTTACTTGTCAAGCTTAAACATTTTTTTTATATCAACCTAATTACATTTTGTACATATTTCTGAAACATGGTAAGGGTTCTTGCAGCTTCTGAGTTCGGCTTGTAACAGAGTGCTTGCCCTCCAGAAAAAAATATGCTTTTTCATTGCTTGCATTATTTGTGCAACTATGGTCGCAGCTCATGAAGTTCAGATAGATAGTAGAAGATGAAGCTATTAGCAAAAATAAAAAAATAAGTCTTATGTCTTTCAAGAAGTTCTCATGACAAGACCCCTTCAAAAATATCAAGTTCCTTCTTTGTTCTGAGTGTTGTATTTTATGTGCCAAATACAGTGCTTCAAAACTGAAGTTTTGTGGTTCATTCGAAAGGGAAAGAAAATCAGCAGAGCTTTTCATCTACTGAATGTCTTATAAGTTTATGATCTGTCTATGAGACTGTTATATTTTTTAATACAGATATTGTTATAATCTAATTACTGATTTTTTTTTTTTCTGAATAATCTGACTTAAATTGTTTCGTATTTTTTCCATATGAGTTTTATTTCAATGTTGAAGCCAAATCTGTGAAATGGATCTAGTAATACTTCCTGTCACCTCTTGGAAGAGATTCCTCCCACATGTCATCATGAGCTGCTGCTTAGAGTTTTGTAATTTGAATACAAAAAAGCCCCACTGATTCTCAGATAATAGAAGTAAACACTTTTTTTATATTGATACTTGTGGGCAAAAAAAGGAGATGTTTAGCCAATGTGCTCTCAAAGTTCAACTGTGATTACTGATATTCTGTTTGACCCGCTTGTGTATTCAGAGGGTTTTTTGTATTTCTTAATTTGAGAACTAACCATAAATTCATATGTCTTTCTGAATAAATCGGTATTCCTAGGTGTTAACTAAACCTGTTAGCAGTGAATCTGACTCATCAAGTTGAGAAGTAAAAGATGTGCACAGCTCAAGAGCCTAAAGAAAAAACAGTAAAACCAATAAAAATCTGCCTTGTATTATAAGAGTAACTTTAGTAATCTTAAAGCTAATTGTTAGTGAGCATTAAACAATTAGCGTAACTCAGGGAAGTAAATTAACGTTGTTGTAGCAGCGCTAAAGGTAGGTGTGTGGGGGGAAACATGATGACTCAGTTTGGTTTTATTGTTTATGTAAGGATGTATGATTTGGAGGTAGGAGGAAAGCATAATTTAGAGTAACAGTAATGCATCACAAAGATTTGATGCCACTAATGTGTCTAAAGTGATGTCCAGATATCCAAACTCACTTTGTCAGCTGTTCTCATAACTTGCTGGTTATAGAGCTAGGCACATGGTATTTTTTCTAATGTGAATTAAAGTAAATGTATAGAAGAAGAAAGTGGAAAAGCATACTAAAAGGATTTCAGAAAAAAATGAGAGACTGGCCTTGCCCCAGTGAACACCAAAATCTTTGTCTATAAGAATGAGTTCTGTTAACAGCGGTGGTGGCAATAATGCTATGAACGCCATGCTGTTTGATTCTGATAATTATTGTGAAATTATTAGCTTGTCATTTATTAAAATGCCTCTTCACTTTTATTAATGCTAGGAGGCCATTTTAGAAATTAGACCTGTTAGCTGCCTGCTCTTTTTTTTTCCCCCAAATATTATCAATTGTAAAGAAAAGCATTCATTTTGCAGTTTGACTTTTTTTGGTACTTTGAGATGAAGTTGCCATAGATTGCTGTAAACATGCTTTTGTGGCATTAGAGTTTGGGGTTTCCCTTGTGCATTCACAGTGCATCATTCTAATATGGGTGGGATTTGTTGTTTCTCAGAGCTTAGAGCTGGCTTTAGTAATGACAGTCAATATTCACTAATGGGTATAAAAATTGTTTTGCTGTGAATTTTGACATCTTTATGTTTGTATCCCAATTATTGTGGTTTTAGACACCAACCTTGAATTAACTGTGGAAATTATATCCATTACAAAATCGTGGGAAACCTTTGCTTTTAAAAAGTACTGTTTAAAATTCAAAAAAAATGACCAGGCTTTTTAAACGGTGCTCTTTAAAACAGGAAACTTGTAAAGAAGAGCATCCAATCAACGCCGTGAAAAGATTTATTTTTTAAGCAGCATTTAGTCAGCACACATGACAAAGATATTTTTGAGAGGGTCAGGTGTGCTTTCTTAATACGGCCTGCTGCTGTATCCTGCAGTTTTATTCTCTCAATTCTTTGAACAGCTCTCTAGCGAGGTCACTATGGGCCATGTTTTAAAATTGTTATTTGGAAAAGAGAAAAAAATGACCTATTTATAATTGAAAGTTATAAACGGCTCTAACACTGTGGTTTCAAGGTATTTAGTACTTTAATACATGCAATCGAAAGCTCTGTATTTATTACTGGCTTTACTAAATCCCTGTTCCTCCTCGGGGTGGGGGATGTTAAATACACTGAGTAGATAAGGTGGTGGTGGTAATCTTTTCCCCATCTTTGTTAGAAAATTGATGAATTAATGAAGAATTAAGGATTCATATAACTGGTAATGGAAAGCTTCTGCTTTCAAAAACTCCTTGTGATTTCTACCACAGCTGCTTCAAATACAGGCCTTCCATAACTTAATGGCATAAATACTTTCAGTAACTAAATAGCTCGAGGGTTTTTTTTTTTACTGCTTCTTTCCTTTTTTTTCCCGGGAGCAAGTGAGCTTTGCTGCCTTCATGTGCAGCTTCAACAGTTTCTTTCAGAGAGGTGTAACTGTCCTTAAAAGAGTGGGTAAAAAAAAAAAGTAGAGGGCACAAACTGTCCTACTTGCTCATCAGAAATAAAGCAGAAGGTAACCTGCTGGATCTAGGCTTCAACAGGGACCCAAGAAATGTGGTCAGCTTCTCTAAAAGTAAAATGCTATTTAGGGAATTGAAAACTATTAAGCACTTTGGAGAGAATATGATGCTCTTATTCTGCTGTTTAAGGTATTTACTTGAAAAGCTATCTTGTAACAGTTAATCACTTATTTAATGTATGCTAGTTGCAGATTTCTGCCTCATATTTTAGGCAGGTGAGGGCATGTTTTCCTTTGCACAGGAAAAATAATGGTGAAACAACATCCTCAAATGGACTTTGAAGTGATGATAATTCCTGTTCAAAAAATCACTCCCATGCATTGAAATTTTTTGCTATTATTTATGTATTTTGTGCAGCTTGCGGAGATGTCTTAAGGCTGTGTTTATGCTTGGTGTGTGTGTATGTATATATGTGTATATATGTATATCCTGTTAAGTTTCATATCAGACAGTTCTTAACTGCTATGCTGTACATTCTATACAAAGCCGGTCAATTCAGGGGTAGAAATGGCTAAAGACAGGTTGTAAAAGACTAGTTTGAGTGCTTTTTTGAAACTCAAGATCTTGTGCAAGTTAGACTTAAGATTCTGAAGATACATATACATGACTCATCTTAGATGACAGAAACAGCCTATCTGATCACACATTTGGTTTATACATTCCCCCATGTTTTATGATAAAGTACTTTTCCATGAATCATTAGCACATGAATCATAATGGGATGTGCCTTGTATTACTCAGCTATGTAATTTGTAATTAAAGCAGATTGACAACCTCACTCTGGAAATGGGAGATCCATTTATTATTTAGATCAATATTTTGTAGACTTGATATTTGGCACTGCTGTTTTTTTTCCTCTTTGTCTTCGTTTTCAGAACGGGAGCAGTTTGTTAGTCTCTCTCTCATATGTCTGGGGTAGCTGCTGTACCATTTCTACTAGAATAAACTGTTTTTTCTAACATAAATGTACTTTGTGAAGTTGATATGAAGTTGATAGTATTTTGCATTAACACAAGTATGAAATGCAGATGTTAGCTTTTCACCTGGTATTGTTCACTTGATTTCCATGCAGTTGATATTTGTCCAGTTACTGAAAACACAGATGACACACAACAGAAACAACTGACAAAAGCAACGTTGCTGTTGAAACTGCAACAAAACATAGGTATGTTACTTCGCTGTTTCAGCTGTGGCAATCCAGAAATTCTAATGGGTTCCTTTCATTAAAATTTGCTTCCACAGTGGTGGTGTTATTCTCACAGCTGGCAAGATTAATTAAAAAATGTCTTAATCCTTCCTGCTATCCTAATGCAACAGCTTTTTAAAGATGTGTCCTGATTTCACAGCTGTAGAAGCAGGGTGTTTTGGGGGAGGAAAGAACTGCAAGCTGCTATTTGAACAAAACCAGTGCTTGCAGTTTGTTCAGCCTACAAGTTGATACAGAAAGCTTAAGTAGATTTCTTTCTTTGTTGAGAGCCATCACTTCTATAATTCTGTAGTTGGAAAAACAAAACCACAGTTGAGTGGCTTGTTCAAATAGGCATCCTGAAATTGGCTAGTGACTCATTAAGCTTCTTCTGATGCTGACAAATATGTATGGGCTTGGATGGTAATTGTCAGACTCAGAAATTGGGGGAAGAGCAGTCACAGAACTCCTCCAACTACAACATCTCCATGATATCCCTTGGTCCAGCTCTCATACATCTGTCTATACTTACTGGAGTTCTCTTTGGTGTGAACTTTGACTGCCTTTTTGTCTTATAATAATTACACTTCAGTCAACAAAACAATATCATTTGCTTTCCATTAATTCTTAAGCCTAGAACATGGTAACTGGAATGGTTAAAGCAGAAGAGTATTAATTTCTGTTTGTTTTGCATATAACCATGTTTTCCTTTGAATCATCAGTCTTTTTTTTCCTAGTACGTTCTACTCAACTGCATCAGTAACAAACTATTAATAAGAAAATGACTGTTGTACAAAAAGACTTAAGGAGTAGGTGCCACACAGGAAAGGAAAAACTTAGTAACTTTTGTTTCTTAAAGCTTTTTTTTTTTTTTTTGCTAGTCTTCTTCCTAGAATTAAGCGGTAGTGTGGAGTCATAGCATGATTTTATGGGCCAGGACATGGCCAAGTTACTGCAGAATACGCAGCTGGAGTTCTGGAAGGAGCCTACTCTGATCAGAAATGTTATGTGGTATTTACATAATTTAATTAACTGAGATTGTAGGTTTCGATTTAGGCTTAGCAGTGGTGTACTTAGCTTTTGGGGTGGCTTTTACTGTTTTTCCTCTTACTTGTCATTCACGTTGACCCTGCCCTCCACACCCTAGCTGCTGATGACTGTGCTGCCATTGTCACTCATTGAATTCATTTCTTTTGTTGTTTTTAGGTGTGGTAATAGCAGCTGCTGTTGCAGTCTTTGCATCAATCTTCTCTTTCAATTACTTCAGCGACTGAAGTCAAGAAAAAGAAGCCTCATTGACATATTGATCAGTAATCACACTTACACAAGACTGAAACATCTGGGTTTAATACATTAGTAACTGAGAATTGTTACCTAAATGACACCAGTTAGATATGCAATATAAATTGTAATGATACATTCAGTTACCTTGTTCCAGCACGTAATTACTATATCAAGTAGCCAGTGAATCAAGTTCTTAAGAAGGTAGCTCTGTTACTATGTATAAATTAATTAATAGTACTATGCTCTAGAAATAGCCCCTAAACCAGTACAGAACCGCCATTTTCTCTGACTTGCTATTTTAATGTAAAATGCTTCTGCTGGTGTTTTTCAGGCTATTGGTAATATTAGCAGAGTTACCCAGTATGACAATTCTTGCTTTAGAGCTTAAGATTAAGAGAAATCTTATCTCATTAAACTTAATCAGGGAAAAATTAGGTTTTATGAAGCCAACATCTTACCACATGCATTTTTAGGTAATATTAGTTAACTGTCTTACTAGGTATACAAATAGTTTCCGGTAGACCAATTCAGACTGTAAATACCTTAGTTCAAGACCCGGAGAACTCAGAAATCAGTAAAATGTATTGAGCTTCATATATAGATATGCTGCCTTTTACTTGCTGACTTCTGATGACAATTTCTCTGTCCAGCCCTGATTCAGTCAGCTTTGTCTTAAAATGTTAACTATTTCAGCAACAGCTTCATCTAGGCAGCTCTAATTATGTTGTAGATAACTAAATTGTCAAAATTTGTTTGCTAATCATGATTTTTAGAATATAAGCAGATAATTTTTTGTTATAAGATATTCTCCTGGGTATGTTAGGCAATAACTCTATTGTAAACTTGCCATGAGGAAAGCAGGAGGAAGGAAAAACTCTAGTAAGATTCGTAAAGGCAATGCATATATGAAATATGCTGTTTGTTTGGATCTGAATTAGAATAGAATTCCAGATTTTAGGGCATTTTAATGCCACTGCAAATTTCTTTTTAGTGTTAAAGGTTCTGGAGCACTATGAAAAATAAACACTTATGTTCTAAAGCGTAATAAAGTATGTATTGATACTTTTAATAAAAGGCAACAATGAGAAGGATGCATTTTAAATCCTCTTGTCTCATCTGTGTATTCTGTTTTCACATGTTTGTTAAAATTATCTGCTTTGAGTGTTGAACTGTGTTTTGGAACACAGTGCTGATCTTTTGTGCTCAGTATTGCTCAAGTAGAGCCTCTCAGTGAGAAGTGAATGTTATAATTGGAAACATTGCTTTCAGGTAAGTCCTTCAGCTGCTGCATATTTTATAGATGCGTGTTACTCTGTGCAAATGAGTGGAATCAGTATAGAAAGTGACATTATGCAAAAGCAGTCAATTCTGGCACTCCTGTGGTAGAAGTTGGGTGCTGTCCAGAAAATGAGACGTTTTGAAGCACATTGGTAAATTCACACTTGGTCTAAAAATTGCTCTACTACAGCCTCTATAAGAAGGTAGGGCAGTGTAATAATGGGAAGAAAAAGTTGTTTTTTTTCCCTACCCATTGTTCTATTTGTCTCATTCTTATCTGGATCTCTGGAGGACCAGGGCTTGATTTCGTAGAAGTTCCCTCTTGCTTTTTTAAACAAGCATGCTCTTAAACTTGTATCCACTTGATATTTTCTTGCCCAAGTGTGACTGTTGTCTGGCTTACTTAATGGTTAAATCATTCGGTATGAGATTGGAAAACAAAGTGTGATCTTTGTACCCTAAACAACAACGACAAAGTCACTAAATTACACCCCTCTTGCTAGCCTCCAACTGGAGGTTGCCCGCAGTTTCTGTGTACAGCGCCATGAAAGAAATGCAAGAAACTGTCTGCTCTGCTTCTGTAATGCTTTTTAAAGTTTTCTACTTCAGTCTCAAAATGCCTAGCTTCTCTGTAAAGAGAAACACTCAACTGCAAAGTGCTTCAGTGTCCACCTCAGTGCATGTTATTCTGTTAGGTGTCTCTTACTCAAAACTAAGCCAAGGAAGGGGGAAGTACGACATTCGAGACACTTGCACCCAAAAGGAAAATTGTCATGAAATGCTCTTCCTATAGCTCTTCGTTGTGTTTGGCAGCTGTGGTATAAAAAGTACAGCTTGTTTAGATGTTCCATTGATCCCCTTGCAAAGAACTCTCTCTTCTCCCTTCCACATGCAGATGTATTTCAAAATGTACTAAATGATCTTTATGATGTTATTACATTAATTGTCAAATTAAGCCTTCAGTTTATAACTTACTAGGCATCAAGGACCTATGATAGTTCAGTATTGTAGTTTGAGGTTGGAAGAAGGCAAAGAAAGAAGTTGCCCTTGATGAGCTTTCTGCTTTAATAAAGGAGACTGCATTTTGTAACCATCTGTGCAGTAAGAAAACAATTTAACCCTGTCAAAGCAAAAATGAGTAATTTGACTTGTATCTACAGATTGAGCCTTCCAGTCATCTTGCTGTGAGGAAATAGTGGTTGTAGAAGAAAGCAGGTTCTCGCTTGTTTAAGAATTACGGAAGGGATTTCATTGTCTTCTTGCTTCCCATCCCCTTTGCGCTGTTAGGCCATTGACAACCTGAGATAATGATTTATTTTAAGGAAAATTAAAAGGTACGTGTCAGAAAAAAGAAAAGCAAACTTCTAAATGTCTATTTATTGACTTATTTAACTTTTGTTCAGGTCTTATGTAGGCACATCCATTTCCTGATAATTAGATGATCTAAAGCTTTCAATTTGTGAAAATCCCATTGTGACTGAAATAGAACTTGATTAACTCATATCCATGTCTGCAAACAGGTTTTTATTTTAATGTGCAAGAGTCTAGAGGAGCTGTTGGAACTTCCATGTCAGGAAATCTGGCTCCTCTAAATGTAGTTCTAAAATTGAAGTTGTGGAATATTTTAAACAAACTTTATTCTCTCTGCTTGTCCCTTTAATTCATTAGTATTTCTTTTGCTATGTTTACATCTAGAAGCTTCAATTCTAAGGGCTATATTTCAGCATGTCAATAACTGACGTGCACCTACTAGAGCTTCTATTCTCAGTCTGATCAGCAGTGACACCACCGATAATTAGGCTCCCCACCTTCATTTTTGTCTGTGTTGGTGTGCCTGAAGACGTGCAGGGTCTCTGCCACTTTGAGTCAAACAGAAGAAAAACTGTAGATTAGGGTAGCAGGAAGGCTGCTCCCATGTGCTTGTTAAAACATTTACTACTTGTTATTCAAGAATCTTCTGTACAGTGAAATGATATTTGAGTGAAGTCTTGCTTTTTGTTTTTAAGTTTCTAGTGTGTGTGTTTTTTCTTTTCTTGCAGAAATAGGGATGACTGCTGTGATCAGAGCTTTATATGAAACTTAGTCATGAGGTTCTGTTGAGGCTTGGTGTCACATTTTTTTTCTTTTTTTTTTAATTACAGGTTGAAGGAAATCCTGCTTAAGCATGCTTAATCTGTCTTTTAAAAAACAAGCTGACACTCCAATTTACAACTAGCTATTAATATAGTTTCTGGGCTGGTTATTGTTTGTAAGGGTTTTTTGCTTTCAGTCTGATTTCCGAAAGAAATGAGACTTATGTGATTAGACTGCTGGTGTGCATCTCCTCCTAACTTTTGAACCAAGTTTGATGAAGAGGGAGAGTTCTCAAGAGTGTTAAGCTCCAGCCAGTTATGTGGAGGTTTTCTGGTGTGTAGAGGACAAACTTTTCATACCTCCTGTTTCAAACATTTCACGCAGGACAAATGTCCTGCTATTCAGGGAGCTAGTTGTTTTTCTGATGAACAGAAGGTAATTCGTTATTTTCTGTATAACCTGCTATATTAATATGAGATTTTCATAATGTTAGGTGTACCTGCAAAGAGGAGCTTTTTGAAAAATTGACATGCAGATGCAAATGAAATACTAAGATGCAGGTGCTTTTAGCCGAGGGGTAAGCATCATGCTTGTTGAAGAGGGAAAAGGTCTGCTGTAAGAGAAGAGAGTGGTGCCAGCTTTATTCCATCAGGACGTCCACCTGAAAAAAAACTTACATCACTCTTGTATTCATTGGTATAAAAAGAAATTTATGACACTGAAATCGTGGAATTTTGAGAAGGTACTGTTTGACACTTCTTGGTGAAATGAAACCATGAATTGCTTTACAGATTGAGATTGTGTTGCTGAGATACGAAACTTCATATTGCTTTATTTAAGTGACGTGGGGTTTTGAATGCTCCATTAAAACATTAATCCATAGCAAAACAAAAATAGAAATTCAGGTCAGTAGTATTTTGATGGCCATTAAAATTGGACAAATGAAAAACTGGATTTTTTTGTCATTTTTCAAAAATGAGACATAAGTTGGGTCTTCATCATTTTGTTTAAAAGGCTCTCTGGTGAGTCCTACAGTAACTTTTTACAAGGTTATATTTTTCAAAAATGTTTAGAGCATTATTATTTTGTTGTGCAGATCTTTTGGAAAGTAGTGTGACTTTTGGTTATCCTGTGAATTTTCCATGCAAAGGAAAAGTGGAGGAAAAAAATGTGTTTAAAAGAGTAGTCAGGAGCCTGTTTTTAATGTGGTCATGGAAGTTGAGCTATGTGAGTCGTATCACTGCAGCAGTAGTTCCTTGATGCTAGTCACTGAATTCCAACTGATCCATGTTCAGACTTTTCCATGGTGGGATCCTGACATGAAGCAGAACTGGAAGCTCTTGCTTTAAAGTGATCAAAATTTGAAACTACCAAATCCAATAAAAACCAGTAAGTGAATCAGTTGAGTGTCAAAACTCATCTTTTAAGATTTTGGTTTGGTAATCTCAAATGTTATCAGCAAAACTGTGATCAAGACGTAAATATTTTTATCTTCAGAGCAAGATACAGATATTTCTGTCTTCAAAGTAAAGGTTAGCCTTCAGATTTGCCACAGTGCGAAAGTCACTGAAACATTACTAACGTTTTGCTGTTTTGTATCAAAACTGGAGGAGCTGGATGTCTTTATGTCTACAGGGAGGGGGAGAACCAGTGAATTTATAGTGAATTTACCATGTATCTTCCTCAAACAGGTTTATAAACTGTAGTTCTCTGCAGCATCCCTTTCACTAAAACTTTGAATAAATGTTTACTAATATTTCCCTTATTTTTAAGGTTAGGGGTATGTATTGCAAGCATATTTCACACGCCTGATGGCAGGTTTTGAGAGCTGTTAAGTTTTATTCAGAGTTATTACATAAGCACAATATACTTTTTCAGTAACTTGCAAATATTTTAAATATTACAGTTCAAAACATACAGCAATGGTGAAACTGAAATTATCAGCTAATTTGTTTGTGTTAGTGATTTGGATGACAAAGTTAATAAAAGCGATGAGCTAACTTCCGTATTTTCACAATTACTGAAAGTTAAATGCAGAAACATAAAATAATGTCCTGCCCATGGCAGGGGGTTGAAATTAGATGACCTTTAAGGCCCTTCCAACCTGAACCATTCTGTGGTTCTATGAGATACTTAAGCCATTTAGGAATGCAAGGACTTCAGGCTATTTGTTTGTCCTTAAAACTGCTGGTTGAGGTCTTGTTGGATGAGGTTTGTTCCTACTGAAGGTGGTTGGAGAAGTGAATCTCTTGAGCCAGGCCTCTCCATAATTTCAGAGCCCAGGGATGGCTTTTCTTCTGTGAAGAGGGGTAGGCCAGTTCTGTTCCTGTTGAAATGCAGTAGGTCTTTTGCATGGCTGGGCCCTTAATTTTGTGTGTCCCTGATTTCTTAGAGATCACCAATGTTATCCCCTGTTCTTCCTATTGCTTGTGGCGGGTATAGAAATAAGTATGTACAGGACTGGCTGTTGTATGTGTTTTCAGTAAAATTCACGTGCTAACAGTTAAGGAATATTTATATGTGTATCTCACAAATAAGTTAGGAAGCAAAGAAATCCTTCTCTAAATGAGATGGGTGCTACTGAGATGGATTTACGACATACTGAGGGGAGAGAGTGAGGATTGTGACTCTCTAATTATTCAACATCTTGCTCATCAGTGTTACCATTTCCCAGTGCTGGAAGCTCCCTTTCAGGTAGCAACCCATACTCATTTAGGAAAGACTCCACATCCACAGCAAAGAATTCCTCATTGAATTGTTCAGAAACGCTAATGAAATTGCTCAGGAGCTCCCCACCCTTGTAAACGAGCAGGGTGGGAAGCACTTCATCTGAGAAGCGGTCTCCAGCCCCAGTGTTGGAGGCCTTGATCTTGCAGAACTTCACAGTGGCGTACTCGGCAGCAAGGCAGGTTAAGCTGCTGTTGAGAGCGTCACAGCCCTTGATGCCGTCTTCATAAATGTGGACAATGACGGTGGTAGTCTTCCGTTCTTTTTCAATGGCTTCCAGGAACTGTTCTCCGTTTTGCAGCTCACACAGATAACCATATTTAGGCCCAAAACTTAGCCTCTGGTGCATATCCTGCATGCAGCGTTTGCGGTATTTTTGTAGGCAGCTTTCATCTTCTTTCTCATCTTGAATTAATTCATACTCTTGCATACTCATCTGTGAATATTGAGAGAATGCTATATAAATCAGTGGTCATTTGTTGACACTCAAACAGGAACAGAATAAGTTGCTGTCTAAAGAATGCTGCATAGAAAGCTTAGCAAGAAGAACAAAATCCTAGTGTTTCTTTAGTGTCCCTCAAGACAGGCAGGAAGATCCCAAGATCCCATATCAAGGTTTTTAAGGACATTAAAAAACTTTCAATTTCCTTAACCAACTGTTGACCATTGAGGCAGGGAAGGGGGCATGAAAGGTCAGACTCACAGGATTGTGTGGTATGTTGTTGTGAAGTATTCTGCTTATTTTACAGAAGTTAGACCCTGCTGGAGAGAGGGCTAGGTAGACAGTTGGATCTGTATTTTAGGTCAGGTGTTGCTATTTTCACAGTAAGCAAGTCTTCATTCTTTGAATATGCTCTTGTTCTTCAATGACACTATGTAGCTGCATGCCACTTAGTGTTAGTCATATAATCTGTGCCCAAGAGGATGCTTTATATTAAATTTACAGTATAAATACAAAGTAAAATTACTGTCAGTAGTTCTGATTTGTTCTGTCCATATGACAAGGCCTCTCCTAAACTGCCAAGGACTTGAGTCTGGCAAATTCAGGATTTTCATGTTTATAGACTTATGCGTTTTATATGGAATCAAAATGTATTTATTTTGTTTTTTTTTTCCCCTCTTACCTTACGACAGAATCTCTCTCTGGTGTCTTTATCATCTTTACTGAAAGACCTGTGCGGTGAAGACATTTGTCGAAGAATTTCTTTCTTGCTCAAGGGTAAGGAGTCTCTGTCTTCGCTTTCTAATTTAAACTTTCTCCAGTCATTGATCACACCTTTGGGCCCTGAGAGAGAAGAAGTTAGATGAAAAACTGGCTGCAATGAGAATCTGTCTTAAGTTTCTGCCCGTTGTTGGCTTGTCCTTCTGTGCTGCAATTTATCCACCCCTTTTCATTTCAGAGCACTCTCCAGGAGTGCTGAAAGCCAGAGTTTTGGAACCAATGTGTTATATGGAACCCCCCCCCCCCCCACCCCCCACCCCCCCCCCCCCCCCCCCCCCCCAAAAAAAAAAGAGTTTTATTTCTAACCTGCATCACTTCGGTCGTCTGGTACATGTCATGATCCTATAAAAGGATTTTGGTGAGCTACATGAATAGTTAATGATGAAGTGGAAGCCTGTTAAAATTGATGTCTTAGCTAAGGCCAATGTCTTGTAACTGTACGTTTGTCCATCTTTATGACCAGGGTCTTTGAATACATACCATGCATAAGGAGTGGACATTGATAGTAAAGCTAAGAACACAGGACACTCAAGATTTTATTTATTTTTTTAAAGCTATATCAGTTCCCCTTGAAGAGTAACCTGTAAGGCATTGGTATGATAATTTTGATTGTAATGCAGATCTTGTTCTTTGGAGCTGACTGATTGGCTAAATTTTTTTTTGGGGGGGGGGGGGGGGAAGACATTTCCAGCTCAATGTTTCCAGCTCAGTGTTGTTTTTCAAAACAAAACATTTAAATCTGCACCTTAGATTATAAAGCAAAAATAAGGAATATTTCAGTGTTTTCAGAGGTGAATGGAGGATTTAGAAAAGGCTAGGTAAGAAGCTCACCCTCTCATGAGAGAGAGGAGAGTACTGCTGCCAGTTGCTAAGAGTCTGTTTTGGATTAAATTTCAACATCTCAAAGAGGCAGCTAAAAGCACTACACCCCTAGGTGGAAAGGGAAGGTGAATTATCTTTTGCAAATAAGATTCCAAGACAGGAATTAACCTGAAAGTCTTGGCATAGTAATAATGATTTAAGTATACAGTGACCTGATTTTCCAAATTATTTAGAAGCCTAAGCGTGGATGTTGTGCCTACGTTTAGGTCTCTGGAGGAGGGAAAAAAAAATCTTAGCCAACAGCAGCAAGGCTGCTTGGGAAACTTGGGAAAGAACCCTAAAAACAGTTGTTATAAGAGATACAAGAGTTGTTACAGCACAAGAAAAAGAAGCTGTTGGAGCACAGAGAGGGATGATTGTCTTAAAGCACAGTTACCTGTTAGGGTGATAGGATGAGGTGATAACTGTAGAACTGAGTACAATGCGAGTACTCATAAAAATTCATGACAATTGAGGGCTGGTTTAAAAAGAATTGTGGTCTGAGCAAGGATGCTTTTAAAGCTTTTAAATGCTATGCTGTATTTGCCAAAAGGATTTATAGATATATTTTTAACACTGAATGTTCCTTCCATAAGAAGGAAATTTTTTTTTAAAGTGAAACCTTGTAACCTAATTCTAGTGCATTGTGATTCTTGTTCCCAATCTCCCCTCATTCCCCCCCAAAGAAGAAAGGCATTTTGTTTGTGACTGAAACAATAAAGTAATAAGGTCGGCATTGGGCAGTTGCTGTCCTCAGGTGTCTGAATTTGTCATTTGTTTGGAGTACAAGGAGGATTGGTGTCAAAATCAGTTTGATGTTACCTGCCTTTCTGTGAGGGGCATCACTTAATCCAAAATATCATAGAGTCATAGAATATCCCAAGCTGGAAGAGACCCACAAGGATCATCGAGTCCAACTCCTGGCACCATACAGGTCTACCCAAAAATTCATGACCATTTGACTAAGAGCACAGTCCAAACACTTAAACTCCGACAGGCTTGGTGCCGTGACTGTGTCCCTGGGGAGCCTGTTCCAGCGCGTGACCACCCTCTTGGTGAAGAACCTTTTCCTGATATCTAACCTGAACCTCCCCTGTCGCAACTTGACACCATTCCCTCGGGTCATATCGCTGGTCACTAAAGAGAAGAGATTGGTGAATATTCTCACTGGATTTGCAGCATACATTTATATGCAAGGATTTTGGCAACCCAGTGAATATACCTGGATTCTAGGCTTTCCCAGTGAGCAGAGACAGTTTAGCTTTCTTTTAGAAAACAAGTATGGTCAGTTTTCTTGCCTGTGTGTGTAGCTTGTCCTTCAAAATCTTCTTCCAAGCTAGTGTTTGCATTTTCTTCCATTTTGGTCACTGGCCCAGGAGATGCTGCAAGTTCAAAAAGGAAATCAATAACAGGATGGAAAAGGAAATAAGTATCCTTACAGCAGGATACTGTGCAGTGTGTAATTTTCTGTAGCAGTTAGGTATCAGCGAAGATCAAAACACGTGATAATTGTAGAGTTTCTCATCAGCTTGTAAAAAACAATTAGGATGATATGTCAATCTCTTCTTAAAGATCTCTGGCCAAACCCTTACTGAAAATGCCTGTGCAAGGGTTTCTTTATTCTACTGTTTCTTCTCAGTCATCAGAGAATATTCAGAACTTAGTGTTCTGAACACAGCATAGAAATAGTGCTAGTAAAGCTTTGTGCAAGGCGAATGGTTTCCCCTTGAAAGTGGGAACGTATTCTCCAAGTCCTGCATGTGTGTCTATTTTTAAGGAATGCTCGAATAGCTCATTTCTCATATGGAGGATGGAGCTGAGTATTTGTACTTGTTGGGCAAAGAACCTCTGAATATCCTGGAGCTAGACTGCTTGAACTGGTTTTATTTATTTATTTATTACAAAACTGAAAAAAAAAAATGTAGGGATTATAAATCATTTTCTTCTTCCACCTGTTCTATAAAAAGGCAACCCCAGGAGCCAGTCCCTACCCAGGGGATACTGTGATACAGCAGTGCTCAAGTAACATCCTTTTTCTGTCATTTATAATGAAGTTTTTGATGGGTGAAGTAGAACCACTGATCTTTAAGGGAAGAGAGAGGTTTGTGTGTGTGAAGAATTCGGAAGATAAGCTGAGTTTTGGGTAATGCCAGAACATTACAAAGCAGCAGGATTTGACCAGAGCATTTGGTCTCAAACTCAGCTGGTCAGGCTGATGTTCTGCTGCATCCTGAAAGTTCTTGAGGTCCTGCAACTTTCACAAGCAGATCAATTTCCTATGTCAGAAGTATATACTGGGAGAGAAAAGTACTGATACTTGAAATCCATGTTTGGTACCCTACATATTCCTCTGTATGAGCTCAGCCACCACCTAGTAATGAGTCTTTTCTCGCATTACACGTCAATCAGAAGTTTCCTTTTTAGTTTAAATTTTTAATTATAATGTCACGAAGTGTCACTGTCCACAGGAGTCTTAAGGCAGAAAATTTGAGTGCTTCCGTTCAGCTTAGACTAGTTTTTAGCTTTAGGTGTTCAGATGTTAGGATTTATTTGACTTCATGGGAAATCCTATCTTGAAGCAAATACTTAGATGTTATTATGCTGTGAATGCCATGTTTAAAAGTTGGTGGTGAGTTAGACCTGTATGACTTCAGTGTTGTAGTATGTATACACAAGAGGAAATGGACCTTCATTTTTTACCTATCAGCGTCAAGGGATGAAGAGGAATAATGGCTGAGCAAGGCACAAAGAATCTGATGCTTGTGTGTATTGGGACTAATTCTAATTAGTAAACATGGATATGTCATTCCATACATATATTGGTGGCAACTAATCAAACTTGTGGGAAGTCTTGCAAATTAGTTTTGGATAAAAGTAGGTAATGAGTTGGTAGAAATTCTATCTGTAGATAATTACAGATAGTATAGATCCCAATTACCGAGTCAATTGCTCTTCAGTCAATTCTGAAATAGAAATATGGAGCTAATCCCTTTTCACATGTGCAAAAGTAAAAATTGTCATGTCAGTGATATACTGCTACATGGATAAGCTGGGCCTTGTAAGGCATTCCCATCACTTACACTGGTGTCTACAGAAAGCTCTACTGTGTGCTGATGCTGAGGATTGTTTTTTTCTTTCATGGGGAAAGAGAAGGATTAATTCTCTGTATGCTTTGCTTTTTTGTATCTTTTAGCTGTGAAAAACACTAAAAACACAGGATATGATGCTAAGCGGTCTGTTGCAGGCTTGAACCAGGAAACTGGCCACGTTTTAGGTGAACATTAATGATGGAAACTGATTGCTTAATGAATGAAAACCCTCTTTAAAATTTGTGTTACTGATCTGTTGTACCTAATAAATCTGAAAAGATTAGGTGACTCATAATAACACAACGTTGCATTTCACCACTGTTCTGAAGTGCGACATGAGGCAATAATCTTGGCAATACACAGACCAGTAAGCTGACCATAGGCCTGGGAGTGGGGAACTCCTCAGATTTAATCCTGGCCCTCAGCTGAGTCAGTCTGTGAGCCTGGAGCAAGTCACGCAAATCGTTCTCTGTTCCTCTCAGTGGAGTTATAAATATTTATAGTTCTTAGCTCAGTGCTGCGGGCACTGGGTTGTCCAAGCCAGGTGTTTCCCAATTAGACACCTGAGGATAAGGGCACATGAACATGTAACTGCAAGGTGATCCGTGGGAAGCTCAGCTAATAGTATGAGTTGGCTCTCCTCTATACATACTCTTCCATCCAAAAAAGCACAGTGGAAAAAGGTGTAAGCTGTTGCATTTACTGTTTTGTGTGGGTGATTTCCTACCCTAATGAGGGTAGAAGATTCTCCTATGTCCTAGTGAAGGATATAGATGTGGTCTTTGTTGCTACCTACCTACCTTTCTTTCTTTCTTTCTTTCTTTCTTTCTTTCTTTCTTTCTTTCAGTGTGATGAGACAATCATACAGCATTTTCCAAAGAAAAAAATAAATCCCTAATATTTGGGTATTTGGGTGCTACCAGGTCTGGAGCATGTTGTGTAAGTTCCTCCATGTAGAAAATACGTCCAGCCGTTACTTGTGCAAAGTTTTAAAACCATGCAGTCAGCCTAATGCTGAGATAGTAAAGCAGGTTGTGTAAAAGAACAGTTTGTAATGACCCAGCACAAGGTGCCTTGGACCTGAAGTTGCAACTTCCCCTGCTGTGTAGGTGCACCGAGCTCTGGTGTGCCTGGGAGCAGGGGCAACTAAAGCTGACCTCTGAATGTGTCAGCAGCTTTCCGAGGAGTGACTACACCATGCAACCCTATGGATGGACCAGTGTGCGTTCACACTCCCATCTGCCAGTGGACCCTAATTAGTTGTCTGACTCTACTGTCTTTCAGAAATGTAAGGTCATCTGTTAGCACAGTGCTATTAAACCTGAGTCAGCTGTACAGCCTGGTGGACTGCAGAGCTTGGAGGCAGCAGTTAGTTGCAAAGGGGTGGCACAGGTGAGGATTATATGACCATCGGGGAATTCCTTCTCTTGTCACTCTTTGGTGCAGCTGTACACAGTGACACAGCTTCTGTTCAAAACTCTCTGGGTTGCTTTGCAACAGTTTAATTCTCCAGGCTTTTCAGTGATGATGCAGGAGTGATTTCTGAGCAGAAGCTGACAAACGCACTCTACAGTGTAGCTTTGTGTGTGGGAAATAAAGACTATGAACTCAATTTCACTTATCCTATATTACAATATTTAGATTGATGTTCTCCTGTAAGCCCACAGAAGTACCTAGCTTCTCCATTTTTATTTCTTATTTTTGGGTCACAGGGTATCCAGAACCTCTCAGGAATCCAGGAATTGACACAGCATAGCCCATCAAGTTCAGTATCCTCTGTTTGATGGAGGCTTCTGTGAAAGGCATCAAAACCAACTATAAGAAAGTGTGTGTATCAGATGGTAATAGGACAATATATTTCTGGAGAAAGCTTTTTCCTATTTGCATTTATAGGGTTGGACTTGCACGCTGGAGAACTTAAGTCCCTGCTCAGTTGCAACCATCTCATATAAAATATTTTCTGCTTTAAACCTGATTTTTTTCATGAAAATGTGCCATCTTGGATTTCTGCTAAATATTTGTTCTATGTTGGAGCACATGGTGAGAGCCAGAACATCCTGAGATGATGGTCAAATAAAGTGATATAGAAGTCTTGGGAAAGGGGGGCATTTATTTAGAAGATATATTGCATTTTCATTGATTTTTATCGTTGCTTTTGACAACTGAAAACTGTTCCTTATGTTTTTATTTGAAAAATGCTGGGGTGGAGGGAGTTCCTAATCAGTTCTGCTGATCATCAGTGCTTTAGACCATACTCTGTAACATGGATGGTGACTTCCCATATATATTTTAGGAGACTGACGATTCTATAACTTCTTTACTTCCCTGCCTTACTGTCAAACTTTCTGAGTGAACAAAGCAGAAAGTAGTGCTTCTTGCTAGAGGGCATTTGGGACCTTTCTATGTCTCCACAGCCACATCTTCAGCAAAAGCAAAGCCCAACCCCATAGCATATGCTTGAAGCTACAAATTAATTTCTGTGAGCTTTGGAGCTGTCGTTCAAGGATATGTAGTTCCTGGCCATTTATATTGCTGGTGCTTATCCTTCTCTTGTGATAAGACCAGGCAGGCCTGTCTTACTACAGTACAGAAATGACTATTTATTAAAGTGTTTCCGTTTAACCAGTATGAAATAATCCTTCCTACTTATATACTAAAAATATCTTGTATTTTTGACCTTCACAGAGTAGTTTCCTGTTTTTACTATTCCTGTGCATATTGAGATTTCAACGTAGCTCAGCAAGAAAGCATGTTACCTTTGTATTTGTAATAATGGATTATTTAATCCTTGTAAGATATTGCAGCTGCAAATGCAAAACCAGTATCTTTTAGTAGTAAATTATAGTTACAGGCGAGCAGGAAATAAAAAAAATAAATCTATAAACAAACTGTAAAAGGCAAGATGTGTTCTGTAAAGGACAAAGCCAATAAATAAAAATTGCTTCCTAAAAGAAAAGTTTTGCTAGTTGTCCAATAAGTAAACACAAGAAATATTTTTCTCAAAATGTAAACAAGCTCTAGGCACAAATTTGCTGCTCTCCATATGTGCAAATCCCACTCAAAATGCTGTTCTGTTTACATAAAGTTATAAATCAGCATCATGCTAATCCCCAGCAATCAGTGGAAAATTGCCTATGAACTATGAAATTTAGGGACTTGTGGAAATGGAATAATGAAAAGTAAATGATGTCTCAAAGCCATCTTCGTCAGTGAGATGCAATTGCAGGTTCATATTGAGCTGCGTGTGGGTGGTTGGCTAGCCAGTGTGTGCACCCGGATTGTCCAGTCGTCTCCTGCCTCATGGAAAGCGTGATTCAATATTAACAGCATTTCCCTCTCTCCAAGCACCCATTTACATCTCTCCTCTCTACTGTTTTTTCCTGTTTTCCATTTGTGGAATTTCTTCCCCGTGAGGCTTGTCCCCTCTATCATTTGATGATCAACTTGGAACTTACCAGGAGGATGGAGAGTTGCTTAAGCAATCCAAGAGGAGTAGCTATGGACTTAAATGCTTAGGTTGCTAGAAATTGGAGGAAGCAGGTGAAGTCAGATACTCTGAATGGTACGTTAAGTGTCAGTCTACATACTACTCCAAATAGACTGGAAATAATACTGTAGCAGCTATTCTGACTTCAGTTTCTGAAGTCAGTGTGTATTTTCCTGCAGGTGCTTGTGTTTTCCTATGGGCTTTGTCCATGAGAGAGTTGTGGAAATGCAGATACAGCTGTGAAAATCTCGTGTTGGGAGATTTGAAGGACTGCTCCCTTTAGGTTCTGCGTGGTCCAGTAATGAGATGTCAAGTTTCTCTTGCAAGCTGTGTTCAGTCCTTGCTCCCAGTCACCGGAACGTGGCATTGTCCACCCCTATGTAGGTAGAGGTAATTTTCCAATGTAGCAGAGTCAAGAGCCCTTCACGTGCGAGACCCTGCACCTTCTGTGCTAGCAACAGTGACAAATTTCTGAGGAGCCTAATCTAAAGCTTATCAACGTCATTGAAGCCTTGTCAGTAAATAAGTGCACTTTGTGTGCACCACAGGGTGTGATCTGCACCAGTGAACACAATTTGTGTGTTTGAGGTTGTTTGCACGGTTTGGTTAGTTAGGATATATGTGCTTCAGACCCAGACGTGATCTGTTGCATCGCTGCTATAGTGGCTCTGTAGTCACTACATTTGTGACAGATTTTTCATTCCATGTTCATCTTGTGTTGTTCTTTCTGTTAGCTAAAACGCATGTTTGCTGAATAAGAGACGTAGGGGTGAGGGTGAAGCCCATCAGTACCGAGTACTGTACCGTCAGTACCATCAGCTGGTCCCTTTTAGAAAAGTAAATAAAAATTCAATCCTTGGTCATGTATGCATTTAGATTTGCAAATGGCATTAACATCATTACATAAGCAAAACCAGTGTCAAGGTCTGAGGTCAGAATTTCAGACCCATTGCCAAAGCACTGCAGAGGCAACTGAAAACGTTAAGCACCTTTAATCATCCAGAGCAGATCACTGATGCTGGGCACCAAACCAGGTAGCTGCTAGTCAAAGTACCTGCAGCTCCTGTGACCTTCAGCAGTGAGTGGCTCACTGCCATTTGTTGTGCTAAACACCAGTTTCAGAGCCAGCCTTCACAACCTTGGTCACCCCATTTGACCATTTGCACCAGTGTAGTGTTGCTGAGATTTGTGAATGCAGACTTAAGTGGGTAGGTGAATATTTTGTGGGTTTACCTAGAAGACAACTTTGCTGGGGTATCACCTAGTGATTAGATCACTGTGTTTGGAGAGGAAAAAAAATCTCAAAAAGCTGGAACGGGACAATATTAGCTTAAAGAATAGGTCTTATGATAGGAAGAGAGTATAAACCAGGGTTGACGCAGAAAGCTGTCAGCTTCACTGCAGATCACTGTGACGGATGAGAGCGTTACTGGATTGGATTATTTGGTCTATCCGCTTTAGGAGAGTTATGCTGTTCTTTATTTGTAAGATGGAAACATTTCAAATAGATGCAGTTCAATGTTTCATTTATCTTTAAGGCTTTGCCAATTAGGAAATTCCATAAATTCCTTACGTGATCACCCCTGGTTTCATGTCTTTGTGTTAGGTTAAACGCCATAGGATAAACAAAATACTTTTTCCTTTTTCTTTCTTTTTAAGAGTACTTCAAAATTTGACCTATAATTATACATGAGAAATAATTCATATGTTATGGATTATGTTTTATGGGTTGCCAATTTCTTTTGTTATTCACTTATACAAGTGCAAAATCAGATTGCCTTGTAGTGTTTAAACATTTTATTTCTGGATTTCACTCTGAAATGGAGAACTAGCTCCACTTCTTTTACATCAAATAACATTTCTATCACAGTGTCACTGTGTCTTGTATGGAGAAGCAGAATGAAAACATTTTAAAACAGGACTTGTTCTGTTGTTTCAGGAAAATAAAAAATTAACATTAATGATGTCAAATTACAGTTAACATTAACCAGATTTAAAACAAGCAAACAAAACATCTAAGTTTTGTGTATTAAATGGTAAATGTCTTTTGAAATTCAGGATTTGATTCAGGGTTTGAATTTTTGGAATGTGTGCAGTTACATATTTGTTAGTATGGTGGCGCATATTTTTACTCTTATTTATCTTGTTTTTAGTAAATGTGGGTTTTATCAAATGGGGTACAAGGGGAGGATGGTTGGATGCCAAGAAAACATCTATTTGCAGCAAAAGCAGAGCAGCCAACATTTTCAAATGCAGATATCTGAGGCCACAGACCTCAGTCCATGTTTAACCTCAATGCCCGACCTGCTTTGTCCTTCAAAAGTCAGGACAGATGTTCCAGTTGATGTTTAAGTATGTATTTAGTTTCTGAACTCTAAGTAAACATCTGTACACCTGCTAGAATTGACATGTCCTTGGGAGACTTGGTTGGAGCTTTATGCAGGTTAGCAAATGCCTGCTGAATAGCACAAAGCCACAGAGAGGTTTTTTTTTCAAGCCTGGTGGATGTTTGGCAGCACCTCTCATCCCAGTAAGTTGTCAAAAATCACCTATGATAGAGCTGTAACTCTGACAGTGACCAGAGAGAGATGTTTAGAAAGGTTGATGGCCATTTTTTAATGAAATTATTGTGGAGTTAATTGAAAAGCTAGAGGAAGAAGTACCTTGAAGGGACTCTTACTGCTCCTTTCTGGCAAGAAGAAAGGGCCCTGCAGGGAGGGCTGGGGGAATCAAAACTTGTGAAGTTGGGAGAACATCCACCGACTGTTTGGGGGTAGGGTTTTATCATGAGGGCTCTGGATGTGCAAAACATTGCCTGCAGAAAACAGTTAGCAAAATAAGTTTGGCTGTGAAACAGTAATATTTAATTCTGCTGGTCTTTCTTAGTTTGGTTGAAAGTTTTTGAAGTGTATACTTGTATTTGTAAAAGTATATCAGTAGGCATTCTTGCTTTTGCTTTCTTCATATCTGCAGTTTCTTATCATTACCTGCAAAAGGCAGGCTTGACTGAGCCATCAGGCTCAGTATAAATGCAGTCTACATAAACAGTTTTACTGTCAGATTTGATAGAATAGGGCAATTTATCAGAGGTTGTTTATGACAACTTTCAAATTCATGTATTCCTCATTCCTGGCTTTCTCTGACTGTTAATATACATCTTCTGAGATGTGTGAAGATTTTGTTTGCCATGTTCCCGTCATTTGAAAAGTTGTGTTAGCTTCCAGTTCTGATGCTTGATAACAGTGGATTAGTACCTCTCTCTGCAGCTGGACCTGCTCACCCCAGTTGGGTGTCCCTGTGCAACTTCTAATGCTTTGGGCAAGCTAGGGCTGTCACTTTTGACAGGGAGTATTTATTAACTTCTTGGTTGCTGTATTAGATTTACATATGTCTTGTGGTGATGATTCTAGGGTAAGGTAAGTCAGAGCAGACCAAGAAAGACTGCTCTGGTAAGGAGTGGGGTTTTGATGTGTCTTTGACCTGTGCTCTCAAGAAGCTCTTGGGTCTTGCAGCTTGCTGCCTTGTAATTGCTCCTTTAGGACTGACAGAAGCAAGCAGACAGGGCTTGCTTGTAGTTGTGAGGTACTTGCTATTCTTCTATTCCCCTTCCCCCCCCCCCCCCCGTTTTTTTTTTTTATCATTTTGGTAGACAAACAAAGCTGGCTACATATCCTTAGACTCTACCAAGTACATCTACATGTTTTAGAAGAGTTTACAGTTGTTAAACAAGTGTAACGAGATACGAACTTAAGGCACCAACAATGGGAAGCCATTTTTTTCTCAACATGATCTAGTCAACATGTGGGGTTGCTTTACAGAAAACAAGCCTGCTGCCTTTTTCAGGTGTCTTTCTGTTTTGTCGACCCTTCTAGGAAGCTGTAGAGACTAGCTGTGTAACACAGATCAGGCTGGGCTGGTATGAACCTCTCATCTTCCTTGCTGTTACGTTGTTAAGCAGATACTCTTTCTGCATTAATAGCTTTCACTCACTCTATTAATATGGGAAGAGCCACCACCTAAAGGTAGGTTGGGTTCACAGTTCTGTTCTCTCTTCCCAGCTGTCCACTAAAGTTTCTTAGGTGTGTGGAAAGAAGAATGGAAAAACATTTTTCTTTTGTCCTTAATACTTATGCTAACACAGTAGCTACATCTGCCAGCATTGGATGCAGAAATGTTTTCCCCTCACAGAACAAAAAGTGAAACTTGCTAGTTTTGGGATTCATTTTCATATTTATCTTAAATGAGAAGATCTGCATGTAAAAGTGATATATCCTTGATTTGTCAAAAGGCAAAAAAGACACTGAGGAGAACACAGGTAATCTTGAATAAGATCAGCACACCTTAAGTGGGAGGAAAGAAAGTTTTCTCTCTTGAGCTGTAGGGCTGTGCAGTTGGATGTATTACAACAGCATGATTTTTACTCGACTATTTAAAAAAAAAAGAAAAGAAAAAAAGGGTTATAATGGTTTAAAAGGTATTTGATTAAATGATGGATGTCCAAGTCCCATTCCAACCAGCTGCAACTTTACAGTGTATATGGCAGGATTGCCTGGCCCTATTACTCGCGTTATCAGGAATAACATCTCCTCTGTATGATCCTGACATTCCTGTGTCAACTACAATTGAGTGAAACAAAAGCAGTAATAGGAATGTGTTCCTCGTGTTACTTTTATTAATAAGAAGATGAAAGCCAAAGCAGACAATAGCATGTGGCCACAGAGAACCCTGGAGAGCTGTAATTTCTACAGAGTTTACATTGCTTCTTGGTTTATTCCTTTCCTGTGTAACTCTTTTATACCATTGGTATCATTCCAGAGGTTTCATATTTTTCTTCAGCTCCTGTGATTTATTCTTAACTATAAACAGTGAACTTTTGCCAGCTAAGTTGTAAACAACTTTACACGTGGCTTGTAAAAATGCAGGAGATTAGAATTAACATTTGTGCTTCCTTTACAGACCAAAACTATAAGTACACCTCCAGTTTTCCTATAACAACTAATGCATTTACACAGGTTTTCTGTGAACATGAAAATATATGTCACAACTTGGAGAAAAGGCCATTGACTTAAAAAACATGCCTTCCCTGTCCTGCTCCAAAAACACAGCTCAGATAAACAGCCTAGTAAGTCCTTTTCCTGGGACTTAAATTTATTTATGTAGAAACTGGGGTGTAAATTCTGAGCCAAATTTTCTGTGTAGATCTAGTTGTTCCTAATACTCTTTCACAAGGGCAGCCACAGCTCTATCATGAGATTCTGAATATTTTACCCTTTCCCACGGTCAGGCTGCAGTTACATCAACTCATAATAAGCCAGTCTTGTTTGTTGCGGTGATCTAGTAGTGTTTTTTTTTTTCTTGAAGGTTCCCAACATGCATCTCAACACAAGAAAAGAACATTAACATCAGAAGAAAATGGCTTGTTGTAACAAGAAGTACAAGATACAAGGAAGCTTATTTGCTTAGGGAAAGTGGGGGAAAAGAAGGGAAAGGGGAAAAGGAAAATGAAGGGAACAAAATAACCTTATCTGAAAAAGATCTTACTGTGAATGCCTCTGATTCATTTCAGGTGCTTCTTTTTTGCACAGCAGCACAGTGTGTACACCAATACAGTATTCAAATACCAATTTACCTCCCAGTGACAGGATTTGGAACAAAGCCCAAGTTCAGCATTACTTATCACCTGCATGATATGAAAAGAAGAACTGCTTATGCAAAAAAGAAGAAATAACAGTATCACAGTCCCAGGTATGGGCAAAGATGTCTGAATTCCTTTGGTTTTCACTGCTAATTTCAAGGGTAAACTGACAGTGTACTCAACAGCATGAATTTCTGGTGAATAAAATAGGAAGTGAATGGCAAGTGTCTGAAAAGAATGTTCTTTGCCATAAAACGTGTGTGGGCATCTTGTGCTACATCCCCCACCAACTCTGCAACAGCACTACTGAGAGGTTTGGTGCAGCTGTTGTAGAAACTTGATGCAGAATTTAGGTACATCCTGTAAAGGAAGTAGCTCTGTCTCATCGCTGTTGTGGCTGAAGTGATAAAATAAGCCAGGTCCTGACCTCTTCTCTTTGCAGCAGCAGGTCATATAATCAAAGATGTAAGATCAAGAACTCCTAAAGGTGTTCTGGTGATGTTTTTTCATCTCCTTCCAGTTGTGATTATGCAGCAGAGCATAACACTTGGTTAAACACGAGCTGCTGTAGGTACCCAACTCTGCAGCTTTGGAGTTAACTGCAACAGACACGAGAAGTGGATAGAATAGCAGCCATATAGAGTGCCGTATGCATGACAGGCGAGGAGTTCTGTGAGCCCTAGAAGAAATTAAATCTGATTTCCTAGCATATTTTTCTAGTGGGTTTGGTGTCTAAAAGTTTTTTGACCGGTTCAGCATTTAAAGTGTTTCTAATTGTAGATTCTCCTGCGTTAAAGGTATGAGTGCATGATAGAGCACTTTCCCTTTGGGAAAAGTAAGCTCAGATAAAAAAACACAGAGTACCATAAACCAGAAAAAAAACATAATAGTATTATGTATTATGACAGATTATCATGATGTCAGTTAATTGAATTAATGAAAATGATTGCTACAGCATTAACTGTCCCGACAGAACACTTTGGATGCAATTTGTTAGAGCATCATTTATTAATGTTACAACACAATCTCTGAAGGAAATCAAATCATAATTCATTTAACTATTTAACATTCAGTAAACACCAGGTTGGTTGGTCTGACAGCAAATCTATGTTAATCCTTCTATTTTAAATATTGTAGGAGAGTCTTAGGTGGCATATCAATATTTATACTAAGTGAAAGAATACCTTCAAATTAAGTTCTAAAATTACTGACATCTCTAAGACAACTTGGTTCAGTGGCCTGAAACCCTTTTTGGACAAACTCAATTTTTGTATACAGAACTTCATGCTAACTAATTTTGAGAGAAGACAGACATGGATAACGCTAACAGAATTTTGTATTCGTTGGGAGGGGAGACATGCTGGAAAGCAAACGGTGCCTGGACATGGCTGTAGCATGGACACCGAGGAAATCCCCAAGGCACTTTTAGAACTTGGATAAATGGCCAGTATATTTCCTCGTCTGATACAGCCTGATTTCTCCTAACTCTTTCTGATGGTTTACTTCATACTGTTTGGCTTAAATCTTAGCAACCAGGCTGTATTTTCAAATGTACTTCTTCTCTGTGACCAAATGTGATACATAAAAAAATAAACCTAGACTGCTTCCAGCATACATGAGAATGAATATGAACTGCTGCCAAATGCTGCCTTCTGGGATTTTTTTTTTTCAAGAAAGAAATGAGGTTTCTCCAAGTCCAAGTCCAATCTTGCATGTCACGAGGTTTCGAAGGGCAACACCGCAGAACTTAATAGTCAGCAGCACTGATATGCTTGGACTTAAAATTGGCAATGAAGGCATCGGTGAGATCCAAGGCCTTATCTCATAAGTCCTTTCTTTCTTTGCAAACAGTCTCAGTTTGCTTTATTTAAAAGTTTTGAAGGCCTTCCTTAAGGGATTTCTGTGAAAAGGAATAATTATTATCTTCACTGCTTTAAGCACAGACAACATCCCTGCTATAAGAAGAAATGGTAATCTGTGGTTATCTTTGAGTACTGCTGAAGGCACAGCTATTTTAATAGGATTTCAGCAATTACGAAGGATAGGGCTCAGCAAAGGAATTACTTTATTTGATTCTTTGTGTCAAAAATGACAAGACTATTATGATATGCTTTCATTTCAAATTAAGATAAAACATTTACTTCCATGCAAAACAACTGTCCTTAAGATATTGCACAAATGGAATCATTGAAGAGTATTTTAACTGTGATGTCATATTATGAATTACTGTTAAATTAGTGAAATGGCAAGAATATGCAATTACAAACCAATTTAATTTTAAGATGCCATTTTAATTTATTACTTTAATGTGTTCAAAACAAAGATACTGGTTTTGTGGAAATTCTCATCAACACTGAAGCAATTACAAAAACAAATCAATTAAATGATATTTCTTAAGAACCTTTTGAATAACACATTTTCAGCTGGCTTTATGCAAGTCCAACAGTTCTGTGTGAGGCTGAGAAAAAACAAGACCTGAACCTGACACTTAGCATGGTTGAGTTTACTTTGAAGTTGCTGCTGCTCTTACAATTTATAGAGCCTTATTCAGATGGCTGCCTTGGATAACAAGAGCAGTAGTTCGAAAATTGCTTGGGGAAGCTTTGACCATGTAGAGATTGGTAATGCTGTAGGTATTTTGTTAGGAGCATCTGAGATAGCTCATTAAAACCCAGTGTAGCTCTCTCTGCAGGAATCACAGTTCCCACAAAGTTTCTATCCATTCTTTCGACTGAATGCAGTGAGAAAAACTAATTGGCATTTGCTCAGTGGTTTCTGGTATTTTTCTTCTTTCTCTTCTATTATCTGTGGCATTTACAATGGAAAGGGTTCTGGGTCATCAGATGGATTCTGTTGTTATGTCAGGCAAGTATATAGAGTTATTTTTTAGGCTTATCCTACTTCCTCTACTTCTTGCCCCCATCTTGCATGCCTATTTGAAATGAAAATACCAATGAAAAATTGAATTGTTTCATTTCAGCTTGAAAGGCTTAATTCAAGAGTTGACACAAATTCACAAAGTCTTTCACTTTTGAAGTAGTTAGAAAGGGTGACTTTGGGTTTCAATTTTTGTTCTTTTACCCAGGAAGTGCTATTCCCCTAGCCTTGGCCAGCTCTACTCATACATGGCATTGGGTGAGCCCCATTTCTCGTTTGTTTTACATTCTTCTACTCATAGTTCTTGGATATCTTCTTTCCAGTAAGCGGCAGAGTAGGAATCGCTCTGTATCTAAATGCTGATTGTGAGAATTCCTCTCCAGCTCTCAGCTCAACTCAGTAGGCATTGAGCATTAACATTTAAAGGCGAGAGCTGTGGCGTATGCTCATTGCAATATAATGGAGTGCTGTGTGTTGATTTATAGCAGTTCCAGCTTGTGTTTAACATTTCCCTGTATTGAGACTCAAGCTAAATCCTTCTGCTCATTCAGGAAACTCAGAGTTGAGGTTATAATTCAGTCTAACTGTGATTACCTGTATACCCTAAAATGAAGTCTATTATGTAGCTTAATGTATGTTAGCACTGAAAGCCAGTTACTGCACTCTCCAGCTGGGTTCGCTGGATCCAGTCACCACATTAAACAGACCAAAGCACAGAGGCAACCCGATTTTTCTTTCCTTTCTTTGCTCACCAGTATCTAACCAGACTGCTGTATGGTCTTTGGAGGGTTTTCTATCCATAGGTGGCATGTGGAATATGAGTTTGTTATTCTGGTTGTATACCGCTGGCTATCTGAAAGTGGTCTAAGAAGATAATAGGTCTGTAAAATGGGGTGGAAATTTAAGGCTGACAGAGATTTTTTTTATAAGTCCTTCTGTCTTCTGCATTTAAAACAATTCTGAATTTGCAAAGCTTTTGCATATAGTGATATACAGCCTCGTATATCTGCAATTAGTTGCACAACTGAACTAATCTCTGTAATCCAGTCCAGTATCTGGTGCAATATTTATTGAAAGTTATTTCCCCATTGAGGTGGGGGTTCTGATTGTATTGGAGTCAGGCCCTTTTTTTTTTCTGAACTGATGCTCTCTCTCCCTTTTTTTTTTTTTTTTTTTTGGAGTTCTGGAAGGGGGCAGAAATGTCCTTTAATAATAGGAAAAAAAACCAAAGCAGTGGATGAACAGATAGCATCATGAAAAATTTGAAGCTGTGAAATATCTGTAGGGTTTTTGCACTTTGTAAATTAGGAATAAGTAATGCTCTTTGACAACACTAAGTCTGAGAACCTTATGATGGTTTCAAGATCCATTGGTGCTAGTGATGAGTTTCCTTTATCACTGAGATCCAGTAGTTACATACACTGGTGTAGAGCAATCATCTTTAGCTGTGTAATTTGCTCTCAAGTTATATTATTATTTAACTATCTTTCTTTCCCTAATGCATTTCCCTGTGATTTGAGCTATGCTGCAATTGGAATTGGTAGGTTCAGACATTAATATTTATAACAAAGATCAGCTTAAAATCCCATTTTGAAACAGGATGAAGTATTCGTGTATAATTCTCACAATCTGGGAGATAGCAGCCACAGAAGAATGACTGTTCAAACTGTTCTCTCCTGTCAAAATTTTTTCAAGTACTTTCACAGAGCTTTTAAACCTGTTGATTGTGAAGATCATATTGCTTGTGTAAGCAGACGGGAAACAAGAATCCAAAATGTGATTTTGCCCTGAGGTTTCTTGACCACTTAGCATAAAAATCACAACTGCTCATCTTCTGGGGTTCTCAGCTGTAGAGTATCAAAAAATGGGGACATAATGAACTGTTATATATATTAAGTTTTCTGTTTGCACTTGTTATAGTGATTTTGTGAGGACTGACATGCATATAAAATATATCCTTTCTTGTTAAGTCCATTACCAAGTCCAAGTCTGAGTACAAATGACAAAGATGTGCAATTGAAAACAGCAAAATACTAATTTGTAAGTGGAGCAGTCTCTGCACTGTCACTGAGTTGTTAACCTGACATTTTTCCATTGAGGTCAGTGACAGTGGCATCGATGTAGGTAGGCTCAGCATCCTTGACAGGGAGGTATTTTCGCGTAACAGGTCATTTATACCTTTAGTTACATACTTGCAACCTGCCTAAAATTAATGCTGCTATACCATCTACATTCTTACCCAATGCATTTTTAAAATTCTTTTACGTCAATATTTATATTTAACAAAATGCTCTTTGGCAACAAAACAATTCTGAGTCTGAAATTAGATACTTGATTAAGGAGGATTTATTCTAAAGTTAGAATTTAGAGTATCCTGGAGGTTGTGAAAATGAGGAACCCAGATTCGAACATTTTGATGTGAAAATATCGTGTGGATTATCCCAAACATTTGAGCCCTTCACTCACCTTTCACCAGTGTGTAAAACTCAGTCCAAGTACAGGTGGTAGAAATGTCATGTTTATATTCTTTTGCACATTCTTATATATAGGTTAGTATTCAAAGATTGATTTCATTCAAACCAAATTGCTTTTTTGTAACCTATGACAAAATCAAATAAACAGAGAGAGGATTCCATGAAATGAATATGAAAGCTCTGTTAAATTAGACATAGGTGTCAGTTCCAATAGTCTGGATGCCGTCAGCAGCTGAGGGGTCAGATTTCTAATGCATTTCCTCTTTGCCAAAATTACCCCCATCTGGAGCGATACACCTTTTACTATAAAACTAGAGTAAAGCCTGCATTTATTGAAAGCATGAATAATGACAGCTCTTGTATCTTTTTATTCTCACCTTATTCAAAACAGCCTGCCAGATGCATAACTGAAAATCTGGCGTTAGTTTTTATCTCAGTTACATTTCAGTCTGATGCCAAAGGTGAGGTTTTCTGACAGACCATATCAGTGAAACTTAACTACTAGAATGTTTAATATGTTACTAATAAATGTCTGCAGCTCTGGCAAACGTCAAAAACCATATTTTATTCCTCTCCTAAAGTAAAACTTGAAAGGCAATCAACATACAAATCACTCTACCTGAGACGTTCAGTCGCTCAGCTCCACTTTTTTCAAGCGTTGACAAATGCCCTTGATGGTTTCCAGGAGGGGAGCTGGATTACAACTGAACATAGATAGACCTGGTCTCAGATTTACCTCTCTGTATAATGATGACCCTTGCAGAAATAGCTTTGGACAGATAATAGGATTATCATAAGGGAATTAGAAAATTCTGTTCATTAGTTTGAGCCAATGAAGTTGCAGGCTGGATAGAGATTTAAAGGATTTAGTGCATAGATATTATTGGGAAGGGAGAAAAACAACTGAGCCTAAAGAAGAGATACAGATGGGCACCTTGGTATTACAGAGCAAGGTGTCTTGAAAATGATCAAGATATACAGATAGATTATAAGCACAGTATGATAACCCGTTACTGCATATAGGAAAGCTGCCATTACAACCCTGATTGCCTTTTAAAGACTTCTGAATTGTGATAGGACTCCTGTTTAAAGAAAAGCATAAAACTAATTCTGGAAATCATGCTAATAATTAATTGAACAGCCCAGTCATACCCATCTACTCATGAATTTAAAAAATATACAAAAGAAGAGGGGGAGAGATGATTACTCTGTGGAAAACTGTAAATATGGTGTCTTAAGTGGCTGTAAGAAACAGTTAAATTTGGAGCAGCTTTCAGTGGAAGACTTGTGTTTAAACATTTTGTGACTGCGGCTTTTTCTCACAGTTGGAGGTCTTGCAACCAAGAAGGTCCAGTTCTTGCCCACAGTGCTGCTCAGACAAGCTTAAGGAGTGGGGCCCTGTTGAAATACGGACAAGTAGTGACACCAGCAGGGAGCTGGGAAGGGACAGGGACCCTGACTACCACGTCCATGCCCAGGTGTCTCCTGGAAGCGCCCGGCTGGGCAGCGCGGAAGTGAGCTGAGCGCGGTGCAGTACCTTACCTGCACCTTACCTGCGAGTCGTCCTGCACCCCTTGAGCTCATGTCTCACTTTTTTTATGCAGTAAAGGAGAACTGTAGCACCCAGATATCCAGCAGGCTATCACCTGCCAAGCTCTACTCGGTTAATGCTAAGTATATTCATATATTACTCTGTTTGAAGGTATATTGTAATAATACACTAAGTTCAGAGAAACCCTGTGAACTACATTTGAAAGAACAAGGCCTACAGCACCATGCACAAGCTTTGCTGTGCTCTGCAGTACCTGTCTTTGGGTTGCTTCTGTGCACAGAGCACATAGCTTGGGCTGCTATGTTTGTTCTGTTGGGCACCTTTGGAGGTCACAAGGCAGGCAGGGGACTGGGGAAGTGCTGCCATCAATGTCCTGTCAGAAAGTGGGAACTGCTGTGTTTTGAGCTGTTTTGCTCTATCACATGGAGCATTTTTATTGAGAGTTCTTCCTCTCAAACTGTACCCTGAATTAGCTGGCAGGCTTATCCCTCTGTAAGTTCCATAACGTCTGCTTGGATAAAGCTAATCCAAAAAATTAATGCGAACTGAATTCCTTTAATGGTCAGCAAAGTTTCAGTCCATCAGCTCCAAGCAGACCCCACACCACTGCCTTTCCCCCTCCAGTTCCTTCCCCAGCATTCAAGCCATATGCGCTCTTGTGCTTTTCCACAGCACTATCTGCCTCCTCCTCCTTTTTTAACTGCCCTCTTTTTCTTTAAGCCCAGTCTGTAAATTGTTCTGAGAGCAGCAATTGTATGAAGGCCTCAGCTACTTTCAGCTCATTCAAAGTGCTTATGCAACAGTATGGAAGTAATTTATTTGTTGCACCAAAATAAGCGAAATTCACTTGGTAAAAAGCAAAATACGTGCAGAGAGAACATGCTACAGAGGTGCAATGTGGGGTTTACTGCTCTATGTGCAGAGTGAGCAGGACTCAGGATGTGGGGAGCTTTCAGAAACCTGGCTCTGAAGGAGTTTCTGGAGAGGCTGTCTGATAGCTCAGGTTAACTTTGATATTGTGTGATTTGTGACTAATGTTAGAGATAAAGTAATGACCAACTTTTAGTCAGTTTTCGATTTTGCTTTTATCCACCCGGATCTTTTATAAAACTGAAAGTTTTCCGAAGAATTGAGCTCTAATTAGGAGGAACCCCAGGTCCCTGAGCCCAGAAAGTCTGGCACAGGGAAGACCCCTCCTCCTTGCAGTGATGGAGGATCAGATTAGGGAACATTTAAACAAATTGGATGTAAGTCTACAGGACATGAGAGGGTACACCCACGAGTGCCGAAGGAGCTGGCTGATGTCATTGTGAGGCCAGTGTCACTTATCACTGGTGAGGCACATGTGGAGTGCTGTGGCCAATCCTGGGCTCCCCAGGGCAGGATAGATGTGAACTTAGTGGAGTGAGTACAGAAAAGGGGCAGAAAGATGACTAAGGGATTGGTTGTATGAAGAAGCTGAGAGCGCAGGTTCAGCCTGCAGGAGGGAAGGCTCAGAGGGATTGTATCAATGTCCATGAAAACCTGATGAAAGGGTGCAAAGATGGAGGCAGGACCTTTTCAGTGCTGCCCAGTGAAAGGAGAAAAGGCAATGGGCACAAACTGAAACATATGAAATTCCCTCTGAAAATGTTTATTTTCACTTGGGAGGGTGGTTGAACACTGTGACAGGTTGCCTGGAGAGCTTCTATATAAAAGCCTCCATCCTTGGAGGCATTCAAAACCCAATGGGGCAGTCCTGGGACCCTGCTTTGGCAGACCCTGCTTGAGCAGGGACTTGGACTAGCTGATCTCTAGAGGTGACTCCAACCTCAGCTATTCCTTGAGTAATTAATAAGATGGTACCAGTTTCGTAAGGAATAGTAGCAAATTACTGAAAAATAGGATCCCTGCTTTCTTAGAACTAAGATGGTAGAGAAGGATAACAGTAATTAGTTTTCCCTGTACTGATTAAACTCTATTTCATATTAAAGGTTGGTTATTTTCTTAAATAACACCGTAAGTGTGTTGGGAACCTGCAAAAATTCCTCACTGTGATTCCTGCGTGGGAAGACAAAGCTAAACATTCCTGTAGATTTTTTCCTATGTCTCCACATTTAAGTTGCAGAGAGTTGGAATGGTGACTGTGTATCTGGTATAGCTGCCAAGTGGAGTATTGCCCAGGAGGAAAAGCCTCCACTGGGCTGGTTTGATGGGAACCAGGGGCACTACCAAATCAGGCAGGATGGCTCCAGCTGCTCTAAGTTGCTCCGTGACCGGCTTCATGTGGTATCATATCAGGTGAAAGAACAGCTGAGATGCCAGTGGAAAAGCCAGTCTGCCATCCTTTTTCTGTTCTAGCATGGAAATACATTCAAATGAAATTCTGTATTATTTTTGATACATTTAACCTCATTTATCTTAGTGTAGTCAGTGCTTGTTCACGTGCCCACTGACACCAGCCAGTCTGATTTGTGTATGTATTGTTCTCTGATTTAAAACAAACAAAAAAAGTTTTGAGAAACTTAAATAACAATTCTATTTAAAATTATACATTCCAATTCACTGTCATTTCCCTCCAACTTCTAGCATTTATGTAGCAGTTTATATACTTTTGTTCTTTTGCTTATTTTTATTTCTTGCTTGATTAGGTTTCTATTTGCTAAGATAAGATTGCCTCGAGCTATTTCCTACCTGATACACCCTAGCTTTCAGAGACTGCAGGTGCTTCAATTGCTTCGCTTCCTTACACAGTATTTAAATGACTTTTTATGAGATGGCTGTTAATTTTTAATGGAAAATCCCATTAAATTGGAATGTTCAATAGCTCTATTCGAAAGGGCAAAAGCAAGGCAGTTACTTGAAGAGTGGTTCATACCTTATGAAAACATACAGTATCACTGTCTCCAGACAGCAGCATATAGGCAAAATTCATTTTAGCGATGAAGTAGTTGATGGGGCTTTTCCAAGGCCCATATAGAGGAGGATGTATATATGGGAAAGAGGGCAAGCAGGGAATTTCTAACTATAAGTTTATCAACTTCTAATTCTTCTCTTTGAAGACATAGTCTCCTTACATTGGAGAGTGGTTTACCTTTGAGTATGATAATCAGTACCATTATTTAAAATTTTTGAACTTGCACTTTTATCTGTTCCATCCATTCTTTTACAACTTGAAACTGTGGGCATTCATTTCTGTCTGTGGGACAGAATTATTTTAGGAGGCTTGGATATGACAACCTCAGTCGTAACACCATCCCCTTCTTAGCTTTTCCCTGCTAAGGGAAAATCATCCCATTGAGATGTCTATGATCCTCATCCCATTGAGATGTCTATTCCCAATATGCCATACAGAGATAGCCTTTTAAATTAGTATGGCCTAATAGCGTGGTGAGGTCTATAAAGGCCATTTTGAAACAGTTCAGTCTTCTATAACTGATACATTTTTCTTAAATTTTGATTTTGAGAAACTTGATTTCTTTTTTCCCTTATTTTTTGATGAGCTATCACTTCTACTGTTTTAGGTTAAAAGATGCCCTTAATTTCTGTAATGTCAAATTGTATTTTCATGTGCCACAATTTCAGAAAGATAGATTTTAAAAAATAAAAATAAAAAGATCACTAGTGTTATGTTGTGATAGCTTTGTATCTAATGATGAATAGTTGCTTCTTGCAGGAAGATTTACAAAATTATAGTCGTTAATCCACCTTTTTGCAACAAAGGGCTATTTAAGCCAATGATGAAGTCTTGGCATGGAAACTGGTACTAAACCAATTAGGGAAACTCTGCCTGTTTGCATCCTTGTCATTAACTTAAGGAAGATTAAAATAAAGAGCAGGAAGAAGAGCAATATGTTTCTTGTGTCTGCTTCATCACGGAGCTGCAGTGCCTTATCCTTTGCAGCTCTGAGGCACAGCAAGCCTTAAATTTTTGTCCCATTTAATTGTTTTTCACAGCAGCTGTCAGAGTGGCCTCTCGCACCAGGGCAGCAGCACTGAAGGTGTGGCGTAATGACCACACAGAGGCCAGGGTTCTTTAAAGATCCTAACTTCTACTTTATTGAGGACATAACTTCAACTCCTTTACTGAGGACAGCTCCCTTCTTATACCATTCGCGCTACAGCAGTACTTTTCCACTAACTGTTCATTGGTCAACAACTTTGCCTGGCAATGGCAAACGCCCAGCAACTTCCATGTCTTAATGGCCGGAGAACAAGCAGTCCGAGACAGCAAGGTGTCCCCTGGATCACCCTTCTGTGTTCCTTCTAAACTCTTTACATTCCTCATGGCCTCATTGTTAAGAACCTGATGTTATCACCAACCATGGGGCTTGTCGACCCCCATGGCCACACTCCCGCATGAAAGTGCTCTGGGGCTAGCCCAGACAGTGTTGGGGTGAGACTTCTCCCATCTTCCCACTGCCGAGCCAGGTGGTGTCGTTTCATATTTTTGCATTTTGTGTTGTATTTTGTGTATTGGCTTTTCTCCCAGTGTAGCCCAGGTCTCCTGCATGCATCCCTGTGCCAGGGAGAGCCAGGTGTGCACCCACTCGTGGCACCTGTATTTGAAGAGGACACAGAGAAGGCATGTTCCCAGGTGCCCATCCTCTGTCACTCCTTTGCTCAGCTTACTCAAGGTGCATCCGCTGTGTTGTCCCGCAGCAAGGGCTGGGTCACTGTCACATGCTTGCCATTCCGAGTGCTGGTGTGTGCCTGGGAAACCTGTGTTTCCCGTTCATGCTCAGTGCCACCTGGAGTGTGCGAGCGTGGAGCTTGTGATCTTTTGAGGTCTCTTCCAACCTGGGCTGTTCCAAGTTGCAATTTGGAGTCATTCGAACATTGAGGATGTTGTGTTTGTGAACTGTTCCCTCAGGATTAGTCGTGCATTTTATGTATTCAGAATTGATATATGGACAAAATCAGTTCCATACACAACCAATGAAAGTTATTCTGGTGAATGAAAGAATTATATAGCTGCGGCTGAAGTCTATCGTTGCATCCAGAGAAGGAATACACATCCCACTTCAGTGTAATAGCTTTGTCTTAGAGAGGGCCACAAAGATTTCTGCAGTGTTTTGGTATCACACTTGGCCTCCCTTTAGTAATCTGTTTGGTACCATTACATGTGTTTACCCATAGAGGTCAGTGTTGGCCTTTGAAAAGTAAGAGAATCGTAGGTTTGAAGCACTCTGTCACAAAGCACGCAGCTGGCTTTTCTATCAGTTTCTACTGCGTGCCCTGGATTAATAATGTTACACCGATTTCTTTCCATTTGGAAGATGTGAGTGAGAGGGAAACCATTAGTGTGTACTTTGGTACATTATTAAGTTTTGCTGTCTTACATTTTAAAAGATGAAATATGATATTTAAAAAAAAATCATAAAATATTTGCATATCCATCTGAAACATTCAGAGGGAGAATCTATCACATCTGTATTTATTGTGTTAAATTTGTTTTATGCAGTCATTTGCTGGCTGAACACAGGGAATGCTTTCAGAGATGTGCCTGTGAACCAAAACCCTCCCACTTCATCCTGATACCTGCACACTGTGGGTTGTCGATGGCAGCAATGGTTGTGTCTGTATGAAAGCAATTATATGAACTACTTGCCTGTGATTATGGAAGATACTTTGGGAAATAAAGTCTGTAGAGTAGTTATGAGAATGCTATATATAGTTTCTATATGCTTTCACATGGAAAGTGAGGTGAGAATTGTGTGGGTTGCACCATATTTAGTTACTTCCTCAGTTGTATTTGTAAACTACCCCTCGACTGTGTGTATTGTAGTTAACTTAATCATCTAAACGCTTTTCAAGCAGAAGTGCAAAATGAATTTACTGGTTGCATAAAAATCTTAGTTTATCATATCGAGAAATGGGAAACTTTACTAAAATAAGCATTCCTTTGCTTATGGAATGTGTGACAGGTGGAAGTGCTTTTGAGCAGTACGTCTATGTCTAACTGCAAAATAGTCTGAATTGCTGTGTTTCAAGCCTGTTGATAAAACAAACCACTGCCATTAATCATTCTCTGTGTTCTTTTAATTGGTCCAATTGCTTGCTGAAGCATGACTGTTTTTTCTACAGAATCAAAATAAATTAATTTGATAATGTTTAGTATTCCACTCATCGTGAAATTTATATGAATGGTAGCTTATTAAATGTTTGCAGAAAGTATGGTGCAGCTAGTGCTTTTGGAAACATATCGGTTATGAATGTTCAGCTGACATTGCTTATGCCTCTGTTCTGATATTCTTTTTTCCTCCATAAACAGTGTTTTATCTCTCCCATGTTTTGGATGTGAGGCGGGAGGTTCTGATATGTTGAAATACCCACACCCAGATGCAAACAGGGTATCATTCATACACATATATATACATAATTTTATGCTTAAGATTATGATGCACAATTTTCTGAATTTGCATCTGGACAAAGGAGGTTACTTCACTTCAGATCGTTCTCTTTCAATCCTGTAGCCAGCAGGGAGCACTCTTACCTAAGGCGTAGAGATGCTTCCCTCAGCTCCTAGGTTCTGCAATTTTGGTGTGCATTGGCAGCAAATTCTTTCACCAGAACAATGGGTAAAGGATGAGACTGGGAGTTTTCAATGGCGCACCTATATTCTCTGTACTAATTTGTTGCTAGGTAATGAGACTTTTCTGTGTCTGTCATTAGTAGTGGTAGCCTTCGCTTGCTAAAATTGAATGAATGGCAGTTTGGAGTGAGATGAAGGAGTTCTGCTACTGAATTGTTCTAGAGATCTTTTTCCAGAAGTGGTGGTTTTCCAAAATGGTGATGTATGTCCTTTGTACTGACTCTTAATATGATCAGTATGGTATCACATAGGATATTACGAGCTTGGGAGTACCACTGTATTAGCCATGGGCTAGGTGTAAAAGATGCGTTACAGGAATCTGTTGTGAATGTGTATAACGAATTTAAAATATTTTGATGGAGAAGAGGGTTGGTTCGAAACCGAATTGAGTAAACTCACCCATAAGTCACCCTGCTATTCAAAAGCTTTCAGCAGCCATGTGCAGGCAGCTTGCATGCATTTGTTTTATTTCCCAAGGATTAACCACTGCTCCACACATGGTTTAGAGGAAATTTTAAAAGCAAACAGAAACTGTTTTTATCCCCTAAGACAGTGCAAGCAATGCAGGTAATCTCATGTAGCTATTGATTTAACACACAGACAATTGTTAAGATGACAGTTAGCTGCAGGTATTATGTGGATGTCTGAATACAGGATGTTATAGTTCCTGATCTGAAGAGATGGCACCAGAAGCATTTATGTCCTAGGGCCAGGCAACTTGGTTCCCCTTGGTTTAGCTAGTGTTTCTAGGAACGAGAGTATGCTTGGGTCTACTGGAAGGGAGCCACAGTGGCTGTACGGTGAGTCCTCTGCTGAGCAATGTTGCTGAGGCCCCAGAGAAGCCATTTCAGACCTCTCTCCTTCTGGCCTGTCTGGAAGAAAATGCAAGCAAACCATTTCTAACAGAGAGGGAAGTGTGCTGCTGGCTTGCCTCCTTAACTC